>NC_042616.1:109227531-109544719 GCF_901001135.1 Rhinatrema bivittatum
AGAGCTCCTATTCCCTCTAGTTTTTGTCCATGTTTTGGTATCTGTTTTAGTTGCCAGAGGAGGACGTTCTTCTTTTCACACTTTCTACCACTTTATTTATTTCTTGTGTTACCACCGAGTACACTGGGACCCAGGGGCTCAGATGCTGTTGGTATGAGAAGCAGTGCCTTTCCTTTTGAAATGACTGGGAGGAGGAGAGGTGTCATCAAAGACAAACAGAATCACGTTCATCTCCGGGGAGAAGAAATAGAGGTACGGTGTAAGGATTTTGTAGGAACTCAGGGAGAATCGCTAGGGAAGAGAAGTGTGCTAAGGTGCTCATTAGGTGTCAAAAAAACTGGGAGCAGAGAAAAGGGAAGACTATGGGGAAAGATATGAAAAATGGGACTATTATTACTTGTAAAATATGTGGATAAATGTTCCTTTCATTCCCATGGAGAGAAACTGAGGGTTAAGAAGTAAAAAGAGCAAGCTGCAGACTCAAGTAGTAGAGAGAAGAAAAATAATTAAGGAGCCAAATTACTTAAGGAATTGGCTGGAACAATTGGAGGAACTGATTCTGAAAGAGCTGGTCACAAATTTATTGACTTTCAAGTTGCGGAAAGCTATTGAACTCTTTTCACACTTGAGTTTGCAAAGAAATTATCAATTCGCTTTTGCAGCCTATCAGTAAAACAGAGTTGGAAGCCAGACAGTTTCCAGCCTGGTAACTGCTGCTACTAAGTGAAGGGATCCCATGAGCTGTTGACATGGTGTGTGAAGAATTACGAGGGTGTACACAACGCAAAAGGGCTTGAAGCAGATCTTCCCTCCCTACAGGGGATCCTGGACTCTCAGAATGGTGTGTTGGTTTGTGAGAACTGAGCAATGAGGGTCCAGAGCTTGAGATGTGAGCCTTTGGGTTACAAATAAGGGGTTTTTTTCTGGCCAGGAGTTACATATTTTAACAGGAATTTTAATCTCCCTGCTTTGGCCATGGAGGAACTACGTTTATGTCCTAATAGATTCAGCTAGCAGGGCGTTAATCCCTATATTGCTTAAGTTCTCAGTCTCAACCAAAAGATAAAGAAGGGACCATCTTCAGTTCATGGCTCAAATCTTACATATGATTTTAGCCAAAAAAGGGCAGAGAGACATTTAGAGAGTAATAGTCAATGAAGTCTACTCTGGTGAAGGTAAAGTGACCACAGAGGTACCTCATGGCTTGATGCTGGGACAGGTTCTTTTCACTGTCTTGTAATAAACATCAATGTAATAAAGTGACAGGATGCATTCCCTTTTTTGGAGGATTGTTCCTACTAAGGGCACACAATTAATTTATTTATTCTGGGCCTGCTCTGGCTAACCATTCCATCCCATGCCGACTCCTAATCCCTGGGGGGGGGGGGGGGGGGGACGGACTGTTTTTATGGGGGGAAGCTCTCACTTATGGCCCAGATGATGAGAAAAGGCCACCAGTGTGTGTGTTTAGTCACTTGGTGCTTCCCATGAGGTGAGAGAGTGTGCTAGACGGGACCAGGTCTGGGTGTTAAAATAAAATTTACTGATTGGCAATAATAAATTAAAGTCCATTATCCAGAAGTGTGAGTTTACATCTGGCTGATGGCACATTACTGTTTTTCCTCTGTAGGTAGGTATCCTTAATCCAGATCTCTGGGTAGAGCCCATGGTGATGTTAAATGTGCACAACTCCCCCACCGGCTGCGCAGGAATCCTATTAGACTTGTCCCCAACTTTACTGAAAAATCCTACCTTTAGGCATCTTCTCCTCGGACACCCAGCCTGTCCTGGTCCTTTGGTTCAAAATCCGGATGGGATCTCCTGATCTTGCTTTTCCTTTCTTTGGTTGTTCTTAAGGAAAAGTCAGTGGGATCAGGCTATTACTCCTGCAGTGAAATCCCAGTAGGGAGGGGGGATCCAAAAACCTCCCCACTCTGTTTAAGTTCAAAACATATTTCTAATAGTAAAACTGGATATCATCTCTGCCTCCACTGTCTGTCCCAGCAGGATCCATCACTGGTGCTTGCCTACCTAGGGTTTAGAGCAGGCTCCCAGGTCTTTGATCCCCTGGTGAGTGCCCTTTTGCCTCTAAAGGGTATCAGGTTTCAAAGTCTATCTCTCTGTGACTTATTAGAAGGACCCTCAGGCAGGGAGTGGGCTGGGAGTTGTCACTTCTATAATAAACTCCTTTGGGCGATGCTGGGAGGCCCCACCAGAGTGTGGAAAAAATAAATCTTTACTCCTTGACTGCTTCCTCAAACTGGGGTCTTAAAGTGGCTGGGCTAAATAGTATTTAGGCATCCAATCTCGAACCTCCAAGTGGGAGGGACTGAGGAGTATGGATGGCTTTTTTTACAAAGTGTGCTCTAAGGACAGGGACAGTGACATCTGATGGTCAGACCGGGAGGGTCTGCCACAACTGTTTAAAGAGAAGTATCACCAGCAAGAAAAAGGAGGCCATAGATCACAAAATATATTTGTTGGAACAGAGAAAGGAAAGAGGAGGAAAATATTTAGTAGGCTTCAATAAAGTAAAATGAGAAGGCATTTTCCATAAATAAAGATATTCATTTACAAGTTGTCACGATATGGGAACAACAAGTGAGCTGATCAGATTTGCTGACGACACAAAATTATTCAAAGTTGGCAAAACACAAGAGAATCGTGAGAATTTGAAAGAGGACATTGCAAAACTGGGAGACTGAGCATGCAAATGGCAAATGAAATTTAATGTTGACAAGTGAAAAGTGATGCACTTAGGGAAAAGAAATCCAAATTATAGCTACATAATGCAAGGTTCCACATTAGAAGCCACCATTCAGGAAAAGGATTTAGGAGTCATAGTTGTAAATATGTTGAAATCTTCTGCTCAGTCTGCAGCAGCAGCCAAGAAAGCAAATAGAATGCTAGGGCTTATTAGGAAAGGAATGGAGAATAAAACAGAGAATATCATAATGCCTCTGTATTAGAGATGTGAATCGTGTCCTTGATCGTCTTAACGATCGATTTCGGCTGGGAGGGGGAGGGAATCGTATTGTTGCCGTTTGGGTGTGTAAACTATCGTGAAAATCGTTAAAATCGTGAGCCGGCACACTAAAACCCCCTAAAACCCACCCCCGACCCTTTAAATTAAATCCCCCACCCTCCCGAACCCCCCCCCCCAAATGCTTTAAATTACCTGGGGATCCAGCGGTGGTCCAGAATGGCGGCGGTCCGGAACAGCCCCCTCAATTGAATCCTGTTGTCTTCAGCCGGCGCCATTTTGCAAAATGGCCGCCGCAAAATGGCGGCGGCCATAGACCAAAATGATTTGACGCAGGAGGTCGTTCCGGACCCCCGCTGGACTTTTGGCAAGTCTTGTGGGGGTCAGGAGGCCCCCCCCCAAGCTGGCCAAAAGTTCCTGGGAGTCCAGCGGGGTTCCGGGAGCGATTTCTTGCCGCGAATCGTTTTCCGTACGGAAAATGGCGCCGGCAGGAGATCGACTGCAGGATAAATATATAGCAGAATTAGAAAAGGTACAGAGGAGGGCAACCAAGATGATAAAGAGAATGGAACAATTCCCCTATGAATAAAGGCTAAAAAGGTTAGGACTCTTAAGCTTGGAGAAGAGATGGCTAAGGGGAGATATTATAGAGGTCTAAAAAATATTGAGTGGAATGGAATGAGTAAACTTGATCAGTTGTTTATTATTTGGAAAAATACAAAGACCAGGGGACACACAATGAAGTTAAAACTACTAAGAGAATTATTTTTTTGTTAATTCAACCTATAATTAAGCACTGGAATTCATTGCCAGAGGATGTGGTGAAAGCTATTAGTATAGCTGTGTTTAAAAAAGGTTTGGACAAGTTCCTAGAGGAAAAGTCCATTAACAATTATTAAGGTAGAGTTGCAGAAATCCACTGCTTATTCTTGGGATAAGCAGCTTGGAATCGATCTACCCCTGGGATCCTGCCAGGTACTCGTGACCTGGCTTGGCCACTGTTGGAAACAGGATACTGGGCTTGATGGATGCTTTGTCTGATCAGTATGGCAAGCCTTATGTTTTTATGTTATGGTCTTATGTTCTTATGAAGTTGGAAGGAGAAAAGCTCGGAGGAAGGCTCAGAGAAATTTTCATTATTGAGAGGGTGGTGGATGCCTGGAATAGCCTACCAGCAGAGGCAATAGGCATCAAACTAGACAGAATTCAAATATACCTGGGAGACATGCAGAGGGTAGTGGTAAGAACAAGTGGAAGAATCATAGGTAAAATAAACGAGGGGGTGAGGCTGAAATCTGGACTAATTATGGAAACCCATAAGCTCAATCACATGGAACAGATGAAGGTTAAAAAGAGATAAAAACAAAACTGGTTTGCATAGAACCATGATATGATTATATTAAATTCACCCGAAAAGAAGGCAAGATGACCCAGTAAGAAATAGCAGCGAGGTTTTGATAACAATCAGATATAAAAGGAAGGAGTTGGCAAGTTTCCTAGCATGGGTTGCAGGTTATTCTTCCAGATAAGAACAAAAAGGAGAAGGAACAATCTTACCGCAGGTGGTCAAGCTTGTACAACTAATAACCTGGTGATATCCACAATGCAGTGAGTAGAGGTAAGGCTAAAGAAGGGTAACGGCAACAACTAAAGACTGTGCGTATTAAAACATGCAAGGTTCATAGCTGAGATGTTTTCTTAGCTCTGATACTATAGGCAAATGTAACTAGATAGATTGGGAAGGCCAAATGATCCTTATCTGTTGACATTCTCTGGATCAGTGGTTTCCAATCCTGTCCAGGGGGATTTCAGGATATCCACAATAAATATACATGAGATAAATTTGCATGAAATGGAAGTTCTTGTCAATTTATCTATTGCATATTTATTATGAATAACCTGAAAATCTGACTGGCTGGGGTCCCTGAGGACAGCTGTGGAAATCACTGCTCTATGTTAACATCTAGAATAGTGATTCTCAACCCTGTCCTTGTGGTATTTCCAGCTAGTCATGTTTTAGGTATATCCACAATGAATATGCATGAGAGAGATTTGCATACAATGAGGCAGGGCATGCAAATCTATCTCATACATATTCATTGTGGATGTCCTGAAAACCAGGCTAGCTGAGTGTGCTCCAATGCCTGGATTGAAAACCTCTGATTTAGAAGAAAGGAACAAAATCCATTGTTTAAGTTTTTTAGAAAATAAAAAAATTTTACTTTAAAATCTGTTCTTCCTGTTTTATATGAAATATGTTCTGCCCATCATTTCTATGTATAGGTTTTGAAATTTGGTTTACTGTAGAAAACCTAAAAAAGATCATTAATCATGATCACATGACTACAAAAACAGTTTTGCCACTGATGATTTGACATCTTCATAGCGAATGGTATTAATTTATTTGTCCATGTGTGTAAAAAAATGCAATACATATTATGCAATCACAGTTGTGATTGATAAAATCCTTCATCCCAAACTTCTTCACTCACTTGCTTTTTAATTCATAACATTTTTTTTTTTTTAGTGAGAGAGGGCATAAGTGACTGTGTCATGCTTAAAGATGAATTTTAAAAAGCATGACACGTGCCAAACCGCGAGATACATGAATATGTGGGCTGGTGCACGCCGACGGTATTTTAAAAGCCACCCGAGTTCACGCGTCTCTCCCGCTGCATGCACAAATGACAAGTTCCCCCAAAGGGGTGAGGGGTGGGCGTGGTCTGGGTGTGGGCATAGTCTGGGTGGAGCACAGGCATTCCTGGATTTCTCAATGAAACCAGGGTGTAAATACTTCCACATACAAGCGTGTGCCAGGGTCCCCCTATTGTGTAACTTTACTTCTGCTATGGATGACATGTAAGGCATAAAAGAAAAGAAATATAGGCATGTCAGCAGGGTTTTAAGGGTCGGGGTTAACAGGTAAAAAGGGAGGCTATTAAACCAGAAGGGTTTGGAAATCCTATACCTTTGTTTGTACAAACTTGAACAAACCGGTGAAACTGGCAAAGGTTTGAATGCATGTCCCTTTTAAAATCTTCCCACTTACATGATGGAAGTGGGATTTGCGTGTACATGTGAATGCCCACTTAAAACTGCACACTAGGGGTGTGCATTCGTTTCCAGCGTATTGGTAATCCGCAACGTATAGGGCCATATTCGTTGTATTCATGGGGAAGCGAAACGTATCACGATTCCCCATGAATACAACAAATCTTCACCGAATTATTCGGCCGCCTAAAGGAGTGAATTTAAACAACCCCCCCCCCCCTCCTGCCCCCCCCCCCCCCAAGACTTACCAAAACTCCCCAGTGGTCCAGCGGGGGGTCCGGAAGCCATCTCCTGCACTCACGCCGTCGGCTGCCGGTATTCAAAATGGCGCTGATAGCCTTTGAACTTACTATGTCACAGAGACTACCAGTGCCATTGGTCAGCCTCTGTCACATGGTAGGAGCAATGTATGGCTGGTACCATCTTGTGCTCCTACCATGTGACAGGGGCTGACCAATGGCACTGGTAGCCCCTGTGACATAGTAAGGGCAAAGGCTATCGGCGCCATTTTGAATACTAGCAGCTGATGGCCCGAGTGCAGGAGGTCGCTCCCGGATCCCCGCTGGACCACCAGGGACTTTTGCAAGTCTTGCGGGACCCTCCTGACCTCCACAAGTCTTGCCAAAAGTTCCTGGTGGTCCAGCGGGGGTCCAGGAGCAACCTCCTGCACTCGGGCCGTCTGCTGCCAGTATTCAAAATGGCGCCAATAGCCTTTGCCCTCACTATGTCACAGAGGCTACCAGTGCCATTGGCCCCTGTGACATTGTAAGGTCAAAGGCTATCGGCACCATTTTGAATACTGGCAGCCAACGGTGTGAGTGCAGGAGATGGCTCTTGGACCCCCCGCTGGACCACCAGGGAGTTTTGGTAAGTCTTGGGGGGGTCAGGAGGGTGGGGGGTTGTAGTTAATTCAATTTTAGCTGGGAAACGAATAAGAATGAACGCATGAACGTATCGGGGGCCCCCCTTGCTGAATGCAACGTATTTGCCCCTCGACGAATACGAATACCGAATGCAACGTATGCCGGCCCTCTGCATATCCCTACTGCACACATGTTTGTGCAGTCAGCCTATTTTATAACGTGTGCATATACGTGCATATGCTATAAAATAGCCACATCCATGGGTGTGAGCCAGCAAATGTGCGCATGTGTGCCTGTATGCTTATTCAAAAGTTACTGTCATATTGTATTATTTGTACATGTAGAATTACATACAGTATGAGATCATTTAAATTGTGTATGCAAGAACATATTGATACAATTAATCAAAATGCGTATTTCATTCCATGCATTCATTTTTCTATTCTGTGTTTCTGTGGAAACCCTCAAAAGGGGTTCTAAAAATAATGGAGTTGATTTTAAAAGCAGCGTGGATTTACGCGCCTAACATTTTTAAAATCCAGCCCAATATGTCCATTTTCAAATACATCACATTGAATACAAATACAAAAAATGGTGACAATCCTCCACTATTATGGAACAAATTGCCAAAGACAAACATCCAATGGGATATCCAAATACCAACAAGATTCAGTAATAACCACCACTCCAATACAAAATGCCATTAATAGATAACACAGAAATGGCCAGGCATCGCCAGCCAGCTCATTTCAACCCAACTCCTGAAAACAGGGATAAAATAAAAATAACACAATCCAATCTTTATATTGTAAAGATAACTGCAGCTCCAGTGCCATGATGCACCTGCACAAAAATTACGTAATCTCAAGCCTTTCCTATCACACAATGTCAGATAGATTTTAATATCAAGATTTCTCAATATGCCAGTTTTTAACTCCAAGAGATATAATCACATCTACTTGCCATTATTTCTTTCAAAGCTGCAAAAATCAACCATATTTTGAAGCAGTTTTTAAACACCAACAGTTCCTCTGCATGACAAAGGTACTGAGGCAGTTTATTCCATAACAATGAGACTGTAGAAGAAAAGCACTGCTTTCATTTGGTAACTATCTTCTCCTAATTACACAGAAAAGGATAAACAATTGATTATTTATTTGATTATCTGACCGAGGATGTGATATTCTACTGGGCACCTGCCTATGGAATGTATTTCTTTCATAGTCAGGACCCCTTAAATGGAATCACTGTTCTATGTATTCTGTCTGTAGGTGACCATAAGAACTTTCAAAGAATTTTTACTAAACTTTTCTTGTAAAAAAATATATATATACACATATTATTCACACTCTGCTGTATTTGATTTGAGGGTATTCATCCTCATCTTTTAGAAACCTTACAATATCCCTTGCTTATACTGCCCATTTATGGTTTACCCCACTGAACTCCATTCCTGTTCTCACACAAACACATCCATTGCTTACTATTCAATACCCTCCCTGCTCATATACTCATGCCTCCTGTTGACACGTGCATAAAGTCTCCCAGACCTGCTCACATGTGCAGTAGGCCTAGGATTTCCTACTGGCTCCAGATTTTCAGGACAGGTTGCATTCTCTAACAAAAGAAACCATAAGTACCTGCATGCCGAGGAGTAAAAGCAGGACTGGATCAACCTGTCCTGAAAATCTGGAGCCAGTCTGGCAACTCTAAATAGGCCTTGTCCGCATATTCTTGCGCACAAGGCCCTCCACTAACACACACTCATACCCTGTCAATTCATACACTCATACCACCTTCTCTGCTCGTATAGTCACACCCACACCTCCCAGTCTCTTGGAAACCTCCTGTAAACTGAGATTTTCTCCTTGACTTCTCTAAATTTAATATCCTGCTCCTGAGCTTTCTAAAACTTGAGCATTTCAGAGATTATATGTTCAGCTTTGTGGGGTTACTAGGGTAGGGAAGTGACGAACTTAACCGGGCAGGGGTAAATCTTATGCAGTGTGATCTCTTATGGAGTAATCTTCCCTTTGGTTTAAAAGAATTGCAAAGGATTTAGCCTAAGTGTCCATTCATTTTCTTCGCCAGGCAAAAGCTAATTCTACATTGGTGGCCTTAATGAGGAAAGCAGCAGACTCCATTTATACTCCATAAAGTCCTCAACATTATCTAGCAAGTCAGTGTCTCATTGACACCTAAAGTTGAGAGACATATAAAATGTGCTATATATAGTTGGCTTATCATTCATGGCTTCCCTGTGACTATGTCCATAAATCCCAATTAAATTTATAACTGTGAAGTGAGCTGCATATGCTGTTTTACATAAGCACTTGAACTAGGTCTACTAAATACCAAATAACAATTTGTTCCCATGTTAGCAGCTGCCACTATGACAATAGTTACACAAGCTCTAAGCTGATTTAGCACATTGATTTGCAGCTGGCACGCTCATTGCTCCCATTACAGAACTGATTAGTATAGTAGGAAAAGCATTGTTTACTTTATTATTGTTCTTTTTGCTCTTCTAACCCAGATGGCTCATCTCTTTTTAGGAAATCCTTCTAACCATCTGACCTTTGGAAGAGTTTGGCCCAATATTTATCCCAGTAGCAACCAGTGTCTATTGGAGTCTAGAACGGTGATTTAACAATTGCTGATAAAAGAGCGTTTTCCACCCAAGGACTATTCTTAAAAACAGAAATATATGTTTGCCTGAAAAGTCACACGGGACACACGGGACACCCAGCGTATACCTTCCTTATACAACTACTGTACCAGCAATAATCCATTGGACCCTTTTTTGATAGTGCCTTGGTCAATCAATATAGAGTAAATAAATATTTTTTGTATTTATATTCCACCTTTTGTGACACTTCAGAGTGGATTACATCCGGATACTGTAGGTATTTCCCTATTCCCAAAGGGCTTGTAATCTATTATTTGCACTTGAGGAAATGGAGGGTAAAGTGACTTGCCCAAGGTCACAAGGAGCATCCGTGGGATATGCATCCTGGCTTTCCTGGTTTGCAGCCTGCTGCTGTAATCACTAGGCTACTCCCCCCAAGCAAACACGTTGTAAGTAGCATTACTATGCATTACGAAAGTTAAATGACAAAAAGCAGACTATAAAACAAACAAACAAGTAAGTAAATAAATAAATACACTGTGACAGTTGTTTCTTTGGGCTCATGCATTGGGAAAAAAACAACTTCTTTGTTCAGTAGTTTATCATCTACTTCTGACTGCTTACATGTGTTGGGTATCCAAGGATTGCATGGTCTTGCATGAAACTCTCAGTCACATTTCATTTTTATTTTAGTGCCTTGAAACTACAAAATAAACACATATTTAACAGTTTCCAGCAATTGGCCTAGTTCTTATTGTATCCATTCCTTTCTAAGGTTCTTGAGCGGGACATTTATGTAAAACCCTTCAGTTTCTCCTGTCCACTAATGTTATATTCATTTTAATCCAGTTTCATACCTGCTCAGATCTGTTCTCTTGCATTTATCTGATCGTTTCCATCACCCATTCTTTCCTGTCTTATTGAACCTTTTTGCTGCCTTTGACACCGTTGATGATCCTATTCTCCTTTCAAATGTCGCCTCTCTGGCTTTCTCTAGTTAGGGCTTTGACTGTTCCTTTAAAATCCTAAAGTTTCCTTCAGTAAGTCCTTTTCTAACCTGCGCTCATTCTTCATTGGTGTTCTTTAAGGTTCTGTGCTGGGTCTGTGGCTCTTTCCTGCCAAGGCTTTTGATTTGGGTGCTCTCATTATTTGTCTACTGATGAGACCCAGATTTTCCTTTAATTTTCTTAGCCTTCTCCTGTTGAATAAACTCAGTTTTCTTCATGCCTGAATGTAATCTGCTCCTGAATTCGCAAAACCCATCTAAGACTGAAATTCTCTATTTTATACTTCTTCCTATCTTTCCTAACTAACCGCTGGATCTGGTCTATTGATTCTATTACTTTCTCTTTCTCCGACTCTGTTACAAATCTCAGAGTTAATCTTTCTTTGCTTGCATGCTTGCACATCTCTTCTATATGTTCTTTTTAGCCATTAACTGTTTAATATTCAGAAAATCAGTTCATTACAAACCTTTGATGCCTTCTGCAAGTTGCTTTCCTTTCGTATCTTAACTATTCTATAGTCTCCTAGTAGGCCTCTCTGAATCCTCACTGTGCCCGCTACAATTTTTTCAGGTCTCTCCTCTCCTAGTCTCCCTCCACTGGTTCTCTGCCATGTTCTGTGAAAGTGAGCATCATTTTGAAAAGGAGCTGACCCCATTCCCTGGTTAGGGGGGAAGCTTCGCATCTGGGGAGGGGTACAGGGCTGGTAAATTCAATTTAAGCCAAGAACACTCCTCCCACTGGTCTCTTCTTTTGGCCCACCCATCTTGGGACAGAATTTGTAGTCTTGATGGGAAGTGGCAGGGCGCTGAACAGTTGCAGCATGGGGGTGGCGGGGTTGACAACGCCCTAAGGGTGCACAGCAAGGGCTATTTTAAGGTTGTTCAGAGAATGCCAAGCAGGTACTCCTGCTACTACATTGTGTATGGCATGTGCAATGTGAAACTAGTCAGGCAGTGAATTGATTCCAATCAGGTATCTCCTGACACTTTGTTGCATGGGTGGGTGACAAGTTATCTGTCAAGTTTTCAGGTTTGACAGCTGGGATTGGCCTGATCTCCCCCCAGTACTCCTGCTGCATCCTGAGCAAGTGAATCCTGCTCTTGCTACAAACTAGGACATCAATGGAGGGGTGAGGCTTTGATGGCCCTGCATCCCCCCAGCGCCATAATATTGCATTAGCACGATACGTAATAAGTCTTTATGAACTGCAATTCGGGCGAGGTCATGGTTACCCTATAAGGATTGCACAAGGATTCAATTAATGGTTGAATTTTGCATTGTAATTTGAACTATGCTGTGCTCATATTCATCCAATAAAGATCTTTGCAAATAATCTTGTGCCAGAGAGCATTATTCATTGTGAAATTAACTGAAATTGGGGTTGGGGGTGAGGGTAGGAAGGAAGAGTGGGGTTAGAGATATCATATGAGATTGAGAAGAGGAGGCGAGTATACACCGGACACGTTTGTGTATTCATGACCTAGTTTATTTTTCTGCTCTTATTGTGCAATACTCTGCTTTGTGTTCTCTTCATTCCTAGTCTTATATTGTCCTCTGCAGCCTTCAAACCACACAAGACTCCTCCTACTTTAATGCATTCTCCCTTCTCTCATCTTTCCATGGGAAACATTTGCTTCCTGACATCCAAGAAGCTCCCACTTTTTATTCTTTTCCAGTCCCATTAAATCTCACTTCTTTAAACTAGTCTATCCAAATTCCTAAATGCTTCAGTCCTTGTACTACCCCAGCCATATTTGTTTTCTCTCCGTCTTCTTGTTATTTTGCATTGAACATGTGTAAGGTACCATGGATAGACTGCCATATAAAACCCATGAATAAATAACAAATCAACATTTTTACTCAGTGCTCTAGTGTACTCCTTATTCTAGTGCTTGCCAGCTTTCTTACAAATCTATGAGTTTTGTAGTTTGCTGACAAGAGATTTTTGCTTAACAGTTAACAATTCGGAAGATTAGATCTAACACTGCTGAAATATGAACTAAGATTTCTCAACTCCTGAAGTACTGACTCTGTTGTTCCACATGATAGTATTCATCACAGAGGGACTGATATATATAACACACTGAAGATTATGGGCCAGATTTTTAAACATACACGTGGGCGTAGATTTGTGCGCGCAATCCGGCACGCACAACTCTATGCCCAATTTTATAACATGCGCGTGTAGCCATGCGCATGTTATAAAATCTGGGGTCGGCACGCTCAAGGGGGTGCACCTTGCGCACGCTGAGCCCTAGGGGAGCCCCGATGGCTTTCCCTGTTCCCTCCGAGGTTGCTCCGAAATCGGAGCGGCCTCGGAGGGAACTTTCCTTCTGCCCCCCCCTCCCTTCCCCTACCTAACCCGCCCCCCCAGCCCTATCTGTGTTTTCGGGGTTTTGCGCGTAATAATCGCGCGTAACTCTTTGAAAATCCACCCCTATGATTTTAGCTACAGTTTAAAGCAAATTTTAAAAGCCCTGGGCATTTCAAAACCGGGAGATACAAGCACAAATCAGGCTGGCGGGCTCCAAGCAGATTTTAAAAGCCACCCATGAACGCTCACAAGTAAAAAGTTTCTAAAAAGGGATGGAGTGTGGGTGTGGTACGGGCAGGGCATGGACATGTCGGAGCCTGGCCGAGAATGGGTGTGTTAACATTTACACATCCTTGCATGCGCCACGTAAATTTAATTCTGCTATGGATGGTGTGTAAGTGTTGAAACAAACAAAAAAAAAAAAAATCTAGGCTAGTCAGCGTGGTTTTAAGGGTTGTGGCTAACAGGGGGGAAGGGAGGCTATTAAACCACAGGGGTTTGGAAGTCCTAATCCCTTAACTGGGCGAACTGGGAATGAACTGGGAAAACTGGCTATGGCATCAGCACACATCCCTTGTAAACTTTCCCCACTTATGCGGTAGATGCAGGATTTGTGTTCATATGCCCGCGTTCATTTACGAGTGTCCAGGTTATTTTATAAAATGCGCACATATAACATGCCCCTGTGAGGTTCAATCACAACTTCTAAAACTTTTTGTTTCTTTTTTACCTAATAACATAAGAACATAAGAAATTGCCATACAGGGTCAGACCAAGGGTCCATCAAGCCCAGCATCCTGTTTCCAACAGTGGCTAATCCAGGCTACAAGTACCTGGCAATTACCCAAAAACTAAGTATATTCCACGCTACTGCAAGTAAATGGTATCCAAATGTTTTCTCATAATATATAAGGTAGTGTGGTTGCTATGTTAACCAGCTTAGATATGTGGAAATAAAGGTTAACAAAACGTTGTAGTCATCACCTTTTATTGGACTAACTTAAAAACATTTGAAACTAATTGTTCAGAGCTATGTTCCCTTCAGCAGTTTAGTGCAAGTGAGCTGAGGACAATGTCCAAATGCCCAAATTCTAGGTTTGATTACAATATTAGGAATTGTCAAATAAAAGGATGGGGAAGGGGGATGATGAGTAGAGAGATTGGTGAGAAAAGAGAGGAAGACAAAGAAACAGCAGAGTTTACAGTTATAGGCCTTATTCAAGAAGAGTTTTGGCATTGACACAGAATAGGTAAAAGCCTTTTCTGAATAAGGTCCAATGTCTGGCAATGAGTAAATTAACACTGAGCAGAGGGATTAGAAACCAGGTGCCTCTTTTTTTTTTTTTTAAGAGACTGTTTCAACTTAACTGGCTAATAGCCAGTTAAGTTGAAACAGCCAGGCTATAATTTTTTGAATATAGCTGGTTAAGCCTTAAATTATGCCATCACACACAGCTGGATAACTTTAAGACTATTCTGAAGCAGCCCTAAAGTTTTCTGGCTAATTTAGCTGGTTATGGCTAAAAATTGCTATCTTAGGCCTGGATTTATCAAAATGCACTATATATTGTATGCAATAAGAAAAGGAGTGTGTTTTATGGTATAGGTTGTTTATCACAGTCGTGCTGCTGAATACAAATGTGCTTCTGAATATCCCCATTAAGTTAGCCAAATAGCAATAGCCGACTAACTTAACTAGCCACTCTGTGACTGAATATCAACCCCCAGGTGTTAAAAGCAGATGCAACATGAGTGTTAGAAATTTCTTTTGAGAAAGAGAAGAAAAATCAAGATGAAAAGCACAGTGTTAATGATTTATTTCTTACAAACTGATAATTGAATTATGAAAAATGTGTAGATAATAGTAGTAGCACTGCTGCTTTAAACAGCACTAAACAATGGTATACACTCATTCTAATACATTACAACTGCTTTCGCGCTTGCAAATCATGAATCATTACTGATTTCTAGTATTCGTTGGATGAAATAATTAAGTTGATGTACCCCTGAGGCCACTGGGTAATTTAAGATGGTAATAAGGGTGTAACCAATCCATTCCTGCAGAATGACCGACTGAAAAACCGGTGCTCAGACTAGAGGAAATTCTCTTATAGCTGTCAGTAATAATGTTATTAGAACCAAATCAAGAGCAAAGAATATACATCCTCTTCAACAAATAAATCAAAACCCAACAAATGATAGGGAACAATGTGTAACTTTGTAAAACATATAATAAAAGCTAAAGAATTAATATCATGTAGATATGTTAAGAACAGGATAAAGTTTATCCAATTACTGGAGGATTTTTAAAGTCCTTCGCAAGCTTAAGCCTCAAGATACATGCATGTGTTGAGCTGGTGTGCATCGCTTGGATTTTAAGAAGTGCTCGCGTACGTACAGATCTCCCAGAATGCACAAAAATCAAAACTTTCAAAAAAGGGCGTGGATGTGGGCATGATCTGTGCAGGTCATGGGCATGTTGGGGAAGACCAAGAGATATGCGTGAAAATACCTTACACACACAAACGTGCACCGAGTAACTTTACTTCCGCTTTTGCTGGTGTGTAAGTCAAAAAAATAAAAGAATCAGGGCTAGTCTCGAGATTTTAAGGGTTGGGTCTAACAGGGGAGAAGGGAGCCTTTAAAACTAGGGGATTAGGAAGTCCTATCCCTACACTGGGTAAACTGGGAATGAACTGGGCAAAGGGTGAGTAGCCTCAGTGCACACCCCTTACAAAATTCCCCCCCACATATGTGGTAGACACGGCATTTGCGTGCACATGCGCACGTCTATATAAAATTGAGTGCACATGTAAGCACGTACAGCGGATTTTATAACATACGTGCATATATGTCCATGTGCGCGAGTCGGAATATGCACACACAGTTGCACAAGTGCGTGGGTCTTAAAATTCACCTCATAGCACAATAGATGTAATCATATATTACTTCAATTTATATTGAACCAATATTTTTTTATCTCTTTCTATTTGAATGTCCATGCCTACAAAAATATTTCAGAAAAGAAACAAATGTTTAGGGACATCACTTTGGAACTCCATTCCACAAGAACTTAGAAGAGTGAAGGAATTGACCATGTTCAGAGAACTATATAAAGGTTGGTTTTTTAACTCTGCTTTTGATTAACTGTCTCATTAAGGACATCCAGAGTGATCTTTTTTTAACATCGTATTTCATTTTATTTATATAGGTTGTGTGATCTAGTTGTCTTTATTTTTAATATCTACTATTTTTAATATCTGCTGTGTATTATTTACAGTAATGGGGAGTTTTACATTTGCATAACTGCTTTCTTCACCACTACAAGACTCTTGTGGACAGGCAGTCTATAAATTAAATACATATATAAATAAATAATCCTTGAGGTGAAAGACTCTAGAACCTGTGCTGATTCCTTGGACTTATCCAGTCTTCTGGGCATACAGTTTATTGGTTTCAATATGATTAATTTAATTTATGTATTTAAAATTGTTTATATACTGCTTTATCAGTCAAAACAATTCACATACTGGTACATACACAATATAAAAATACAATAAAAATAAAATAAAAACATTTAAATGAAGATTAAAATAAAATAAAAGCTAAGAACTAAACATCATCAAAATAACAATACAGTTTAAATCAAATATAAATACAGTTCACAGGTGTTGATGGAAATGGAAAACCAGGTGCTTTCTTTGAGTTACTACCCCGAATCAATTGGTTACTACCCCGAATCAATTAAGCCTGATACTTCACTTGGAATACATATCCAGCGCAGCTCACTGCTTCAACAGCAGGGGGAATTAAGAAAAGAAGATTTATATTCAGACAACAACCTACAAGGACTGAATTGTACAGGCTAGGTAAACAAATAACAGTGGGAGTAGCTTGCTTATTGTGGCAGCTACTACCCCATACCAATTAAGGGGGTCATTTTCCAAGTGGATAGCATGCGATAAGGGACGTTTCACATGCAAAATTTCCCTTATGTGCGATACCAAGATCAGGGCAGAGTCGGGGTGGCGTCAGCCCTGGAAGAGGAAGAGATGGGGCGGTACCTGTGCTGATGCCGTGAAGACTTCGCCAACAGCGAAAGGTATGCTGCATTTTCACTGCCAGTTTCGTGCCAAATAACTACATCTTTTATGGTGTAGTTATTTGATGTGACGCCAGCAGCGATCTCACTGCGGAGGTCCGATCGCTGCCAGCTATTGTAGGATAGCCCCCCACCTCCCATTACCGCCGAATTCACTATGCCTTGCGGCATTAGTAAATCCAGCCCCAAGTTAGATACTTTACTTTGAAGCGGCTCCAGCACTGCTCTCTGCATCAATGGCAGGGTGGAAGGAAATTGGAACCAAAAAGTTACCAATAAGGGCCAAGAGTAACAGATACGTATGAGTAAAATAAGTGTGAAAGCTTGCTGGGCAGACTGGATGGGCCATTTGGCCTTCTTCTGCCGTCATTTCTATGTTTTCAAGTTTGCCCTTGTATATTTATTTTTTAACCTTAATTGTACGCTGCTAAATTGTAAGATTTATACAATTGTTTGCTTTTATTTTTATTGTATACCTTTTATGAATTTCTTTTTAATCTGAACTCCTTTCTTAAAGTTGCTCTGCCAGCCTTTCATTCATCCTTTAGTAGATATATATGCTTAGTTTTGTATATCTAAACATCACAAAAACCTAAAATCAAAATACATGCAATGATGCATATATATGCTTTGTGTTTATGTTCCCAGAGAAAGTACCTTACTGGTCCCTGAGAGTGTCGAGCTCTCTTGGCATCTTTTAAGCTTCTTGATGCCTTCTGAAACTATTTTGAAGAAGTGTCATCATGACTGGTACATTACACTAATAAGGTTGCTGTAGAGAAAGCCATTGAATGTTTATATTAGACTACTGAGGACTCAGATAAGTTTATTCATTTTTTTCTGAACATTTCTTTGGGATTACACATTTATTTATTTATTTATTTATTTCATTTTTTATTTTCCAATTTTTAACATTTACAAAGTAAAACTTTGCTTGAAATACAAGAGATTTACATTAATAACTTTACAGAAGAAACTAATATCCAACATCTAATTATGTCATTAGAAAAATTGCATTAAGTAAATCAGGAAATAAGGAGAGGAATGAAAAACAAGGAGAACATTAAGAAAACAAAAGTTATAATTAAGAAGGGCTGACAAAACACTAGGAACAATTTTTTTTTGGATCCCACCTTATGATTGTGGCTGCTGCATACGAGCATCCAAGAAGGCTCGTAGTTGTTTAGGGCTGAAGAATATATAGGTATTCCATGAAAGTTTTATCACGCACTTACAGGGGTAGCGTAAATTATAGCTAGCCCCTAGTGCCAAAACCTCAGGCCTCATTACTAAGAAATCCTTCCTACGTATTTGCCTGGTTTTTGCAAGATCAGGAAATATATGAACCACTCTCCCTAGGAACTGAACATTCATATTTTTGAAATAATTCTTCATGATTAAACTTAATTCATATTCCAGTATAGAAAGTGACAAATAAAGAAGACCTCTCAATAATTTCAACATCTGAGTTTTCAAGAAAATTGGATAGATTCAAAATGTCTATCCCTGTTGCATTAGAAACTACTATATTAGAGGCACTTCTTTGCGGCAAGAAGAATATTTTCTTTACTGGGGGAATATTCTCCAGAGGCAATTTAAGGATTTCTTGTACATATTTCTTAAAAGTTTGTAATGGTAACTCACCCATTACCTTAGGAAAATTAAGAAGTCTTAGATTCAGGTGCCTAAGATAGTTTTCAACAGATTCAAGTCTTCTCAAAATGGAAGTCCTTTCTTTTATCATAATAGCACTTAAGTCCTGCAGTTTCCTCACATCTTCAGTTACCTTTTGTGTAGCTTGAGCTTGATCCATTTTTTCCTGTCGATGGGATTGTTTGATTACCTCCATTCTTGCAGAGACCGCCTCCAGCTTTCTCTCCTGTTCTTTGGAGTTCATCACCATACCAGCAATCAAGTCCCATAGGGCGTCTAAGGTTACAACCGCCAGTTTCACTAATCCTGGGGGAGAACTTAAACAAGCCCCATGCTCCATGGCATTTCTGCCTTTCTCAGCTCTCACCAAGGTGCCAGCTTCCCCCTTCTCCACCTCTCTCCCCAGGGTCACGGTCTGAGCATGGGCTGCCCTCCCCACCTCTGCTCTGACGTCGGCAGCTCCTCCTGACTGAGCATGCCCAGTGAGGTCCTCCACTGGCAGCTCAGCAGCTATGGCGTTCAGCAGAGTGGAAGCTTCTGGCGGGGATCTGGGATCCGGAGGTGTCAGTGATAACTCCCCAGGTGAGTATGGGGCTCCCCTCCCCATTTCTCTAGCAGGGCTCGACGTCCTCAGTCCCGGTGTTGGGGTTGCAAACTCCGATATTAATCGTTGCCCACAAAGGCTGTCCGGATCAGGGGGAAATACACGGACCTTCCCCTTTCTCTTTCAAAATGTAGCTTAGAAAGCAGAAGCAACTCAGCGTGCGACCGCTCCAGCAGCCATCTTGGGATTAAACATTTATATAGAAAAAAATTAAAAATATAGAGCCGGATTCTCAAAAGGTTACGTGTGCCAGGCCTATTTTCAAAAGTCCCGGCGACGAGCGTAAAGCCCCGGGATGCATGTAAGTCCTGGGGCTTTAATAAATGGGCAAGAAGTGGGAGGGGCATGGGCAGGGGCAGAGGCCTCCGGCACAGTGGCCATTTGCCGCTGGGTCGGAAGATCGCATGCCTGCAGGCTGCCGGCACGCGCAAAAGGTAAAACAACAATTTGGGAAGGTTAGGTTAGGGTTAGAGGACAAAAAGACTAGGGGAAGGGGTGGGAAGGTCAGGCTAGGGGGTAGGGAACAGGAGAAGCCCGCAGGCATCAGCGCGCGCAGGGTGCACAATTGTGCACCACCTTGCGCGCGCCAACCCCTGATTTTATAAAAACGAGTGTACATGTGTGCGCGACAAGTATTTTTGAAAATCTACCCCAAAAAAGGTATACAATAAAAATAAAGGCAATCAATCAAATGTATAAATCTTACAATTTATTAGAGTACAGCAAAGGTTAAAAAATAAGTATGAAAGGGCAAACTTGAAAACATGGCTTTGCCCCCAAAACATTTGTGTTTAAATTTCACATCTAAACCAAGAAACCATGTGCACAGAAGACTGGATGTCCAAGAAATCCCAGTTGAACACTTAAAAAAATAAATCCATATTTATGTACACAATGAAAATGTTCTGCCAAGCAATAGTTGCCAGAGGGCAAAGGTCAACATTGTTAGTGTGGCCAAAGATCACTGCAGGCATTCAGAGGCTCGATGCTGAATCTCAGTCTGGGAATCCAAAGCTTCTTTGAGCTCATCGTGTTAGTTTGAGTTTTTGAGCTCATTCCAGTAGTAGACTGTGAGGTGAATTTTTATAAGCCCACGGAGCGCATTTATTAGGAGATGCGCAAAGAAGTCTGGCTTGTGCATGCCAAGCGGATTTTAACAGCCGCTGAGATACGCTCATTGTCTCCCACAACGGGCACATCTGGAAAGTTTGCAAAAGGGGGCAGGGCTTGGGTGTGGTATGGACGAAGCATGGGCGTTTCGGGGCATGAACCTAAAATTTGAGTGCAAATACTGATACGACCCAGTGTGTGTCGGGGTCCCCTGCCATGTAACTTTACATCTGCTATGGATGCCGTGAAAGTTAAAATAAAAAAAAACAAAACTGGGCATATCTGCGGGGTTGTAAGGGTCAGGGCTAGCTGGAGGGAGCAAAGGCTATCAAACTTGTAGGGCAGGGTTGGAGGACCTAGCTCCTAACTGGGCAAACTGGGGACAAACTTGTAAAAT
The DNA here is from genome assembly GCF_901001135.1 of Rhinatrema bivittatum. Taxonomy (NCBI): domain Eukaryota; kingdom Metazoa; phylum Chordata; class Amphibia; order Gymnophiona; family Rhinatrematidae; genus Rhinatrema; species Rhinatrema bivittatum. The sequence continues at coordinate 109,248,245 of NC_042616.1, forward strand.
TAGGAATGGCATCAGTATGCACCCCTTTTAAAATCCCCTGATTTACACAGTAGATGATGGATTTGAACCCAACATGCGCGCACCCACTTAAAATTTGGTTCACATGTGCTTTCGGCCAAGCTATTTTATAACATGCATGCATATACAGGCGTATGTTATAAAATGACTGTCTATCTGGGCATGGGCCGACATATGTGTGCACATGTGCACACGCGCACCAGTTTGAAAATTACCATCCCTGGGAGCAGGCACTGCAGTACCTTCATTACAGGGTGTACATAAAAGTGGGATGAGATTCCAGATCCCTTATGAGTCAGGTCAACCAGAATTCTCCCCAAGCCACTTCCTTTCATGGCCCCTTCTGTCCCTGACCATGTCCTCGCACACTGCTCTTGGACATAAAAGACAGATGGTTCTAAATATGCACTCATGACAGTATTCCGTTTTCCTAGAACTGTACTTTCCTTCCACTCATTTCCTGGAATGCAGTAGCTCTCCCACATCTTCCATATACACTGGCAAATAATTCCCATGCATCAGGCTTATTTGTATGTACTTTGGACTGAAGCAGGGGGAACACAGAGAAAAAGAAAAGTGAGCATGCTCATTAGAGATGTGTACGAAGAAATGGCAGAAATATTAAATGAATACTTCAGCTCTGTATTCACTAAAGAAGACCCTGGAGAAGGACCATTTCTACACAAGAAGCTGGAGGGTAGTGGAATAGATGAAAATCATTTTACAGTAGAAAATGTATGGGAAGAGCTAAAGAATCTGAAAGTGGACAAAGCCATGGGGCCTGATGGGATTCATCCAAGGATTCTGAGGGAGCTCAGAGATGTGCTGGCGGGTCCGCTGTGTGACCTGTTCAATAGATCCCTAGAAACGGGAGTGGTGCCGAGTGATTGGAGAAGAGCGGTGGTGGTCCCGCTTCACAAGAGTGGGAACAGAGAAGAGGCTGGTAACTACAGACCGGTTAGCCTCACTTCGGTGGTGGGAAAAGTAATGGAGTCACTGTTGAAAGAGAGAATAGTGAAATATCTACAGTCCGGAGAATTGATGGACCAGAGGCAGCATGGATTCACCAGGGGAAGATCCTGTCAGACAAATCTGATTGACTTTTTCGACTGGGTAACCAAGGAATTGGATCAAGGAAGAGCGCTAGATGTCATCTACTTGGATTTCAGCAAAGCTTTTGATACGGTTCCGCACAGGAGACTGGTGAATAAAACAAAAAGCTTGGGAGTGAGTGCCGAAGTGGTGACCTGGATTGCAAACTGGTTGACGGACAGAAGACAATGCGTGATGGTAAATGGAACTTTCTCTGAAGAGAGAGCGGTTTTAAGTGGTGTACCACAAGGATCGGTGTTGGGACCGGTCCTGTTCAATATCTTTGTGAGCGACATTGCGGACGGGATAGAAGGTAAGGTTTGTCTTTTTGCGGACGACACTAAGATCTGCAACAGAGTGGACACGCCGGAAGGAGTGGAGAGAATGAGACGGGATTTAAGGAAGCTGGAAGAGTGGTCGAAGATATGGCAGCTGAAATTCAATGCCAAGAAGTGCAAAGTCATGCATTTGGGGAGTGGAAATCCGAATGAACTGTATTCGATGGGGGGGGGAAAGGCTGATGTGCACGGAGCAGGAGAGAGACCTTGGGGTGATAGTGTCTAATGATATGAAGTCGGCGAAACAATGCGACAAGGCGATTGCAAAAGCCAGAAGAATGCTGGGATGCATAGAGAGAGGAATATCGAGTAAGAAAAGGGAAGTGATAATCCCCTTGTACAGGTCCTTGGTGAGGCCTCACCTGGAGTACTGTGTTCAGTTCTGGAGACCGTATCTACAAAGAGACAAGGACAAGTTGGAGGCGGTACAGAGAAGGGCGACCAGGAAGGTGGAGGGTCTTCATCGGTTGACATACGAGGAGAGATTGAAGAATCTAAATATGTACACCCTGGAGGAAAGGAGGAGCAGGGGTGATATGATTCAAACTTTCAGATACATGAAAAACTTTAACGATCCAAAGACAATGACAAACCTTTTCCAACAGAAAAAAATCAGCAGAACCAGAGGTCACGAGCTGAGGCTCCAAGGAGGAAGACTAAGAACCAATGTCAGGAAGAATTTCTTCACGGAGAGAGTGGTGGATGCCTGGAATGCCCTTCCGGAGGAAGTGGTGAAGTCCAAAACTGTGAAGCACTTCAAAGGGGCATGGGATAAATATTGTGGATCCATCAGGTCCAGAGGACGCATATAAAGAGCAGGTAGTAAAATACTGCACGGAGCGGCAGTAGCCACAGAGGCATTCACGGAGCGGGATGCCAGTGGCCAGTGGTAGGTGTCCACCTTCATGGAGCGGAAGGATGTAGGGCTGTCATCTCCCAATTAAATAAAAAACAAAAACAAAAAACAAAACAGGGATGGGATCCATCAGGTCTAGAGGACACATATAAAGAGCAGGTAGTAAAATACTGCACGGAGCGGCAGTAGCCACAGAGGCATTCACGGAGCGGGATGCCAGTGGCCAGTGGTAGGTGTCCATATAAAGAGCAGGTAGTAAAATACTGCACAGAGCGGCAGTAGCCACAGAGGCATTCACGGAGCGGGATGCCAGTGGCCAGTGGTAGGTGTCCACCTTCACGGAGCGGAAGGATGGAGGGCTGTCATCTCCCAATTAAATAAATAATAAAAAAACCCAGGGATGGGATCCATCAGTTCTAGAGGACGCATATAAAGAGCAGGTAGTAAAACACTGCATGGAGCGGCAGTAGCCACAGAGGCATTAACGGAGCGGGATGCCAGTGGCCGGTGGTAGGTGTCCACCTTCACAGAGTAGAAGGATGAAGGGCATCCATCTCCCAATTAAAAAAAGAAAAGAAAAAAAGAAAAAAAAACAGGGATGGGTTCATGGGCTTATAGGTATTACCAATTATTAGGCTTTTCAATATTTGATGATAGTTAATGTGACTTTCAAGGCATTCTTCACTTTCGGTGCATGTCCGGCATGACTCCTTGCTTCAATGACAGGGGAAAAGAAAAACTGATACTTCACACATTTCCAGCATTGCCCTCTGCTTCATGGCAGAGAGCTATGCTGCCGCTTACCCAACTAATCAAACTTAATATTTCACTTGGAAGCAGCTCCAGCACTGCTCTCTACATTAATGGTGGGGGTGAAAAGGGAATTAGAACATAAGATTACTAAGAGCCAAGAGAAACAGTTAAGTATGAGAACAAATGTGTGAAGCTTGCTGGGCAGACTGGATGGACCGGTTGGTCTTCTTCTGCCGTCATTTCTATGTTTCTATGTTTCTATGTTACACTAACTTTTTTCACCTTCATTTTGTTTTTTCATGTTCTGGAGAATTTTTTTTTTGGGGACGGGTTATGTCTTTTTTTGTTTGTTTTTGTTTTGGGGAAATAGTGTGCCCTATTTGCAAATAGTGCACCCTAAAATGTTCCCTATTTACAAATAGGGGTGGATTTTCAAGGGTTACGCGCGTATATTACACACGTAACCCCGAAAACCCGCTCCTGCGTGCGCCAAGCCTATTTTGCATAGGCTTGGTGATGCACGCAAGCCCCAGGACGCGCGTATGTCCCGAGGCTTGAAAAAGGGGCGGGATGTGGGCGGTCCGGGGCGGGGCTGGGGCATGGCCAGAGGCCTCCGAAGGCCTGCTAGGCCAGGGGATCGTGCGCCCCAGCGCATGCAACCTGCACCTACCCGGAGGCAGGCACAACTTAAATAATAAAGGTGGGGGGGCATTTAGGTAGGGCTGGGGTGATTAGATATGGGAAGGGAAGGGAAGGGAAGGTGGGGGGGGGGAAAGGAAAATTCCCTCCGAGGCTGCTCTGATTTCGGAGTGAACGGGGAAAGCCATCGGGGCTCCCTTAGGGCTCGGCACACGCAAGGTGCACAAGTGTGCTCCCCCTTGCACGTGCCGACCCTGGATTTTATAATATGCGCGCTGCTGCGCGCCCATGTTATAAAATCGGGTGTAGATTTATGCGCACCGGGTTGCGCGCACAAATCTACGCCCGCACTTAGGTTAGAAAATCTGGCCGATAGTTTACACTATTTCCCAAAGCCAGAAAATTAAATTTTTCATTTAAAAAATTTTTTTTTTGTTCATTTGAAACAGAACGAAAACAGGCTCATTTGTCAGATTATACTCCTTCATTTCAAATGAATGCTCATCCCAAATGCTAAGTTTAATATGCTCACATTATTTAGCTTCCCTTTAGTAGGTACCAATAAATTTTCACATTTCCATGAAGGATAATAATGTGACAATATTACTGGAGCTTTTATTTTACAATGAACAATGAAAATATTATTGCATTTTAATGGCACATTTAAATTTTTTGAAAGACCAAGTTAAACATTTTTTTTTGCATGAGTTTTATGGTTTATGCCCCCAGATTAGGCTTTTAAAGCTATATGATCACCACCAGTAAGTTTATGGAATTTTAATCCTGCCTATGCTAGCATATCAGATGATTTTCCAGTGTCAACAACTATAATAGTGTGACCTCTAAAAGAGAACAGTGATCAATACTGCAAGAGAACAATAACGGATTTTGAGCCACTCCAATCCTGTCAGCTGCCTGACTCCTAAGAAAAAGATGATGTTCTTCCTCCTAGAAGATATTACTAGTTAGATTTCTAACAGTATCAACAGTTTCCTGGCTCTCCCTCTCTTCTAAAATCTACTTTCCTTTAGTTCTCATACACTATTTTTTTAAGCATCATTCTTTTTTGGAATTAAAAGTGTGCACTTTTTTTTTGTTAAAGAAACATTCCATGTTTTCAAAATATGTTTCTTTTCAGCTGTTTGTGCTACATTCATATTTCATATCTACCACTGTGGATGTGCGTGGAGTCTGCTAAGAATCAGAATGGCAGGGTCACAATTTTATTTACTTAGATTTGTAAAATGGCAATGGCTAAGTAGAGGAAGCCTTCAAACACTTTAATTTGATTTCTAGTATCTCAGGAATAAAATATAAATCAAGACAAATGGGATGGCTTCAATGATTCTAACTGGCAACTGAGTTATCTTTTTTTCTGGAGCTGCTGCTTCAAGCACTTACTATTACTATAATTATTTAGGACTTTATTTTTCAAAACAAGGCTGATGTCAACAGGTGAACAAGTGTTATATGATTTATAACTATGACAGGAGACAGAAACTGTATTTTTTCTTGTCCTCTCCCAAAATTGAAAATTCAACAATCAGGGTCAGGCAGAACATTTGCTGATATTGAGTAAATATAATGCCAGTGAGCAAATTTATAACTTGCTCAAGTCTCTCCAGTAAGACTGTAACACAAAAGGTCCTGTGTAGATGTATTCATGAAGCCTTTCTCCGCATCAAGGCCAAGTCAACAAAAATGGTGCTCAGATTGAGGAGGTTGTATTGACAGGCTACTAACTACTGACCTGAAAACCAAGCAGACTGCTGTTGCTATATTGGATCTGCAGATAAAAATAACATTCCTCACAGGTGGAGTTTATGAAATGCAAATGCTTGCCTCTGAATGGTAGGAGTAAGGAAAAAAATTATGGAGGTCATATTCAGTAAGCTGACAAGCGGACAAATTATCCAGCCAGATAACATCCCGAATATTCAGTGGGATAAGCATATACTCACCTACATGTAACCAGATATAATTGCCTACATGTAGCTGGATAGCTATTTAACAAGATATCATCAAAGGTATCTAAGTAAGTAGTGCTGTCATAATGAAAAAAAAAAATAAGAAAACTGTAAGCAGGCCTATTGCCTGTGTTTCTTCCTCCTCTCTACCCAATGTGAGATATCTGGGTAAGCAGCTAGTTATCTCGCCACACAAGGCCAGATAGCTAAACATTCTAACCAGCTATGGCCTGGATTTATCAAAATGCACTAAAATACCGCATGCGATAGAAAAAGGGGCTTGTTTTATGGTAATAGGCAGTTTATAGCAATTTGCACTAATATCTATGCAAAGAGCTAAGTTACTGCAAATTGCAATAACTTTTTTGTACTTTGAGATAAGTGCCAGAATTGTGGTATTTCCTATATACAACCACTGGGGGGATGTGAGAGAGAGAGAGAGAGAGAGAGAAAGAAAGAGAGAGAGAGAGAACCTAGGCATGACACTAAGATCTGCAACAGAGTGGACACGCCGGAAGGAATGGAGAGAATGAGACGGGATCTAAGGAAACTGGAAGAGTGGTCGAAGATATGGCAGCTGAGATTCAATGCCAAGAAGTGCAAAGTCATGCATATGGGGAGCGGAAATCCGAATGAACTGTATTCGATGGGGGGGGGAAAGGCTGACGTGCACGGAGCAGGAGAGGGACCTTGGGGTGATAGTGTCTAATGATATGAAGTCTGCGAAACAATGCGACAAGGCGATAGCAAAAGCCAGAAGAATGCTGGGCTGCATAGAGAGAGGAATATCGAGTAAGAAAAGGGAAGTGATTATTCCCTTGTACAGGTCCTTGGTGAGGCCTCACCTGGAGTACTGTGTTCAGTTCTGGAGACCGTATCTACAAAAAGACAAAGACAAGATGGAAGCGGTACAGAGAAGGGCGACCAGGAAGGTGAAGGATCTTCATCGCATGACGTACGAGGAGAGATTGAAGAATCTAAATATGTACACCCTGGAGGAAAGGAGGAGCAGAGGTGATATGATACAGACTTTCAGATACTTGAAAGGTTTTAATGATCCAAAGGCAACGACAAACCTTTACCATAAGAAAAAAATCAGCAGAACCAGGGGTCACGATTTGAAGCTCCAGGGAGGAAGATTCAGAACCAATGTCAGGAAGTATTTCTTCACGGAGAGGGTGGTGGATGCCTGGAATGCCCTTCCGGAGGAAGTGGTGAAGACCAGAACTGTGAAGGACTTCAAAGGGGCGTGGGATAAACACTGTGGATCCATAAAGTCAAGAGGCCGCCAATGAAGAGTGGGTGACTCGCCAGAATGATGGCTACTGCCTGGAGACAATACCCTTAGTCAATAAACATACACATGGTTACTGTGACTCCAACATCACTCTAAGCTTCAACAGCAAGAGGAAATGTGGAAAAAAGGATTTGCACTCACAAAGACGGGAGTAGCTGGCTTGTTATGGCGGTTACTACCCCAAACCAAATATCCAAATTACTACCTCCACCTTCCTCTATTCCTGATGCCTTTCAACTAGCTTGATCACTCCATTCTTATACTTCACTTTCAATGCATATCCAGCATAGTTCTCTGCTTCAACAGCAGGGGAAAAGAAAAACTGTTACTTCACACATCCAGCAGAGCTCTCTGCTTAAACGGCAGGGGAGAAGAAAAAAGGGTTCGCACTCACAAAGCGGGGAGTAGCTGGCTTGTTACGGCGGTTACTACCCCAAACCAAATGTACCTGATACTTCACTCTCGACACATATCCAGCTTGGCTCTCTACTTCAACGGCATGGGAGAAAGACTTATACATCACGAATTTCCAGCATAGCTCTCTGCTTCAACGGCAGGGGAAAAGAAAAACTGATACTTCACGCATATCCAGCATAACTTCAACGGCAGGGGAGAAGAAAAAAGGATTCACACTCACAAAGCGGGGAGTAGCTGGCTTGTCACGGCGGTTACTACCCCAAACCAAATGTGCCTGATACTTCACTTTTGATGCATATCCAGCATAGCTCTCTGCTTCAACGGCAGGGGAGAAGAAAAAAACTGATACCTCACGCATATCCAGCATAGCTCCCTGCTTCAACGGCAGGGGAGAAGATAAACAACCAATAAGGGCTGTATAACATAATCTGGGTAAAAACAAATAAGCATGGGTGTAGCTTGCTTATTGCGGCGGTTACTACTCCTACTACCTCTAACTAATCAAGCTAGATATTTCACTTGGATGCAGCTCCTCCACTGCTCTCTACATTAATGGCGGGGGTGGAAGGGAATTAGAACCAAGAGCTAAGAGAAACAGATAAGTATGGGAGAAGAAATGAGGGAAGCTTGCTGGGCAGACTGGATGGGCCATTTGGTCTTCTTCTGCCGTCATTTCTATGTTTCTATATGTTTCTATGATGCTTTCACCCTAGATAGGTATTTATATCTCTATGGGAGGCCCACCTAGTAACTCGAGGTGAGGTTTAGGTATTAGTGTAGGAGTTAGGGGCCCCTTTGACATTCAAAATGAGACGTATGAACAGAACAGTGCTCTCTTGTGAAGATTTGATGACCTTTGGAGTGAGAAAACTCACTCAAAGATGAGATTTTATTTATTTATTTATTTAGCGATTTTTATATACCGACATACACTGAGAGTATCACATCGGTTTACATTGAAACAAGAACTTAGCTTAAAAATGCTTTACATATAACTCTTTATATATGCGTGTAACATGAACTGAATGTAAATGAACTGAATGTAACATGAACTGAATGCAATTGCAGAAAACACGAGCAAAGCTTAGAAAGGATTTGTGCAATGTTTTCTCAACCTAGCTTGATGTTACCCAGGTAGAGAGTCCATCAAGCTAGGTTGAGAGAACATTGTACAAATCTCATCTTTGTGTGAGTTTCCTCACTCCGAAGGTCATCAAATCTTCACAAGAGAGCACTGTTCAGTTCATACATCTCGCTTTGAATGTCAAAGTGGCCCCTAACCCTCTACACTAATACCTAAACCTCACCTCGAGTTACTAGGTGGGCCTCCCATAGAGATATAAATATCTATCTAGGGTAAGCACATTACAGCTAGGTGCTCGTTCTCTCTCTCTCTCTCTCTCTCTCTCTCTCTCTCTCTCTCTCTCTCTCTCTCTCTCTCTCTCTCTCTCTCTCTCTCTCTCTCTCTCTCTCTCTCTCTCTCCCCCTCCCCCTCCCCCTGATAGTTAGGCACTACAAAATCCAGCATGGGCAAAAACATCACAACATGCCTTAACATAAGCTATCACACAGCTTAACACTACTGAAAAAGGTATAACTAAAATTGGTATTAAAGCCATGTGATAGGGTTTCACAAAACAGTAAACCCACACCTAACTCCAATGGCGAACTCCCACAAAGATGGAGAACCCCCACGAATACAACATATCACTAACGAATAAACCCCTACCCTCCTGATCCCCCCCAAGACTTGCTAAAAGTCCCTGGTGGTCCAGCAGGAGTCCTCGAGTGATCTCCTGCACTCGGGCTGTCAGCTGCCAGTATTCAAAATGGCACCAATGGAAACCTCAGCATCGAAACCCTACTACTCAACTTATCAAACAATATCCTAAGAGGTTTTGATAACAAACTAAACCACCTACTATTCCTACTCGAACTCTCCGCCGCATTCGACACAGTAGACCACAAAAGCCTTATATCAAGACTAGCAAACATAGGTCTCTCATGCAAAACTCTAGACTGGTTCTCATCCTTCCTAAAAGACAGATATTTTAAAGTCACCATCAACAACAACTCATCTGAAGCCATCCCCCTTGAAACAGGAGTGCCACAAGGATCCGCTCTCTCGGCCACACTCTTTAATATCTACCTACTCCCACTATGCCAACTCATCTCAAGTCTAGGTGTTACATACTATATGTACGCCAATGATATACAACTCCTCATTTCAATAACTTCCACCTTAGAAGATGCACTGATACTTGCAGCATCTCACCTTAATTCAATTAGAAACATGCTAAACCACCTAAAGCTATGCCACAACATGGACAAAACAGAATGCATTCTGACAGAAAGAAAAAACTCAGGATCAAAAACCATCCCTCCCCTTCAAACTGACAACATCTGTATCCAACTAAAGGACAATGTAAAAGACCATGACCTATGGATCGACAATGAACTAAACTTCAAAAAACACATCGCAACAAAAACAAAAGAAGGCTTCCATGTTAGGGTACCAGCACTGTAGGATGCTAGCATCATGCTAGCATCCTACAGTGCTGGTACCCTAACATTTAACACCTAGTGTGGGACAAGTGTGTATCCTGAGCTCCCTGAGATAATTCCCTATCCAGTGAGAACTACATGTTAAACAGACTTAGGCAGCTTGGAAAAAACTCATTTCTAGAATAGAAAAAACTGAGAAGTCAATGAAGGCAACTTACCTGGTCAGAAGTTAGAAGGAAACTTAATAACCTCTGACCCAGGAAGATTGAGGAGGAAAAGAGGTGGAGGAGGGAAAGTAAATTCCCCACACAAAACACAGATATTCAATATTATTTTAGAAACACAAAATAATGTTGTGCTTCCTTTATTACAACCTTCCTGTCATGAAAAAGAACAGTACAAAAAGAATTAAGACTTCTGGCTGTACATGGAAATAATTAGTCATGACAGCCTAACTTCCCTGTAGTTTGCACATTGGTAGGGTATAAAAACCCTCACAGACTATACAAGAAAGAAAGCAACTCCAAAGTGCCATCAAAGAAAATTCACTCAAAATTTGCAACAACAAAAATTTCCAGCAGCATACAGTCAACAGGAAAAACATTTCTCCGTTTTTCCTGTTGACTGTACACACGTACACATGTACATGCTAACTGTAAATGAACACGCCAACATCGGCTGGGAAAGGATTCGTTTTTTCTTCTTCTCTTTCTATTCTCATTCCTTGCCTTTGCTTTATTATGTATAGATACTGCAAGGATGGAATGTAAGGCCTTTTGACACATGAGATGGATGTACTTGATAACTTACTAGTGCTATAAGAGTGCTGAGATTTGTCAATTATGATGGCAATCTGTTTAAAATGAAAATTAATAAAGACAAATATTAAGAGAGAAAAAGTAAAGCTATATTCTTTTTGTCATGTGTTTTATAAGTTTCATACTGTGTCATAAGTTTCATTGAGAAGACAGAGAAGAGAGATTTGTATGTATGGGTGATGCAGACATATATATGTCTGAAACTAAAGAAAGTGATATGTGACTATGACTAGTTGGACACTTTTAAGATGATATTCAAAAAAAGCTAAGCATCTAAATTAAGGCACTTAAGGGGGTCATTTATCAAAGTGCTATATGAGGTTTTCGCATGCAAAAAATGCCTTTAACACATGCGAAAGCACCATAATGTTTGGTTTGATGCAAATGAGTAAGATATTGGCCAAGTGGGCTGGGCTCACAGTTTTGCAAAGCTTTAACTACACCTTTTTCATTTGCATAAATGCCATGCGATAGGGCTTTATTGTGGTTGCAATGCTGTTATGAGGAGTGAGAGAGTGAGAGCCTAGCCATAATGCCCTCACACTAGATAGGTATTTATATCTCTATGGGAGGCCCACCTAGTCACTCGAGGTGAGGTTTAGGTATTAGTGTAGGGGTTAGGGGCCACTTTCATTCAAAGTGAGATGTATGAACAGAACAGTGCTCTCTTGTGAAGATTTGATGACCTTCAGAGTGAGGAAACTCACCCAAAGATGAGATTTGTGCAATGTTCTCTCAACCTAGCTTGATGGAATCTCTAATTTTTTAATTCTCATCTTTTAATAGCTAAACTTTATTATTGTGCTTTTAAACTTTTAGCTGTTATCTCTAATTATTGAATGTATTTATTGTATTTCATTATTTGTTTTTAAATTGTAAACCACTGTGAAGGCTATGGCCAATGTGGCAGTATATAAAAAAACAATAAACTATAAAGAGTATCTTCCATCTCTCTCTCTCTCACTCTCTCTCCATCTCTGTCTCAGAGTACCCAAAACATGGAAATTCCTGTCTGGGCACTTCTCGGCTTGTGATGTGAAAATATTGCAGGTGCAACAAAGTTAACACATGTTGCAGTAAAATACCTATGCGAAGCAGCTAAAATAGTGCATGTTGCAGTACCTCAAATATTTCCCTAACCACACCCCTTTTTTATTGCGGGTGCTATTCATGCAAAATTTATAGCAAAATGATAAATCTGGGTCTAAATTTGGCACCTATTTTCAGACAGACATAGATGCTTAAGTTTTCAGCTGAATATATATAAATTTAGGGACCTAAATCTTAGCCTCCTGATTTTAGGCCTGCTATTTATTTCCTAAATTCAGGCTCCTAAATTAGGTGCATAGTTCTGAAAATTATTGCTGAGCTCCTTACCTTTTCCCCTCACCCTAACTCTGACCATGTAGCTACACACATTTTAGCCTCCTAATTTTAGGCTCCTTTTAAACAGGTTTAGAACAAGCAAAGGTTGCTGTACAACTAATCTCCATTTCTGGGGCATTAGAGCCCACCTATTGTGCATGTGTAGACAGATACAAACTTTGCTGCACTAAAATTATAGTGTCTCCTCTATAAACCAAGATTGGGAAACATAATTTGTAACTCAGCTAATGAGGGGACCATTGCTTGGCTTCATGGATTTGCATTTGCTTAATACATAAGTATTAAATTGCTTTACTTAAAAAATAATAAAAATTGCCTCCTCAAAATTATATTTCATACAAAATAATTGTACTGTGACAATCAATCTGATTGGGTTAATATCTCATGGTGCCTTGTTTAAGTAATTGCCACAGTTGCTGTTCTTTTGCCAGATGATGACGTGCAACACTTATTAAATGTCCTGAACTGAAAGCGACAGTAAGTAATGTGATCAAAGGTAACAACCCTTGCAACAGCTAAGAATATTATCACCTATATAAAATGGAATGAAGTGTAACCTTTTATTTAAATCAAACATTAAAGCTGGGAAGTTACAGCAGGCTTCTCCTGTCAGAGTCTCATAGAACTCACAACCAATTGGCAGCAAATGTTGTATAAAGAGGCGGCAATCTTCAACAGACCAGGTTGTGTGCCAAGCGCCCAGACTATATTAATCTGATTCTGCACACGTTTCTCCAGTTCTCAAAAGAAAGCAACATGAAAATGAACAGGTACAAAGTGCCACATTACAAGCGGTCACATATTTTACATCTGCTATTTGTATAGCTGCCCAAGCAGAGTAAAAATAGCATCTCTTATTTCCAGATACACCATGTATGCATTCGAGGAGGGCAATTTTCAGTCAGGCCATCTTACCTGGGTAAACGCCTGTTTACCTATGAAAATGCCTTTCAGACTTGCCCTCAGAATATGGTAGCAGCTAACAACTGAAAATCCCTTCTAATCTTCCCAATTTAATTCTTGATGCACAGCTTCAGCAGAGCTTTCTGATTTCTTCTTAGCAGTTAAAGATCCTCTGTGCTTATTCCACGCTATCTTATCGTCAGCTCCATTACTGTTTTTGGTCTTCACCACCACCTCCACTGGGAGGCTACTGCATGCATCCATTGCCCTTTCCGTGAAGAAATATTTTCCAATATTGTTCCTAAATCTACCCCCCCCCCAACAGAGCCTCAGTCTTTCATTTTCTAAAGTGGTATAGAAGATTACAGTAAGACATATTTTTGGAAGATTCGTCTCAGGCACAGGGGTGCTGTTGAGTTAGAAATGATGTATAGGCGTCTGTAGGCACAGTGACCTTTACTAGCTTCTCATTAGACTCTAAAATTGCTCTTGGTTTCTGACTAAATGAATTATGTAGCTTAAGCCCAGATTATTGCTCAAATAACCTATTGAAGTTATAGGATTTTTTATCATTAGAGTCTAAATTTAAGCAACTACTTGCTAGTTATCAGCAATACAACTGAGGGAGTCATTATTTATGAATTTCTTATTTTTCAGTATGCACATTTTGAAATGCTTCAGATTAAACATGACATGAAAGCATCCCATGCCTGAGTTTTGGACTGAAATTGAACTTGCCTATAGACTGAACAGAAAAATGTACATGCCTAACTTTTAAACTAATTCACAAAATCCACATCAGTTAAACTCAATCTGGCTAGGGCAGATAAGTAAAATAAATACAGCAAAATTCATTTTAAGGAATCTGAGCCATGACATTTAATTACAGGAGAAACACAGAAAAACAAGCTTGGGGAATTATCTATCATAGAAAAGGTAACACATATAACAATAATATGATATGCAAACATCTCTTACTGTAGAAAATAGGACATGTAATATTGGAGAAGAAACCTTAAATATTTCCTGATTATTATTAGTGTTGTAGTCAATGTGCACATACATAAATATATATTTTACATTGGATTTATTATTAATAATTAAAATTAAAGCAGTAAAGATAAAATGAACAGTTTTACTGTATAGACAGAAACAGTATATAACTATAAAACATCTGCCTTTCTTATAACATAGGAGGAGGTGTTTATGATTAGCTTGTTTATATATTTTGAATGTATTATTTTTACCCCACCCAGAATTGTAGATGAACAGGTTACAAATCTTTAAATAAGTACATAAACATATATTGATTGATTAATTAACACCTTTCTAGTGAATATGCCTATGGTAGGATGACTATTCCATAAGCACTGAATACAATATGACACAAAAATCCAAGATACAAAAAACATGAACATATCTATTTATTTTTTACATACCGACATTCGATCTGAGATATCACATCAGTTTACATTCAGGTACTGTAGGTATTTTCCTATCCCCAGAGGGCTTACAATCTAAGGGGATCATTTATCAAAATGCGCTGTTTTCGAATGCGTTACGGGCTTATCGCATGCGATAGCACCATATCGTATGGTGTGATGCAAATCTGAAAAAGAGGAGGAGTGGGTTTACCAGTTTGTGAAGTCCTATTGCATTGACTTAATACTGATTTTAGCTACACTTTTTTCAGTAGTGTTAAGCCATGCGATAGCTTGCATTATGGGCAGTAAGGTGTTAATGTGTTGTCTCCTGAAAGGCCTGTTTTAGTAGGTGGGAAGCTCCTGGAGCACCAGCCTAGCCATCTGGAGAGAGAGAGAGAGAGAAACCAAAGGGAGTGGGCAGTGGAGTGCCTCAGGGATCTATATTGGGACCCTTACTTTTCAATATATTTATAAATGATCTGGAAAGTAATACACGAGTGAGATAATCAAATTTGCAGATGACACAAAATTGTTCAGAGTAGTTAAATCACAAGCAGATTGTGATAAATTGCAAGAAGACCTTGTGAGACTGGAAAATTGGTATCCAAATGGCAGATGAAATTTAATGTGGATAAGTGCAAGGTGATGCATATAGGGAAAAATAACCCATGCTATAATTACACAATGTTGGGTTCCATATTAGGTGCTACAACCCAAGAAAGAGATCTAGGCATCATAGTGAATAACACATTGAAATCATCGGTTCAGTGTGCTGCGGCAGTCAAAAAAGCAAACAGAATGTTGGGAATTATTAGAAAGGGAATGGTGAATACAATGGAAAATGTCATAATGCCTCTGTATCGCTCCATGCTGGGACTGCACCTTGAATAATGTATACAATTCTGGTCGCTGCATCTCAAAAAAGATATAATTGCGATGGAGAAGGTACAGAGAAGGGCTACCAAAATGATAAGGGGAATGGAACAGCTCCCCTATGAGGAAAGACTAAAGAGGTTAGGACTTTTCAGCTTGGAGAAGAGACGGCTGAGGGGGGATATGATAGAGATGTTTAAAATCATGAGAGGTCTAGAATGGGTAGATGTGAATTGGTTATTTACTCTTTCGGATAATAGAAAGACTAGGGGGCACTCCATGAAGTTAGCATGTGGCACATTTAAAACAAATCGGAGAAAGTTCTTTTTTACTCAACACACAATTAAACTCTGGAATTTGTTGCCAGAGGATTTGGTTAGTGCAGTTAGTATAGCTGTGTTTAAAAAAGGATTGGATAAGTTCTTGGAAGAGAAGTCCATTACCTGCTATTAATTAAGTTGACTTAGAAAATAGCCACTGCTAATTACTAGCAATGGGAACATGGAATAGACTTAGTTTTTGGGTACTTGCCAGGTTCTTATGATCTGGATTGGCCACTGTTGGAAACAGGATGCTGGACTTGATGGACCCTTGGTCTGATCCAGTATGGCATGTTCTTAATATCCTCTCCCTAGATAGGTATTTGTATCTCTATGGGAGGCCCACCAGGTAACTCGAGGTGAGGTTTAGGTATTTGTGTAGGGGGTTAGGGGCCACTTTGACATTCAACGTGAGACGTACGAACAGAACAGTGGTCTCGTGTTAAGATTTGATGACCTATGAAGAGAGGAATCTCACCCAAAGATGAGATTGATGCAATGTTCTCTCCACCTAGCTTGATGGACTCTGTACCTGGGTAACATTAAAAATGGTCACCCAGTGGTTGTATGCAGGAAATACAACAGGTCTGGCACGTATCGCAAAGTATGAAACTGTTTTCGCAATTTGCGCTAACTTAGCTCTTCGCATAGGTATTAGAACAAATTGCGATAAACTGTCTATTTGCATAAAACATGCCCCTTTTGCTATCACATGCAATACTTATCACATTTTGATAAATCCAAGCCTACGTTTGTACCTGAGGCAATGGAGGGTAAAGTGACTAGCCCAAGGTCACAAGGAGTGACAGCAGGACTCGAACCCTGGTCTCCTGGTTTGTAGCCCACTGCTCTAACCACTAGAAATGAAAGTATAACTTCTGCACATATTTTCTGGCTAATGTACGCGTGATGTTCAAAATTAATCCCCAAATCATCAAATTAATGATTTAATATTTCTAAATGAACTCTACAGAATATAAATAATAGTTACACAAGAGTAATTTTAAAACTCTGATTCAGCTTGATCTTCAATCGTTTAAGGTGAAATAGAAACTGGTCTTTCAGTAATATTTAAAAATGAAAATAACATTCCATATGGAATATTTATTTATTTTACACATGTAACAAAATTTGTGCTAAGAATATTTCAAATAATATATATACAATATAAAACAAATAAAACACACAAAAAACAAATACAGAAAAGGATTAACATACTGTAATTTAGCCCATCAGAAAACAGATTTAAGAAATAAAATAGCCTTAAGCTTTTTTCGGACTTGAAGGTAATCAGTAATCATACAAAGATCATTTGGAAGTATATTCCAAATGACTGGGCCAATGATTGAAAAGGCCCTCATGCAAGTGACTTGCAGATAGGCAGTTTAATAGATGAAATATTAAGCAAATCTTTCCTATCCGAACAAAGACATGTCAAAGATGAAGAAGAAGTGAGTAATTTAGAGAGGTAACTTAGACTATCTTGCTTAAATGCCTTAAAAATTAAACAAAGTATCTGTAACAGAATTCTAAATTTAATTGACAACCATTGAGGTCACATGTGCATAAGTTGGTCACCCTAAAACTAAATGTGTGCTGCATTTTGCAACAATTGTAAGGCATTCGACCAATGTTTCAGCAATCCAACATTGTTAAAAGTCTGAACCCTGAACGGAAGTCATCCTGAGGTATAATATATTTCAAATGATTTAACATTCTGAGTTTATAAAAACAATATTTTAATACTCTGTCATTTGTGGTATAAAAGTTAAATAAGAATCATTCTTAACCCCCAAATCCCTGATTAAGTCATAGAATACAATAGGTTCATGTAAAATAACTAAATCCTGGCACTCAAATGGAGGGGATTAATGACTTATCCAAACAGCTTCTGTCTTAGATGATTAAGAAATAACTAATTGTCCTGTAACCATGCACTAATTTTATTTAATGTAATAGAAGCGGTGGGCATCAACTCTCTTATATTACCATGAACAGGAAACATATTTGTATGTCATCCACATATATCTTCAATATAAGTCCTGACTTTTCCATGATAAGGCACAGTGATTGAGGGTAAGAAAGATCTCTGAAGGACTCCCATTGCAAGATTTCCCTGTTAGCAGCTCTCACCTGCAGTGTACGATCTAAAAAGAAAGATTGGAACAATTTCCAGCAGTAGATTTTCCCAAGCCCACCTGATTAATGGTTTATGGACTTTTCCTCCAGGAACTTGTCCAAATCTTTTTTAAACCCAGCAACACTATTGGTAACTTTTAAACAGGCACATGGGTGTACATGTGCATCTGTTCATCGGCCCGCATCCAGGGACACATACACTTGTTTATGCATGTATTTTTTAAATAAACTGACCGTGTGCAGGTGTGCACAATTTTAAGTGGGCCTGCACCCATGCATGCAAAGTCTGCTTCTATCACATAAGTGGAGAGATTTTAGTAGATACACAGTTCGACGCCATTTCCAGTTTTCCCAGTTTTCCCAGTTCCTTCCCAGTTCACTCAATAAGGGATAGGACTTCCAAACCCCCCTAGTTTAATAGCCTTCATTTCCCTGTCAGCCTCTACCTTTAAAACCCAGTCAATCTATCTATTTTTCTTTATTACTTACATGTCCTCCACGTCCTCCATAGTGGAAGTAAAGTTACATGGCAGGGGACATAATAAGGGGCAGATTTTAGTAGAAGCCCGAACAAATCTATGCTCGATTTTATAACTTGCGCGTGCAGCCACGTGCAAGTTATAAAATTCAGGGTCGGCGCGCGCAAGGGGGTGCACAATTGTGCAACTTGCATGTGCCGAGCTGCGCAGCCTTTCTCCGTTCCTTCCGAGGCTACCCCGATTCTTCTTTCCTCATAAAACGTCAGGCTGCTCAAACCAAACTTTTGCCGCGGTACTTTACTGGGAAGAGAAACGCCAGTAAAGTACCGTGGCAAAAGTTTGGTTTGAGCAGTCTGACATTTTATGAGGAAAGAAGAATCTTTAAAAGAATAACAGAGACCCCCTGAGGCAGACATCAAAACTTGGATCCAGGTTGGGGTAGTAAAACCAAACACTAAGATAAGTGGTGTTTCATATTTAGTCTTCATTAATTTTGAGTCATTCCAAAAGTAGTATTATTTAATAGAGACTGCTCTAATGAGGGATCTTCAGTACAAGATGGATGTATGTTAAACCTCTAAGAGTGAGGATTTTTAGTGAACAAAGAAAATGTTGAATAAATTATAAATAAAATCGAACCTGTGAGTACAAACAGTATGTTATGAGGCATGCTGAGTACTTGAAGGTCCTACAAAAATATATAAAAATATGAAAAAAGATTATTGATGTAAATAAAGAAAAGAGATATTAGCGGTGGAATATATTAAAAAATATACTATTTATAGTTGCCTAGAACATTACAAATGAAATTCTTGAAGACTGTTCACGCAACACGTTCTGTACCTTGCAGAAAACCATCAAAGTGGCTGTCCTTCATCATAGCTCAGATTTGTGGGCCAACGAAAACACCTTCTTTTATCTTGGCGTCACTTATGCGTGGAAACATTTGCCGCAAATAATCAAAGGCTTTACTTTGCTTGTTCACTGCCTTAATGAAGTTTTTCATCAGTCCAAGTTTGATGCGCAAAGGTGGAAGAAATATCTTACTTGGATCCACCAATGGGTAATGCGCAACATTCTTCTGCCCTGGAACCAACTTCTTGCGGAGAGGCCAGACTTTTCTGACATAATGCGAATCTCTTGCTCAACTGTCCCACTCACAAAGGAAGCAACAATACTTGGTGTAACCAAGCTGCAGACCCAGTAGAATTGCAACTTCCTTGAGATCACCACACAAATTCCAGTTGTACCTCGAGTACTCAATGTGGTTCAGCAGTAGCTGCATGTTCTCATATGTTTCTTTCATATGAATGGCATTTCCAACAGGTATTGATGGGTAGATATTGCCATTGTGCAGCAAAACAGCCTTCAAGCTTAAGATTGATGAATCAATAAACAGTCGCCATTCTGTTGGGTCGTGGTCACATCTGAGAGCACAAAACAATCCATTGATGTCACAGCAAAAAGTCAGACTGTCTACTTGGTTGAAATATTTTGTCAAATCTTCATGAAGGCTGCAAAATACTGAAATTTTCATATCAGATGACAAAAGATTCATTCCTTGCAGCATTGACCCAAGCAGCTCCGCCTGACTTCGATAAAGTCAAATTTCTGACCAGATTGTTCAGCTCTGACTGAGATATTAAATGAGGATCGCTGGTTGTTGATGGCACAAAGTCAGGATCAGCCGCAGCTTCCATCTGTGATGGCTTGCCATCATCGCCTACCTCCTCATCCTCAAGTGTCCACACTTCTGGCGGTTTTGGAACAGGAAGACTGTTGTCATACGGCACTGGTCTCATTGCCGATGCAAGGTTAGAGTACTCAGTAAACTTCCTATTCTTTGATGAGTATCCTGACACATTCGTCATGCAGAAGTAACAGTCAGTTATATGATCTTTCTGTTCCCTCCATATCATTGGGATGGCAAACAGCATGGATGGTCGCACACCTTTCAGCCAAGCTTGCATACTGGTGAAAGATGTGCAACATATATGAGGGGCCCATTCTCTGTCCTGGTCACCAATTTTGCACCTGAGTTATAACTTGTATTCCTTCTTAATGAGTGCGGTCATATTCCTTTTCTGTGCTTTCAGAGTAAATTCACCACAGATGTAACAAAACGTGTCACAGCTATTATGACATTGGTGCGACATTTCATAAAGTATATGATATTAAATCCACAAGCTTTAAACTCAACAGTTTTAGCGATACGATTTGCTCATTCACACAGATGTTGCATAGGAGACTACTCATTGCTGTTGTTTATATAAGGCTACATCATCATTGAAACAAGTTGGAATCTTGGTGCCTAGCTGGGGCTTGCCCGAGCAAGTTCTGGCATGATAAGGCAGAGTTTCTTGGTGTATTTTAAAAAAAGTTAGTCTCTGTTACATGTTAATTTGCTCATGGCATCAAAAATACAACATTAATTTTAAAAATCATAAAAACTACTCTCCAGCAAGAAAATATATGTACGTAAGATTATGTTTTAAAATTTCATAATTATTGTAACACAAAATTGGCTGTTTCTCAAAAACCTTACATGATGTACAAATTTCGAAGTAATATCTGTGATCAGCATAAAAAAACAACTATTTGGAACACCAAAAAGCTTGAATGAAACAAAAACTTTGTTTACCGGTGAAAAAAATGTAACAGATTGGTAATACAAGACTTTCTGTAACTAAATCCATGTTGGCTTTGTCTCATTAAACTATGTCTATCTATATGTTCAGTAATTTTGCCTAATCCATCTAATCACGAGCAGAATGGAGTGACTGACAGTGTCAAACACAGACGACTGATCTAATAAAATTAATACCACTGCATCACTCCCATCCATATCATGCAGACATTAGTCATTCAAAGATAACAATAATGTCTCTGTATTGTGCCCTGTTCTAAAGCCACACTGATAGTTGCTAAGAACTTTATGGTCCAATAAAAAATTAATCAAACTGCTCCAAAACTAACTTCTGTAAAATCTTTTCAACAGAAGATAAGTTGGAAACTGCTCTGCAACTAGAAAAATTATCAAGAGGTACTTAATACTTCTTTAAACCTAAGTGAAATATTGCTTTCTTAAATATGGAAGGAACCACCACTTCCTCCAACAAAAAGATAACAAATTTGGCTATATCTCCAAACAGATCTATTAAAAAAACAGAATATCCAAAATGGACAGTAAACTAAGACATACCCAATAGATTTCATTTTCAACATAATACATTTGACTTCCACCTTAGAAACATTTTGAAACTTATTCCAAATAACTGACGTAGCTAAATACTAATCACCCTCCTGAAAGAGGAATCAAAATGAATGGCAAAAAAAAAATTAAGAGGTTCATTTTGTAACATGACGGGTAACCTTTTCTTTTAACTCTTCTACAATATCATTGATAATACCTGTGTGAGTGATTTTGTGGAAAGATTAAAAGGAGAAATCTGACTTTTGGCAGACAACACAAAGATCTGGAACACCATGGACACACTAGAGGGAGTAGCCAAAATGAGAAATGAGCTAAGAAAATTTGAGGCACAGCCAAATGTTTGGCAGTTAAGAATCAAAGCAAAAAAGTGCCGAGTCATGCATTTGGGGTATAGAAATGCAAAGGAGCTCTATGAGATGATGGGAAAGAAGCTGATGGCACAATCCAATATCTCAAGGTTGTGAAACAATGTGGCAAGGGGGTGGCCAGAGCCAGAAGCATTCTGTGATGCATTGGGAGATCCATAACCTAACCAGCAGAAAAAAGAAAGTGATAATGTCACTGCACAGGTCATTGGTGAGGCCTTGCTTAGAATACTGTGTTTGGTTCTAGAGGCACATTTCTAAAAGGATAGAGAAAGGCTTGAGGCAGTCCATAAAAACACAACCAATATAGTGTGGGGTCTGCATCAGAAGCCATATGAGATGAGAATCTAAAATATGTATATAGGAGACAGACAAGGAGGATAATGTTACAGACATTTAAATACCTGAAAGCTATTAATAATGTACAAGAAGCAAACTTCAAAGGAAAGGAGGTTCTAGAACTGGGGTCATGATATGAAGTTCCAAGGAGGATAGACTCAGGGCCAACACCAAAAACTGCTGGGATATCTGAAATGCCCTCCCAGTGGAGGTGGCAGAGACAAAAACAGAAAGAGAATTCAAAAAGGTATCACTAGTGGTAAGAAGATGGTAGTGAAGGACTGGGGTAACCTGCATAAAAGTGGCTGTTAAAATCTTAAACAGAAGGCATGAGGGTAACTTGCTCAGGGCAGTAGTTAAATCCAAAAGGGCAGTGGTACAAAGTTGAGAGGTTAGGTGAGGGACATGGGGGAAGGGGGAGTGGATGTCAAGTTCCATGAGGGAATTTGTATGCATCTGCCCAGGTAACTGCAGGGCAAACTGGATGGGCCATTTTGGTCTTTTCCTGCCATCATTTAATATAGAACAATGTTAGCAAGAAGCATAAGTTACACTAATTTTCAAAGCAAACATATGCACATAAGTTCAGATTGACAATTATCCAAAATAACATGCGCATATGAGCTTATGCATTCCAGGACTTTAACATGAAATGTGTGCGTAAGTATTTACATGGGGTCCCCTACCACATAACTCTACTTCTGCTATGGATGGCGCTTAAGTCCTAAAACAAAAACATATAGGCATTTCAGCAGGATTTTAAGAACTGAGGTTAAGAGGGGAAAAGGAAGACTATTTAAATAGGGGGGTTAGGAAGTCTTATCCCTTACCTGGGCAAACTGGGAATTAAGTGGTTTAACTGGTAATTGTGTCAGCGTGTGTTTCTATTAAGGTCCCCCCACTTGTGAGGTAGAGGCGGCATTTGCATGCACATGTGTGCATCATATCATGCGTGCATACACATGCGTATGTCATAAAATGGACACATCTGTAGTCGCTCATACAACAAATAGTAGATGCATATTCAACAGGTATTTACTTTGTACCTATGGACATGCACTTGCAACTTTCCCTTTGAAAATTAGATGCATGGTCTGTGGATACAAAGTACATTCGGAAAATTGCTCTCTTTATAATCTGGAATGAAAAATGGCTGCCCTGCCTTCCATGCTGTTATTTACTCCATGTATGATTTATCCAGCAACTGACATTTTTTTATTTTTACACCGGGTTTCCAAAACCACAGAAGACATTTCAACGCTGAACTTAAAAGTACTAACAGATAGAGAGAAGCTCATTTCCCCACACTCTGGTTTCCTCAGCCAAACAGTTAGTTGTGCCAAAAAATATTCAGCTGAATAAACAGGTGGGTAAACACACAAGCATAGTGGGGACAAACAGATTCTATCCCCTATTCAATTGAGAAGTGCATGATTTTCCTTGTAAACATTTTGAAATGTCTAAGGAGAGATTACACTGAAATGTTAGCTTGTCTAAAATCTACAAATGATGCTCCTTAAAACAGCTGGTGGTTTCTACCAGTTACTCCCAAGTGGCCCACAGTCACAATTTCTGACTAGCCCTGTCTTCAAGCAACTCAGGGCAACCAAAATGTGACAGGATGACAGATAGTCCTCTCAACAGATACTGACAAACAAATTAGTGCAAAGATGCTTTTCAGGGTATACCAGATGTGTTGAGTTCTGTCATATGGAACAAGCAATGAAAACCTGCCCAAGTCCCATCTGTGCTTTTCTGTAATCACTAATGTACTAGTTGTGGAACTGAACATGCAGTAAACATTTGGTCTGTGTTTACATGTGAAATAAATGGGCAATTGTCGGACTTGACCTGAATAAAATCATCTGAAGATTTAATGTTACACAGCATGCATTATGGTATGTGAGCGGGAATTTGGTTAGCGGATCTCCTGGCATGAGTGAAAGATATACTGATACTCAAAGAATTCTCTCGCTGTGTACTGGACTTCAACATAGGCACAACCTTTTCAGCATAAAGAATTTTAAGGCTGAATTTACATAATTTCCTTTATCAGGCTTGTGTCATAAAACTGCTAAAACAAAACTTAACAATGTGAGCAGCTACAGGTGAACTGATACAGTCCATGATATTCCATTACATGTAAGTTACCTGAAGCAGATGTGCTCGGGAACAGTTTCCAGGGAAAATATTTTTCTTCTAAATCAATCAGAAATGCATCAAATAGGCTTTATTTTCAAAAGAAAGATTTTTTTTTTTTTTTGGTGTAAAGAATCAGGGATATGTAGAAATGAATTGTCAACCACATAGTAGGGGTATGAATTGTGTGATCGATCGTCTTAACGATCGATTTTGGCTGGGAGGGGGGAGGGAAATCTGATCGTCGTGTTTTGTTTTTTTTAAATCGTTAAAAATCGTAAATCGGGGGAGGGCAGGAAAACCGGCACACCAAAAAAAACCCTAAAACCCACCCCGAACCTTTAAAACAAATCCCCCACCCTCCCGAACCCCCCCAAAATGTTTTAAATTACCTGGGGTCCAGTGGGGGGATCCCGGTGCGATCTCCCTCTCTCTGGCCACGGCTGCGTTAAGAGAAATGGCGCCGGTGGCCCTTTGCCCTTATCATGTGACAGGGCAAAGGTAGCGCTGGCGCCATTTTGGTTCCTGGCTCCCGACGTCACGCGTGCAGGAGATCGCCCGTATGACATAGTGAGGGCAAAGGTAGCGCCGGTGCCATTTTTAAGATTGGCAATACGGCCCGCGTGCAGGAGGTCGCTCCCGGACCCCCGCTGGACTTTTGGCAAGTCTTGTGGGGGTCAGGAGGCCCCCCTAAGCTGGCCAAAAGTCCCTGGGGGTCCGGGAGCGACCTGCTGCACGCGGGCCGTATTGCCAATCTTAAAAATGGCGCCGGTGCTACCTTTGCCCTCACTATGTCATACGGGCGATCTTCTGCACGCGTGACGTCGGGAGCCAGGAACCAAAATGGCGCCGGCGATACCTTTGCCCTGTCACATGATAAGGGCAAAGGGCCACCGGCGCCATTTCTCTTAACGCAGCCATGGCCAGAGAGCTGGAGATCGCGCCGGGACCCCCCCACTGGACCCCAGGTAATTTAAAACATTTTGGGGGGGGGTTCTGGAGGGTGGGGGATTTGTTTTAAAGGTTCAGGTTGGGTTTTAGGGTATTTTTGGTGTGCCGGTTTTCCCGTGCCCTATTTAACGATACAATACAAATGCCCCTGATGATAAATCGGGGGCATTTGTATTGTATTGTGCACTCTAACGATTTTGGACGATTTTAAAATTATCTGACGATAATTTTAATCGTTCAAAAACGATTCACATCCCTACCACATAGAACATTTTCCTCTAGATATATTCTACTAAAAAAGGCAGACAATATGAGAATAATTTTGTAATAGCCAGAGTAGGGCTAAAGTCCACATGAAGAAAGTACATAAAGCCTTCAGCTCCAATATTCAAAGTGGAATTATGCACATAAGTCTGCTTTGAAAATTGTGAGTTCATGTGGAACCCTGCATGGCATACACTGCTTTGGGAGCAGGTATAAATGTGTATTTGTATATTTACACGCATACTTTTGAAAATTGTAAGTATGTATATAAATGGTTTTCATGGACTAACTCCACCCCTGGGAATGCTTCTTTCAAGTACATGTAAAAGTACACACAAAATAACATAAGAACATGCCATACTGGGTCAGACCAAGGGTCCATCAAGCCCAGCATCCTGTTTCCAACAGTGGCCAATCCAGGCCATAAGAACCTGGCAGGTTCCCAAAAACTAAGGGGCGGATTTTAAAAGCCCTGCTCGCGTAAATCCGCCCGGATTTATGCGAGCAGGGCCTTGCACGCCGGTGCGCCTATGTTCCATAGGCCTACCGGCGCGCGCAGAGCCCCGGGACTCGCGTAAGTCCCGGGGTTTTTCGAGGGGGGCGTGTCGGGGGCGTGTCGGATCGGCGCGGCGTTTTGGGGACGGGATGCGGCGTTTCGGGGGCGTTTTGGGGGCGTGGTTTCGGCCCGGGGCGGTCCGGGGGCATGGCCGCGCCCTCCAGAACCGCCCCCAGGTTGCGTCTCGGTGCGCTAGCGGCCCGCTGCCGCGCGGGGATTTACGTCTCCCTCCGGGAGGCGTAAATCCCCCGACAAAGGTAGGGGGGCGGTCTAGATAGGGCCGGGGGGGGGTGGGTTAGATAGAGGAAGGGAGGGGAAGGTGAGGGGTGGGCGAAAGCGAGTTCCCTCCGAGGCCGCTCCGATTTCGGAGCGGCCTTGGAGGGAACGGCGGCAGGCTGCGCGGCTCGGCGCGCGCCGGCTACACGACATCGGCAGCCTTGCGCGCGCTGATCCTGGATTTTAGCTGATACGTGCGGCTACGCACGTACTTTTCTTTGCGCCTGATGCGCTAACAAAAGTGCGCGAAGGCGTACTTTCTTAAAATCTACCCCTAAGTCTATTCCATGTTACCGTTGCTAATGGCAGTGGCTATTTTCTAAGTCAATTTAATTAATAGCAGGTAATGCATGATTTTAATTAACATACTGCACAACCCCTGGGATGTCTTTCTAAAAGTCCATTTACACCCATGAAACTAGGTTTCATGGGTCTTAATGCTTTGGGAAATCAGATTCTATATGCAAAAACATTACTAACCTTTGAACAAGTACTATCATGACAAAATCTCATAGTTCTCAAAATCTTTCTCCCATTGCCATCTTTGGTGCTTAAGATACTTGGACAGAGAATGTAGCCCTAAATGATTTTTTTTCTCCTACAAGGTTGGCTAGGAAATTATTCATCTATCTTCTAAGCTTAAAGTCATTTTCAGAGTATATTATCCATCTAAATGGCATACGACTTGCCATTACTCCATGGAGATAGTACACAAGTTAGCACAAACAACAGTTTGCCTGTCTTTATCTTTATTTAAAATGTATTAATCACTTAAGCATTACACACATATGCTATGTACAATAAAAACATTTATAAAATTGTAATAAGGATTACAAACAAAATTAGACAAACAAATCTCAAGAGCCACTGGTTAAGAAAGAACGAGCTGGACTTGATAAAAAATAAACCTGTTTAAAGAGGAACGTTTTCATGTTCATCTCCTTGCCTTGACTGAGGGAATGAGTAGATGAGTCAAAGAAGAAGGAAAGCCAGAAATCAAAATTGGTGAGAAAGGAGGAGGGGGATTTATCAGGGGGTTAATAGATTTTAGCTACCTGAAAATGTAGTGGGGTAACTAGGTGGATAGAGTGGAATTCAAAGGAAAAAAAGAGTGGGATTAAGGTAGATGAATGGATAAAGAGTATGAGAAATAAAGAGGTGATGAATAGAGGCAAGCTTGTCTGACATTGCTGATTGGTTGTCCCACTGCCAACTTAAACTCAACACGGCCAAGACAGAGCTTCTTATCTTTCCCCCCAAGTCCACTTCATCTCTTCCTCCTCCTTTCTCTACTTCTATGGATAATACTGTAATCTTTCCAGTCCACACAGCCCTTGGAGACTGTTACATTCGGTGTGACTATCGTGGACCCCTGGGTTATGGTAGAGAAGACTCCACCCACAGGGAGGAGCCCTGTGGGCACTCACCACAATGGGCGAGGTCTCAGAAATGATGGACAACAGAGGAGAATAAACTTTATTATACAGCCAACAGTGATCTGAGGAGCAGATCAGTAGGATAGATCCGTAGAATAAGCCCTACAGGCTGATCTGTCTGTAGAGATCCGCAGCGTGGAATAGTCCGGTGAATACCTTCTCTAGGCATAGCTTATGTTGATAACTCCAGTAGTGGTCTGCAGCGCGGGGTAGGCCAGGAGTCGCTGGTATAGTTGCACAAGACAGGATGGATCCGGTAGTGGCCCGCAAGCGGGGTAACCCGAGGATCCGTGTCACAAAGATATAGGAGCAGATATTGTACTCACACCGACTAAGCTGTAGAAGAAGACGATCAGGCACTGAGGAAAAACTGGAACTGGAACAGCTGGAATTGTCCGAGGATGGTGCAGGAACTCACGGAAAGGATAAAGGAAGGCAGCAATGTCTCTCCGAGCCCTGAGAGCGGCAAGGCCCCCGAGAAGTGGGTACCTGGGTCACTCAGTTAGGACAGCAAGGTGAAGTCCCAGAATGGCAGAACTAGCAGGACAGGAATCCTTGCTAACTCGTATTGCTAGAAGTCAACTGGGTTTAAGTATCGTGAGCGGATGACGTTGTGCGGTTCCCGCCATGACACGTTTAAGAAGGGGGCAGGCACGTGTGCGCGTGCCTTCGGTAACCCCGGATGTAAGATGGCTGCCAGGAGCACCCACGCCGTCCTGGGCCCGCCATGAGGGTCGGCGTGTGGAAGCGGAGGCCACCATCCATCCCAGACTCGAAGATGAACAGAAGAAGGAGGTGAGCAGCAAAAGTCGCAACAGAGTCATCTTTGAGTCCTCTATCTCCTTCCCTACACATATTCAAAACACTGCTAAATTGTGCCATGCTTTTCTCTATATCACCACCAAAATCCATCTCTTCCTCTCTAAATGCACGATCAGAACTCTTATCTACTCATGACATGCATCACCTTTCGCTTAGACTATTGAAAATTGTTCCTCACAGGTCTCACAATGAGCCATCTCTCTCTTCTACAAGCTATCCAAAGTTCAGCTGTGTGACTTATCTTTTGCCAAAGCCGGCATACCCTCAAGCCACAGCATCGGCTCCCTATCCATTCCTGCATACAGTTCAAGCTCCTGGTTATTCACTTACAAGAGCCTTCACTCTGCAGCTCCTCACTTCCTCTCCTCTCTTATCTCTCTCTATACCCCTCTTTGTGTGCTCTGCCTATCAGGCAAGTCACTCCTATCTACATCTACAGTATGCCTTTTTCCTCTACTACCAATTCCTGATTTCTTGTTATCCACCTGGATGCACTATAATCTTGGAATAGACTTCCTGAGTTGGTGCATCTTGCTCTCTCTCTTGCCTTATTTAAATCCTATTTAAAAACTCACCGTTTTTCAGGCTGCTTTTAAATCTTAACACTTAATTGTCCTATTTACTGCCCCATTCATTTTTAACCATTGTTTTAATAATTGAAATTCCCAAAGTCTCTTTTGCCTTGTATTTTTGTCTTGATTATGATATAAGCTCTATTGAACAGGGGCTGTCTCTTATATGGTTTTGTTCAGCGCTGCATACGTCAAGTAGTGCTATAGAAGTGTTAAGAAATAGTAATAGTAATAGTAGTGTTTGTGTGCTTTCCTTTATTTGTCTATTGTTCAAGATCTGTGGTTGAAAGGATGAGTGTCCTTTGGTCTTCTGTGTTCGTAAGAGTCTTGAAAGGAAAAAGTGACAGGATGTGGTTGGTGAGGGAATGAGCACAGAAGGAGACCTTTTTTTTTTTTAAAGATTTAGTTCCTAGCTTTTCATTGTTAGCTCATGGCAAGTTGCATTCAGGTACAATAGGTATTTCCCTGTTTCCAGAGGGCTTACAATTGAAGGGCCTTATTTAGTAAGCATTTTTCCAATAAACATAGAATGGGGTAAAAGCCTTAGTAAATCAGACCCCAAGTTTGTTTCTATGACTGGGTGAGTGTGACAGGAGTGTGTAAGGTTTAAAAGGGGGAATGGGAGTAGGGTGGTAGTCAGAAGGAGAGTGCAGTCTATAGGAAGGAAGTAGAGGCACAGAGGGAGGAGGTACTTATAGTACAGGGACAGAGGCAGAACAATCAGACCAGACAAGTGCAGAAAGAGCCTACTTTCCCCAGGTAAAGCACATGAGACACTCAGTGAAGGAAGAAAGGGCTGTACAACAGGGGGAGAGGATGGAAGAAGGGTATAAAAGGAGACATGAAGAAGCCAAGAACTTCTAATAACATGCATGTGTTAAGAAGGTAGAGGCTGCAGAAGAGGAGAAGAAAGAGGAAAGCACAGATTAGTTGGCAGAGGAACAGGAGCTAGAGGCTGTTTCAAGCAGTACAGAAGCAGATGCACAACCACATCAGTGGATGCGTTGCTTCACACAAGAAGAAAACAACCACACTATGAAACTGATATTGGAAAACATCAGTGTGCTGTTTGAGAGGGATTTCACAAGACAATTTCTGGTATTTGGAAATGAATAGCATCAGATAGCAATAGCCTTGTGAGCACTTTCCAGGCAATAAAACACATTAAATATCAATATCAGAGCATGCATGCATTCTTAACTGCAATTGTCTCCTTGCTCTCCTCTGCTGTTCTCTTTCTGCCCTAGAGCCTCTCTGACTTCCTTCTCTGTCTCTATCCTTCACTTCTCTCCACTCCTTATCACCATCTCCTCTTTCTCTCCCAGTTCCCTTGATCTGCTCAACTCTTTCTGTCTCTCTTTCATCTCTGGCTTTCTTCATCCCTCTCTTTCACATTTCCCTCTCCTTCATCTCGCCAACTTCCTCTATATCACTACTCCACCATTCACATGTCCTTTAACTTGAAACCCTGAACACATCCTGTTAGCTGAGCCCTTTAAATTGCAATTGAATGAAAAAGTTATTAAGTGGTCAGCACATCTGTTACAGTTTTGGCCTTATTAAACACTTGAAAATAACAGGAGGAGGAAAGCATGTTATGTTATTTAGCGTGAATCTGCTAAATCCTAATTTGTATCTGATGTTCCTTCATTTATATGCATATAGATGCTAATTTTAGTGCATGTGTGCAAACATAGGGCCTCATTTTCTAAAGTATCGCAGGCCTGCGATACTTTAGAAGATGAGGGGCGGGGGGCCGAAACAGGGGGGGGGGGCCGAAACAGGGGGGTGGGCCTGCGCTAGCCGGAAGCCATCGCACCGTCGCGGTGCGATCGCTGCTGGTTTCGCACCCAATAGTGCCACCATAGGAGGTGTAGCTATTGGGAGCGAAATAGGCAGCGAAAAGGCCCTTACCTTTTCGCTGTTTGCGCCGTCGTCGCGGAGTCGGCCCCGGTGACGCCCCGACTCCTCCTCTTCCGGGGCCGACCCCGCCCCCCATTTTGGCATCACACGTGAAAAGGGACATTTCGCGTGCGAATCGTCACTTACTGCATGCGATACATTTGGAAAATAAGGCCCATAGTTTGGGACCAATGTTCTCATGCACACTAGGATCTTAGAAGTTCATCTTCAAAGAGTTTAGGTGCTATACTTTGGAAGAAAGGTCCCTAAATTAGAACTTTTAAAAATGTGCTGGGGCTGAGTTCCTAAACTTAAACCTAGGATCCTAATTTCACTAGGTTCACTAGGATCCTGAAACATAAGATGCTAAGTAGTGGATCACTAAGAGGTGGAGTTATGACTAGGAAAAAAGTTGGAGCTCAGCATTGATTATCAGCACAAGCCACTTAACTCAGGGGCAGATTCATTAAGGCTTTTCTCCCATTTTGTGTCTGTGGGAAAAACCCTTAGACAGTAACTTTTATACAGGCATTCGGGTGCACATTGTGTACGTGTTTGTCGGCTAACGTCCAGAGATGCGTTCATTTTATAACATATGCGCTTATATGTCTAAATGGTATAAAATTGCCTGGATGCACTTAAATGAGTGTGCAATTTTAAATGGACGTGTGCACCTGTGCACAAATCCTGCTTCCATCGCGTAAGTAGGGATTTTTTGAAAAGGGGCACATGTACACTCCATTGCCAGATTCACCAATTCATTCCTGGTTCACCCAGGCAAGGGATAGGACTTCCAAGCTCCCCTTGTTTAATAGCCTCCCTTTTCCCATTAACCGCAGCCCTTAAAACCCTGCTGACATGCCTATAATTTTTATTTTATGACTTACACACCATCCATAGCACAAGTAAAGTTACACGATAGGGGATCCCGGCACACCCTAGTGCACATAAGTATTTACGTACTGTTTGTTTGAGAAATCCAGGAATGCCCATGCCCTATTCAGACCACACCTACACCCCAGCCCTCTCTTAGAAAAAACATTTTGTGTGCACAGCGGAGACATGTGCATATCCCGGCAGCTTTTAAAATCCACTTGGCATGCATTGGCCCAACATATTTGTGTATCTACTAGGGATGTGCATTCGTTCAGGATGAATTAGGAAATTTCAATGAAATTGCCTAATTCGTCCTGGTTCGGGGACCCCAAAACCTGAACAAATTTTTCCCGAAATTTCATGAAACATTTGTTTTCGGGTTAGTGCATGCTAACGTTAAAATGTTAGCACGCACTAACCCGAAATTTGGGTCCCCCAGAATTTAAATGAGGGGGATCTTTCTGCCAAGTAGGCACTAGGGACAAATGTGCAGCCCTAGTGCCTCCTTGGCAGTGGGAGCCCAGGAGAGGTGGCTGTTAGCGGTTGAGGAAAACGGACACTCAGTTTTATGAGCATCCTTTTTGCTAATCGGTGCATAGCCAAGGTTAGGAAAATGGGCACTCGTGAGTTGAGCATCCATTTCCGTAACCTGACCACTGGCACTTTTTTTTTTTTAAACCTTTTGGATCCTCCGACTTAATATTGCCATGATATTGTCGGAGATGTACAGAAAAGCAGTATTTTCTGTCACTTCATCTTTCATGCATCTTCTATGTACAGTTACTGAATAAAAGAACGTATTTAAGATTTCCACCTTCTACTGTGTGCCCTTACCCCTCACTTACCCCACTTTCTCCTTTTGGCTTCACTATTCCCCTTTTGATTTTATCATCTCTCCCTTAAATACTGTTGTATACAAAGAAGGGTTTAGCATCTCTTTTTATTGACTTGGCAATATGAACTGTTTGGGCCTTTACTCATCTAATTGTCCTCCCTGCCTGCCTTTTTTTTTTTTTTTTTCTTTCCTCATCCTCCTGAGATTTTTGTATTTTCTAAGTGCTAATCTTTTTTTCTCTTACTATGTCTGTTACCTCCTTAGAGAAACATATTGGTTTCTTTTTCTTCTTCCCCTTGATCACTTGTCATGCCTAGAGACTTGTTTTCATTTTTTTTTTTTTTTTGCCATCCATAAGTTTTCTGAACCCTTCAAATCCTGAATTCCTGATAAGGCTTCCTCTATACAATCATCTTAAAGTCAGAGAATTCTAGGATCCTTGTCCTAGTATTGTTCAAATAAGCTGTAATATTGAAATCTGCTTACGGTGACCAGTAGACCCTAAATATCCTGCTATAGTGAGGTCCGTGACCTTGTTTCCATTTGTCATTACCAGATCTAAAATGCTGCAGCCTCCTTTGGAATGGGCTCTTCATCTAGTTGCCTCAGAAATGCTTCTTGTAAGGCATCTAGGACTTTCCCATGCCTATATGAAGCTGCAGCAGCTAGATTCTCATTTGCATCCGGTAGATTGGGTAAACTATGTCACTACATATATAATTTTACCTACAGGGGAGGTATTTCTGGAGGCGAAGCTGCCGCGGGGGCTTGCTCTTACGGGAATACTTCTTAATTTTCAAACGTTTATGCAGACATATATATTTTTAAAACTGCCCACACAAGTTAGCAGGTGTAAATGTGTGCAGATAATTTTAAAGTGAAAGTATGCATGTAATTTCACTTTGAAAATTAGTGTAAAGTCCCCTGGGTAAAAGATACCCATGGACTTTACACCAATGCGAGCAGCTAAAACAAATGTACCCCTACAATTGTTGTCATTATGTCAGAATCTATTTCTTTACAATATGCTAGGGGTCTGTCTTGTTCAACATAGCATAACATACCATGCCATTTTATTTTTTACTCCCCTTTCCATAGAAACTGAAGGCAAGATACAAAGATTTAATCTGCTGTGCTTTGTAATCCTATAAGAATCTCTTAATTCTTAGTGGGAGGGAAATCAGGCAGACTCAATGGCCTTTGCATTTTTTTATCTGCCTTCGTATTCTCTGTTTCTATGGTAGTTAAGCCCTGGAACAAGTAATCTAGGGAGGTGGAATCTCCCATCACTCAGAGTTTATAAAAACAGATTAGATAAACATCCATCTGGAATAGATATGGTATGGTATCTGCCATGAAGCAAGGTGATGGACTAAATTGCTTCTTTAGGTGCCTTCCGGCTTTAGATTTTAATGGCTCTGTGTGATTCTATTTTAAAATTAATCCAAAATAGCACCATAACTTTTACTTTGATTTGTCTAAAAATATAATGATATATATACACTTCCTATATGATAAATACAGTTATAATTGGCTAATAATCAAAGCTACTAAAGGTGAACATTTTTTCATTTAATATTATGAGGAACTTTTTTTTTCAATCCGATTTCTTGGAGAATGCATCGGGGTGTTCCGTGCTGTAGGAGGAGAATCATGCCCTCTTTCACCTTGGAGCATGGGCAAGAGTTAGGGCCTGAAGGAGGAACTAGAGGTCTAAAGCTTGATTCAACAGACACGGAAGCAGGTTCAGAGAATGGAAAAATAGCCTTAAGGTATCTGGTCTATAGTATAAAGCTTCCAAAAAACAGAAGACTGCAATAAAAAGGGAAGAAAACAAGCAAGTAATAGAAACAGATCATGAAATGCCTTAAAATCACCGGCCTGCACTTTTTTGTGCCTTTAGGACTAGACAGTCAATTGACCCAGGTTTCCAAGCACAGTACTCTGGATGACATCTATGACATACTTTTATGTGTACATTGTGATCTAACAAAGGTGATAATAGAGCAATAAAGCATGCTTATATTAAAATAGGAAAAAAATACATACTTTGGTAGTTGAAGATTTTTGATGTCTGTTATTGCCTTTTTGTTTAGTGAGGATTATGTTCCTTAATAAAGCTTTATGTTCTGCAGAAGCTTCAGGCATAAATCCCAGTTCTTTGGTTTTATCACCTAATACTTCAGATTTATTAGAAAAGTGTAGGCGCTAAATTACAAATAGATCATTCTGAACATAGAAAGCACTGTACTTTTAGAAAAAAAAAATCACTAGCAACAGGTGTTTGGAATGCATACCACATCACCTGACATATATATTTCCTTATATTTCCTCGTTCCATAACCCATTATTAGATGACATCTTGTTAGCTGACACCAAGTCTAAAAAAATAACATGTTTTTCAGTTCAGATAACATTGACTCAAAATAAAGCAGCACACAACGAATTGGGCATCCTTTGCTGGTCAGCTCCTCATGTCAACCAAAGTACTGGACATTCACATTACAGGTGTAACTCTGCTGCTTCTTAGCAATGGTCTCGTGAACACATTTTTACAGGACCAGAAAAACAACAAGAATCTTTATGAGATGCTTGCTTACTGTGGCTCTGAGTAGAATTAATTTGCTTATCTATTTGTTAATTTGAAATGTAAAAATAAAATACCAGCCCCATTGTTAAGTGTTAATGATAAGGGGTGTGTTTATGGAAAGTTTTGAGTTACTGTTTTGCTGAGTGAGAGAGAGAGAGAGAGAGAGAGAGAGAGAGAGAGAGAGACTATCTACAAGACCCTCATAACAGGGAAGTATTTATATCTCTTTAGAAGGGCCACCGAATCGATTGAAGTGAGGTGCTGCTGGTGGTTTAGGGGCCAGTTTCGCATGTAGAGTGAGACATACAAAAAGCACTATGCACCTTGGTGAAGATTTGACGTCATTTGGCGTGAGGAAAGTCTCACAAAGATGAAATTTCTACTATGTTTTCTCACTGTAGCTTGATGGACTTTATAACAGGGTATCATCATTTCACCTCAACCTATTCAGTGGCCCTCCTATAGAGATATAAATAGGTGCACACAGTAAAGCCCTCCCCAGAGGCTCTCTCTCCCTCTCTCCCCCTAAGCAGCCAAAATGCAATTCCAAAAATGTATTGCAAATTGTGTTATGGCCATTTTGGGCATACTGCCCTCCTATAGAGATATAAATAGGTGCACACAGTAAAGCCCTCCCCAGAGGCTCTCTCTCCCTCTCTCCCCCTAAGCAGCCAAAATGCAATTCCAAAAATGTATTGCAAATTGTGTTATGGCCATTTTTGGGCATACCAGGGAAAAAGGTATAGTTATTCCCGGCATTAAAACCATGCAGTAGCATACTTTATGCTATCGCCTGGTGCGATATTTCCCCTAATTTAATTCCCAACCAAAACTCCTCTCCGATCCTGCCCCCCCCAAAAAAATTTGCATTTGCACTGTACACTACAGTGTTTTATGCATGCATTAATGCGTTATCGCATGCATTAACATCATAACGCATTTTGATGAATGATGTGGCAAGTTTCTAGCAAAGGTTCCCACCTGCTGTGTTCCACTTCATGAGATGCACTTTGGAGCCTAAGTCCTACAGCAATTTAGAACACACTCTGAATAGTGTGCTATGCATGAAGAGGCTGATATTCAAAAAAGCTGAGTAACTATAAATTAGGCACTTAACAGGATCATTTATCATTTTGCGTTAGGGCCTTAACACTAGCATTAGGGCCTTGATTGCAGCAAGGTAGAGAGTGCATCAAGCTAGGTAGAGAGTACATTGTACAAATCAACTCCTCTTTTACCTTTCTTCACTCCAAATGACAATAAATCTTCACTGATATCAACTCTTCTATTCTTAACTCTGACTGTGGGGTTGATTTCAAACAGTGCGCTCAGCTGAGCACAGTTTAACCTGTGGTTGGACGTGCATTCACAGCCTCTTATGCTATAAGGGGATTAGGGTGTCCAAAACGTGCATCCACCGCCTCCCCCTCCTGGATACAGGAGGCATGAAAGGCTTTCAAATGAGCCCAGAGGACATACTTGAAATATTAACACAAATGAGAGTAGATACGGCAAATGGACTTGAAGCAATCCAGATCCTTGGAACAAGAAGGAGGTACATAACCAAAGTGTCAGCCTAACTTCAGTAGCAAGAAAAGTTATGGAAACACTACTAAAGAAAACTATAATGCCATATTTTGAACTGAGTAGATTACAGGAACCCAGGCATCCTGGTTTCACAAGGGGAGATCTTGTCAAACAAACAAACACTTGAGTGAGTCCTTTCATGAAGTGACAAAAATCGTGGATCAGGGAAGAGCAATGTATGTGACCTATCTAGTCATATGTTTATGTATTATGTATCTCACTTAGAATGGCTTTTTGCTGTGATAAGCAGTTTATAAACAACCAAAATAAATAATTGCATAGATTGTTACACTATTCCACATAGAAGACTAATAATCAAACTAATCAGTATGGGACTAGGACCTGGGTGAAGAACTGGTTATTTATTTTATTTTGTTAAAAATTATTATGCCACTATCCATTATTCTAATCAGGTTACAGTATAGCCAACATTACAGATAAAACAGTAAAATCACGTGCATGATGAAACAGCAAACATGCCCTGCCTTTTCATTCTAATAAATTTACAAAAGGTATCTCAGTGTCCTGCTAAACTAAACACCAAAAACAGGCCACCTGCAGTTAAACTTGGTTTAATGCAAATGATTTTTCAATAACTTTTTAAACATTTTAGCATTCAGAGAGGTGTATTCAATGGAGTCCATGCTGGTAAAGAACTTGACCATTGTTGTATCTCAGGGCTTTATGATAATACTGATTTTTTTCAGTCATTATTTTTTTTATTTTCAAATTTCACATAATTACATGTAATACTTTCTAATTAGAACACGGCACATATACCTAAATTATTGAATTCTCATTATACATATCATCTGACTTTAAGCCATAAAGCTTTAAGTATAAATATATATATATATATATATATATATATATATATATATATATATATATATATATATATCTAAATATAAGAAATAGGGGGGCAAAAGAACAATGAGCGAATTACAATATTTCTCTATACTAAAGTATCCGATAGGAGAGCAGCCTTACTACATTTTTGTCGATCCCTCTCTGGGGGTACTTTGGGAGTGACAAATCATAAAATCCCTGAACTGCTCTGGCTCAAAAAATACATAATTGTTATTCAAATACCTAACACAACATTTGCTAGGATACTTCAAAACATATCGGGCCCCTAAACAAGAACCCTCTCTCTCATAACAAGAAATTCTTTTCTGCTCTGTTGTGTTACTATGTCAGGGTATATCCAGATTTGAGCTCCATAAAAAAGGGCTAACCTGTGTCTAAGAAACATTTTCAATACATGATTTCGGTCTGATATAAATGCAAATGTCACAAGCATTGACTTCCTTTCTTTAATTTCTGATTCTAAGGATAACTCAAGTAAGTCAGAAATATCCAATGTATGCCTCTCTTCATCTCCATCTTGTCCCCTTTGGGGTAGATAGTACGCCTTAGTACAGACAGGTAATGCCAATTCAGGTATTTTCAAAACCTGCTTCATATAAGTTTTGAATAGTTCAATGGGTGAAATCCTTCTAATAACCGGAAAATTTATTATCCTTAAATTTAATATTCTTAAGGTGTTTTCCACTCTTTCCATTCTTCTCTCTTGTACCATATCCGACTTAAGGAAATTTTGTTGTAAAGTCTCAACTTTAGATATTCATGATTTTAAAATTTTAAATTAAATGTCCCAATCAGACTATTGTTAATCATCATTTGATTCTTGGCATCCACAGTTGTTTGTGCTAAAGATTTCAAAGTTGTTTCAATTGCCTTTGAAGCTGACCACACGTTCCCCAAAGTTATTTTCTCAGGCTGGCCAAGATTTATACTCACAGTCACCGGGTCTGACTGGCCTTCTCTCATTTCCCCAATGGTCACCGCTTGCACCTGCCTGCTGTTGTCCTTGCAGTCTTCATCTGGATTCCTTCTCCTGAGGAGCCAGGCTCTTGCACAAGTTGGCTGCCTCCCCCTCCCCGGGGTTCTTCCTTCTTCCTCCTTCCTTCTTCCACCCCCCATCCCAGCTTCCAGCCAATCTATCTCCAGAAGCTCTCGGTGTATTCTGCTCTGGGCTTCAGGTGTTACTGGAGGCATTTCAACCTGTACAGGGTGTATCGGCCTGATCGGCTCGCCTGGGCTCAGAGGGTTGTCTAGGGTCAGGGGAGACGGTGTTCACTCCTCTGCCATCCCCCCCAGCAACCAGCCCCTCCGGCATTGAAGTTTCCTCTGCAAGGAAGCCCTCAATGGGTCCGTCTTGGGTAAGCTCGGTATCGCTCCCCTGACTTTCCCCTTCCTTTTAGTATGGGGCATTTTTAATAGGTTTGTTTAGTAGGAAAAGAGAGACGCCGTGAGCCTGCTTCCTCTGTGACCTATCTGGTGGCCATCTTGCCCCCCCTGCTTTCAATGTCATTATTAATGTCATTGCAGAAGATTGTGGGGAAAAATATGTCACTTTCAGATCACACACAAATATGTAACAGGACCAACATACTAGAAGTAGCACAAAAAATGAAAGGAGACCCTGATAAATTTGGAATAGTCATAGGTTTCAAAACTGTGGTTCACTGCAAAAAATAGACCAGTTGGAGCCAGTATATATCCAGTTGGCTTGCAGTGGTCACAAGATGCTTTGCTCATAGAATTATAAGTTTTACAGCAAGGAATCTGTACTATGGACAACTGGTAATACACTACTCCGGCTGTTTTCGAAAACCTGCTTGATCAGAGCTTTTTAACACAATACATGGATTTTAAGGACATTGTATCCGCATGAGTGCTAAAATATATGGGGACAGACTTAAAGAGCTAAACATGTATACTCAAGAAATGCGAGATAGGGGAGATATGATAGTTACATTTAAATGCCTCAAGGTTTCCATGCTCAGGAGGCAAAATTATTTCAATGGAAAGGAGGCCCCAAGAATGAGGGGGTTATGGGATGAGAGTGAAAAGTGGTAGACTCAGGAGTAAACTTAGGTAATATTTCTTTTCAGAAAAGATAGTGGATGCATGGAACGGCCTCCCAGTGGAGGTGGTGCAGACAAAAACAGTAACTGAATTCAAGAAAATATGGGATAAACATAAGGTATCTCTGAGGGAGTGATGGGAATTGTAAAGCTAAATTAGTTGGCCAGATGGACAGACTAGATAGGTCATACAGTCTTTTTCTGCCTTCATATTTCTAAGTTTCTGTAACCTCTAATGTTAGAAACCAGAGGCCATATCTCACATTTCTATTAAAGGTGGAACACTGTTATGCCATCAATTATATTTTCCAAGGTTTCCTGCATGAGGGAGAAGTTGCTTTTCAAGGCCTTCACATAGCTTTTAGTATTTTCCACATTTAAGTCTTTGCATATAGCACTGATAGTCACAGCATTAGAGAATAATGAAGTCACTATTCAAGGACACACATGATAAAGGTATTTGGGAGGTTTCCAACATTTCTATTTCACTGATAAGGTGCAAATGATGATTTAAAGTCTTTTCAGCTGTGTACTTCATTTTCAAGTTGGTACAAATGCTTTTAGTAAGTTTATGACTCCTTAGGGGCAGATTTTCAAAGAAGCGCGCAGGCGTACATGTGCGCGTGCTACCCGGTGCGCACACATGGAAACCCAATTTTATAATATATGCGTCCGTGCAAGTTATAAATTGTGGGTTGGCGCACACAAGGGGGTGCACAATTGGTGCACCCTGTGCGCCAACGCCCACAGCCTTCACCTGTTCCCTCCCAAGGTGCTCCAATTTTGGAGTGGCCTGTGAGGGAACTTCTTTTCCCCCTACTCTATCCTTCCCACCCCTTCTCATAACCTTTCCACCCCTAGCCCTATTCTAACCCCCCCCCCCCCCCCCCCGCCGACTTCTCTCTTACCTTTTGTGCCTGCTTCTGGGCAGGCGCAAGTTGTGCGCGCCGGCAGCCTGCCGGCATGTGATCCTCCGACAGCGGCAAATGGCCTCTGTGTTGGCCCCGCCCCAACCTGCCCCCAGACCGCCCCTTTTTTGAAGTCCCAGGACTTAGACGAGTTCCGGGGCTTTACGTGCATCACTGGGCCTTTATAAAATAGGCCCGGCACGCATAACCTCCTCCCTACACACGTAAATCCTCTGGATTTACACACGTAGCACTTTTAAAATCCGGCCCTTATAGTCTTTCTTAAATTCAGATATTACGCCACTTAAACAAGTTCTTTTAGTTACTTGATCTCTTTCCTCCCATAGGGATCTGGAACAAGCTTCTGTGTTTCCCTCCCATGGCAGTTTGAAGTATCAAAGATGAACTTTAAAATTAGTCTTTTATATTCTATCTCCTCTTGTAGTATCAATGGTGATACTTTTCTCTCCTCATCTTCAAATCTTCAATAGATATTCATGGGCCATGCAAGTGATCCATCTCCTCTCCTCTTTCTCCTTCTTCCTCTCCTTAGGATTTATTTATTTATTAGGTTTATATACCGTCACTAGGGATCTATCCAACAAAAATAGAAAAACATCACAATTAACCTAAAAAAATAAACTTAATTCAGATCTAAAACATATCTAAAATGAAAAGCCTAAAATTCCTTATTAGTATTATAAAACTATCAAATACAATTCATTACATAAAACAATAGTAAAAACATAAAACAGACTCATCTTCCAATCTCCTAAAAACAAACTTTATAAAGGATGGCCGGAAGTTATCCTTTCCTTGGATTTTGGTGATTTCAGATTCCTCTTTCTGGAAGGGAACTTCTCTCTTTTGATAGTTATATAAGCTTAACTGAGTCCAAAGTACTGGGAACTCCAAAATTAAATAAATTAATTAAAGACTCTAAGGTGGATTGGGAGGATGGAAACTTCCATCCAAATAATATGTCCATGGAGACAGAAGTTAATCAATAGAAAAAATAAAGAACAGCATGGGACATGCTGCTTCTGCAAAACCAAAAGGGGAATCCACAAGGAAAAATGGTGCACTGGCTATAAATGCCAGGGGGACATACCATTCACCAGCTTCCACATAGGGGAGCTATAAAGACTTCATCCCTAAACTTTCTCCCCACACCAAATTGTATAATCCTAACTAAAGCTAGCAGGGAGACTAATAGGATCCCTACATTTCTGGGTATAATAATGCATTGAGAGTACAGAAATCCATTAGCCATGTGTCAGCTGGGAGGGGGCAAAAGCTATTAACTGTCAAACAGGAAAAGGATCTAGGAGTAATTATCTCAGACTGAACCATGGAATATGATGAAAAATAAGGTCCATAGGGCCCATTTAATCTCCCTAATTTAATTCCAGGTGAGGCACAATAGACACCGTTGGCTTTCTCCTCACAGCTAGGGATCCTATGTGCAGCTCATAATTTCTTGAATATTTTTACTATTTTCTTCTTTATCAGAGAAGGCTGCCAAAGTAATAAATCCACAGGGGAAAGTTAACAGTATGTTCAAGTATGTGAGCTGAAGTATCATCAGCAGGGAACATGAGGTAATATTGCCTTTGAATAGGACACTGGTGCAACTCCTTCATGAGTACTATGTTCTGTTCCAGAGGCCATATCTGACACTGACAGAATGATAGTATTTCAGAGAAAAGTTACTAAAATGGTGCAGGGACTACAATATGGACCCTACATAGAGAAACTCCAAAATATAATCATTAGAAGAGAGAAGGGAAACAGGGAAATGACAGAATCATGCAAACACTTAACTGATTCAAATAAAGCACACAAAGGATGCATTTACCATTAAAAAAAAAGAAATTCAAGATCAAGAGGTCATGATACGAAGTTGGAGGGAGGAAGACTCAGAGAAAATATATCTTTTACTGAGAAGGTGATGGGTGTATGCAATAACTTACCAGCACATAGAGAAGCAATAGATAAAAGAAATGAGTAGAAGCTGAGATACAAGGACATGGAAGGAGGACTGTTTATGGAAAACCATATGTTCAATCAAATTGAACAGCAGAGATTCAAAAGGGGGAGAAGAAAAAGCCAACTGGCACAGAATGATGGTATGGTTGCATTAAACTTCAAGTTTAATTATCCGTTGAGTGAAATTCTTTTTCATTCAACACACAATCAAGCTCTAGAATTAATTGACAGAAGATGTGGTTAAGATAGCTTGCATAGCTGGGTTTAAAAAGTTTGGATAAGTTCCTAGAGGAGAAGTCCATAAACTGCTGTTAATCAATAGGGAATAGCCACTGCTTGTTGCCAGTATTAGTAGCAAGGGGTCTATTTAATGTTGGGTACTTGCCAGGGTACTTGTGACTTGGATTGCCACTGTTGGAAACAGGATACTGGGTTTGATGAACCCTTGGTCTGACACAGTATGGCATACCTTATATTCTTATGTAAGAAGTGGAGGGAAGGTCAACCAACATGAAACAGCAACAAGATTTCAAAATATTCCAAGATATAATTGGGGAGAGATGTCCAGTTTGTTAGTATGCTCTTCAGGTTGACTTGGCTACACTTTCCAGCTAGAAAGAAGGAGCAATATCCTGTAGGTGTCAAGCTTGTAATGCTAACACATGGGAGATACTATTAATGCATTGGATACTGGGATAAGGGTAAGGAAAGGTGATAGTGACAACTGGAACAGCAGAGATCATGAAGCTTCTATTGATGACATCTAGGAGATATACTCAACTACAGCAGTATAAGAAGGGGCAACCATGCATTTAGGGTGGGGCTGATGGTCCTTATCTGCTAACATCTATTGTTATTATGTTTGTTTTGGGATTAGCAAACAATCAAATAGGCAACTGTCCGACTATCAAAGATGGATAATCAATACAAGGAGGAAGGACATAAAAGTTCAACAATGTCCTTAAAGTTTGAATGTAAGGTTTTATTTATTTATTTAGACATTTTATATACCATAGTTCAATGTATAGATCACAACAGTTTAGAAAGTGACATTCATAGTTTTTAACAGACAAACAATGGTTGGTTACAGCGTTGATATTCATAGACATGCATTAATATTAACAAACGAAATTATCTAAAGCAGTGATGGTGAACTCCAGTCCTTGAGTGCCACAAACAGGCCAGGTTTTCTGGATATCCACAATGAATATGCATGAGAGAGATTTGCATGCACTGCCTCCATTGTATGCCAATCTATCTCATGCATATTCATTGTGGATATCCTGAAAACCTGGCCTGTTTGTGGCACTTGAGGACTAGAGTTTGCCATCACTGATTTAAAGTGTATTACTAATTATCTAGTATTTAAGGTAAAGAGTTTGTTAAATTAAATCAAAAGATAGTGTTCACATTATAGTCAGTGTTGTTTGAGAGTCTTATATTATCTCATTTGGATTACTCTTCATGATTTGATTATCTTTTATTCTTAATGTCTTTGTGGTTCAGTATATTCTGCAGTTTTTAGATTATTGTGTACAGGCAAACAAGATGATGCTGACAGAGCTTGCCAGTGTGAATTGTCATTTCTCTGATAAAAGCATCGAAAAAGGTTCTCCAATCTAAACACTCCTCTTTAAGTATTTAAAAAGTTTCTTCATACTTCTCTCTTTACTTGTGGGGCTTCAATATCTTCAACATGTCACTACCCTTTGCTTAGATGTTTCCTTAACAACTTGTGGGTTCCCTCCCGTTGCAGTCTCTTCGAAACACGGCCCATGTCGGGAACCGTGAATTTATTCATATAATTTATTTGGTTTGATTCTGACAAATGAACCCTTTCTTGCCTGTACACAATAAAACCTTGTATTCAAACTTTAAGGACATTGTTGAACTTTTATGTCCGTCCTCTTTATTTTGGGATTAGCCATAAATATCTGACCAATAAATGATTTGTCCTTACATAAATATATGTTGACTTTTCAAATAAGTTAAATTTTTTTAAGGTGCAATTTTCAGTAAGCTGGCATGAGTACATGAGTACTCAGTGAATTTT
Organism: Rhinatrema bivittatum; assembly: GCF_901001135.1. NCBI lineage: Eukaryota > Metazoa > Chordata > Amphibia > Gymnophiona > Rhinatrematidae > Rhinatrema > Rhinatrema bivittatum. Next base: position 109,293,076 of record NC_042616.1, read on the forward strand.
TACAGAAAAACTACTTTAGAGGCAGGGGGAAACTACACAAGCAAAATTGAAAATACCATTTTATATGTGTATACCCTCCCCCAAGCCGGTCCAAATGCTTATGGGAATGTCTGTTTAATGCAGCTAAACAGCATGTGCATTGTGAAAGTATGCACATTTTTTGTACCAGCTTGGTGGGTACAATTTTCAACACAGGGAATTCAGCTGGATAATTTGGTAGTTACCCTGCTAGACCCCTTTGAAAATTGATATCTTAAGGGTTCTAGTAGTATCTTCTGTACCTGAAATGTAACTCACCTTGAACTTGGGTTTGGAAAGGTGAGTAGTCAAATCTAGAATCCAGAGCTAAATCCAAAATCCAAGCTATTGGAAATGCTAAACTAGTGCTGCTCAGAATCTTGTAAGATATAAATAGATCACTGACAGACCAAAAGACATGCGGTAGTTATCAGCTAAAACAGACTTGCAAATGAATTAGATCACTAATGCTCTAGAAAGAAGCCAAAGGTAAAGACAATTTTTTGGTTTCTTGATCTGTGCTGTACTTGGGTATTATATATGCTCTGTTGAAAATAATAGAGTAGGATCATTCAGAAAATGTTTTAATGTGACTACCAAGAGATGTTCAGTCTCTCTCTAGATAGGATTATACTAAGGGAAATATAAATCACCAGCCAACAAAATTATAATGCAGGAAAGGATGGTAGATCCATTGACTTTATCATATTAATAGTGTTGCATAATTAACTGCTTTTCTGCCAAACCACAGTGAAGAAAGCCATCCATCTAGGGAAGTATTTGAAACTGTTACAACCATTCAAGACATATTTTACACAACTCTGAAATTCACAGTTTTACTTTTCTGTCATTATAGGCATTTCAGAGACGTGGTGGAAGGAGAATAACCGATGGAGCACTGTGAAACCAAGGTACAAATTATATTGATTTGGCAGGGCAGATCGAATTGGTAGAGGGGTGGCAGTATAAGTTAAGGATGTCACAGAGTCATGCAGGATAAAATCCTGCAGGGAACGTAATGCATCATGGAATCCTTATGGCTGGAAATTCCATGTGTGATGGGTAAGTGTAGTGGGTGTATATACTACTGTCCAGTGTCCACCTGGCCAAGATGAAGAAACAGACTCTGAAATATTAGCAGAAATTAGAAAGGCAAATACATTTGGCAACACTATAATGGGAGATTTCAATTATCCCAGTATTTATTTGGTTAATATCTCATTGAGACATGATAGATTAAGTTTTTAGATACCATAAATGACTGTTTCATAGAATAGCTGGTCCCAAAGCCAACAAGAGGGATAGCGACTTAGAGAGCTTCCATGTTCACAAAAACCCTTCTTTCCTCCTCATCTTTGCCTTCAACTGCTGTGCTCCCAAGAGCTGGAATGAGGTTCCTTTACCATCTGCCAGGAGCCAAACTACCTCACTTTCCAGAAAAAAAGTCATGGCATGGCTAATCAACCAGGCTTTTCCCCAGCCAGCTCATTAGGAATATTAAAGTTTTTCCCACACTTGGTCCTTATGGTATGCAATGACACTCACTGTTAACTACATTTAACCATGTTATACCTATCTAATTCTTAATTTCAGTAATTAGCTTTGAGACCAAATCTGGCAAAAAGCAAAATATCAGATGTTTGTCAATAAATAAATAAATAAATAGTCCTTAGCTGAACACACGACCTGGTGTGAGGGGTCACAGTGGTGGAACTGCTAAGGATTAGCAATAACAACCATGATTCAATCAAATTTAATGTAATCACTGGAGGGAGGACATTAAGTAAACTTCTGCAATAGTATATAAGTTTAAAAAGGAAGACAATGATAGAATGAGGAAATTAGTTAGATAAAAGCTACAAGGAGCAGATGCAAAGGTTAACGCTTTTTTCCAAGGAAAGGGTGGTGGATGCACTCCCAGAGTTGGTATAGACAAAAACAATAGTGGAATTCAAGAAAGCATGTGATAAACAGTGACAAAAAACCAAAAGATCAACTGGGGACCATGGCATTGCACCAGGAATGAAACTGGGCAGAAGATGGTCCTCATGGCCCTTATCTGCCATCATATTCTGCGTTTCTGACTGGAAAGTAACAGGAATTACTGCTTTGACAAAATTGCTATGGTTATCAAGTTTCGTACATTCTATGAAGGCTTACCCATAAAAAGGTTGAATTAGAAGTTTAAACAAGTGAGCAGTAGCGTCAGTCAACAAGGCTTCATCCCTGACTTCTGTTCATTCATGCAATTCATAAATATCTGTAATTCAGTTGCCTTAAAAAATAAAAAAAAATATCAGCAGTAAATATAAAAGGCCAGATTTTCAAAACCCTATGCACGTAAATCCATAGGATTTACGCATGTAGGTGGTGTTACACGCGCCGGGCCTATTTCACAAAGACGCAGCGACACGTATAAAGTCCTGGGACACATCTAAGTCCCAGGGCTTCAAAGAGGGGGGTGGGGAGGTGGTGTGGCGGGGGGAGGGGGGGGTCCGTGGGCAGTGCGGGGCAGGGCCAGAGGCCTCCGGCACAGCGGCCATTTGCAACTGTGTTGGAAGATTGTGTGCCGGCAGGCTGCTGGCGCATGGAACTTGTGCCTGCCCGGAGGCAAGAGGTAAGATAAAGGTCGAGGGGGGGGGGGGTTAAGATAGGGATAGGGGACGGGAGGGTTGGGGAAGTGGAAGGGAGGTTAGGTTAGGGGGTTAGGAAGTTCCCTCCCAGGCTGCTCCGAAATTGGCCTGTGAGGGAACTGGTGAAGGCTGCGGGCATCAGCGCATGCAGGGTGCACAATTGTGCACCCCCTTGCGCGCGCTGACCCCCGATTTTATAACACGCGCACACTTGCGCGCGCATGCTATAAAATCGGGCGTCCATGTGTGCGCACCTGGTAGCGCGCGCCCATGGACACCCGCACGTAGCTTTTAAAATTTACCCCGAATTTTGTATTATTCATCTCATGCTTGGATTGATAGAAAGGGCTGAGTAGACATGCTCTGAGCTCCTTAAGAACTCCTATTAGGTAACTAAAATATGAATAGAGAAAGGAGGTTTTCAGGGGACAGTGACTATTTGCTTAGTGGAATAGGAAGTAGGGAAGAAACACATTTTTTAAAAAGGAGCTAGCAAATTGAAGAAGAGTAATGCTAAATTCATAAAAAGCTCCCAAAGTCAGCTGGATTGCCTCTGTTCAAACAAGAAATTCTAGGCAGTTCTACAGGAGGTTCCGTTCTCTGCCTGTGCACATGCAAAGACCCAAACAACCAACACCCCTCCTCCCTTTTGTCAGAGTTCTCATGTCTCTCCAGACACATACTAAAAATTTGGTGTAGGCAAACAGAAAACAAAAATAGGTATTAAGGATACACTCACATCCATACCAATCTTGGAAGCCTTCTTTTCCTTTGGAAAGAAGGCTAAAAATGTGCTTCTTCTAGAGCCCCCGTTTCATACCCTTCTCTCCAGACAATTGCATTCCCCTGAAAATATCCTTTCCCTATTAATATTTAATGCGCTAATGGGAGTTCTTAAGGAGCCCAGAAGCAGTGAGGTCAATATTCAAAGGGTTTTGTCAATCTGTTGGATACTTAGCTTGACAAACGCCAACATTCAATGTCCTGGGCTTCAGGTTAGGTAAGTATTTAGCCGAGTGATGCATTACTTGGCTAAAGCTTGCCTAGACAAATGGAGGTAGGGACAGTAGTATTCTGGGGCAGGGCTTAAGTTCAGCTGGGTAGCACTGATATTGAGTGCTACCAAACTAAATTTACCTGATTAACAGGCCAATACAATAGAGACACATGGAAAATGGGTGCTCAGTGTTGAGCGCCTCCTTTCTTACTATGCACCCAGCCACCTCTCCTGGGTACGCGATACAATATTTAAATGAGGGGTAACGCTAAAAAGGAGGTGCTAGGGACAATTGTGCGCCCCTAGCACCTCCATTTTCCTAACCCACTGACACCCAGGAGAAGTGGCTGTCATCAGTGGGTTAGGAAAATGGATGCTTAATTTTATGAGCGTCCATTTTTCTAACCTGTGCATTAGCCTTCTCAAGCTTTCCACACCTTCCTGGCTATCTACCCTGTTGCAGATTTTGATATTATCGGCATAAACACATATCTTTCCTGACAATCTTTCTGCTATGTTGCTCACAAAAATGAAAAGAACCTATGCCAGGGCTGATCTCTGAGGCGCACTACTGGTAACTCCCCCCTCCTCCAATACAATAGAGACACATGGAAAATGGGTGCTCAGTGTTGAGCGCCTCCTTTCTTACTATGCACCCAGCCACCTCTCCTGGGTACGCGATACAATATTTAAATGAGGGGTAACGCTAAAAAGGAGGTGCTAGGGACAATTGTGCGCCCCTAGCACCTCCATTTTCCTAACCCACTGACACCCAGGAGAAGTGGCTGTCATCAGTGGGTTAGGAAAATGGATGCTTAATTTTATGAGCGTCCATTTTTCTAACCTGTGCATTAGCCTTCTCAAGCTTTCCACACCTTCCTGGCTATCTACCCTGTTGCAGATTTTGATATTATCGGCATAAACACATATCTTTCCTGACAATCTTTCTGCTATGTTGCTCACAAAAATGAAAAGAACCTATGCCAGGGCTGATCTCTGAGGCGCACTACTGGTAACTCCCCCCTCCTCCAATACAATAGAGACACATGGAAAATGGGTGCTCAGTGTTGAGCGCCTCCTTTCTTACTATGCACCCAGCCACCTCTCCTGGGTACGCGATACAATATTTAAATGAGGGGTAACGCTAAAAAGGAGGTGCTAGGGACAATTGTGCGCCCCTAGCACCTCCATTTTCCTAACCCACTGACACCCAGGAGAAGTGGCTGTCATCAGTGGGTTAGGAAAATGGATGCTTAATTTTATGAGCGTCCATTTTTCTAACCTGTGCATTAGCCTTCTCAAGCTTTCCACACCTTCCTGGCTATCTACCCTGTTGCAGATTTTGATATTATCGGCATAAACACATATCTTTCCTGACAATCTTTCTGCTATGTTGCTCACAAAAATGAAAAGAACCAATGCCAGGGCTGATCTCTGAGGCGCACTACTGGTAACTCCCCCCTCCTCCAAATAAACTCCATTTACGACTACCTTTGTTGCCTCCCACTTTGCCAGTTTCTAACCCAGTCAGTCTATACCAAGAGTGCTCAATTTATTTATGTCTCCTGTGCGGAAACATGTCAGAGACCTTACTGAAATCCAAGTACACTACAATTAGAACTCTCCCATGAACTAAACTCTCTGGTCACCCATTCACAGAAATTAATCAGATTTGTCCGTCAAGATTTACCTCTAGTAAAACCATGTTGCCTCAGATTATATAATCCAAAAACTGCACTAGACTAGTGGTTACAACAGTCGGCTACTAAACCAGGGAAAACATTGTTCAAATAAACCCTTCCTTGTGACCTCAGGCAAGTCACTTTACCCTTCATTACCTCAGATATAAATTTAGATTAGAAACATGATGGCAGAACATCCAATCTATTCAACATTATAATTCTCATCACTTCCTTTGAGATCCCCTGTAATTATCCCATGTTCTCTTGAATTGAGATGCCATTTTTGTCTCCACCACTTCCACTGGGAGGCTGTTCCACAAATCCACCACCCTCTCTGTAAAGAAATAGTTCCTAAATATTGTAAACCCTCTGAGAATAGGAAAATACCTATAGTACCTGAATGTGATCCACTCTGAAGTGACAAAAAGCTGAAAATAAATAAATAAATCATCCGTTTTAGCAGCAATTCTATTAATTTGCCAACCACAGAGGTCAGGCTAACCAGCCTGTAGTTCCCAGCCTCCTTCTTACTTCCACTTTTATGAATAGGAACCACATCTGCCCCTCTCTGGTCCTCTGGAACTACTCCTGACTGTACTGAGCACTGAGCAGGTCAGCCAGTGGAGCTACCAGGCCTTCTCTAAGTTCCATTAATACCCTCAGATGTATCCCATTCAGCCCCATTGCCTTATCTACTTAAGTTAGCTCCTCACAAACACACTGTTCTGAAAATCAGTTGAGGTTTATCTCACTGCAATCTTATTTGTGTTCATTTTATGTAGTCCTGCTCCAGGCCCTTCCACAGTGAACACCAAACATTTGTTAAACAATTCACTTTTTCATCAATAGCCTCTACATATTACTCTTCTTCATCTTTGAATCTCATAATGCTACTTTTGCATTTCCTTCTATAATTAGTACAATATATCTAAAAATAGACATCCCATTTTACTGTATTTGCTATTTTTTCTTCCATTTGAATTTTTTTAGCGTAAACTATGTGCACTAAAACTACATACATGCTGTGCAGGCTGAGGAGAGGGATAAAATCACATGCACACTTGAGACTTACAATAACTAAAAATTAAATCACTGTCTAACCATTCAAAATACTAGTGATGTTAGATTTAGATAATGAATTGTCCTGTTCTTCCTCATTGAGTTACCTGGGGTGGAACGAGCAAATATGGAATGGTTATTTACCCTCTCAAATAACTCTAGGACTAGGGACCACACCATGAAATTAGCAACCAGCAGATTTAAAATAAATTGTACAAAGTATTTTTTCACTCAAGGCACAATCAAGCTATGGAATCTATTTCCAGAGGATATGGTCATGACAACTAACACAGGCCCTGATTCAGCAAGGCATTTTCCTATAGACACAGAACTGGAGAAATATCAGTGAATCAGGCACATATTGAGGTCCAAAAGTGAATAGGACAAGTTCCTGAATGAAAAGATCATAAAGACCTATTAGCCAGGTAGACTTGGGAAAGCCAGCGCTGATCCTTGGAAGTGAAATATAAGAAATAGATCACTATTGGGGATCTGCCGGGCACTTGTGACCCAGAATGGTCACTGTCAGAGGCAGGATGCTGGGCTAGAGTGATTTGGTCTGACTCAGCATGGCACTTCTTATGTTCTTATATTAACTTTATTTCCTTCTCAGGTGTTTTTTTTAATTAAAAAGAACAATTGGTCAGAATCCCAAAAAAATGTAAGGTACAATATTAAACATACTAACACATTTACATGAATACTTAAACACAATTCAATACTCAAATCAAATGTATTTTGTTTTAAATGCAAAAACATCTTCTGTCTTTCCTCAGTAGCTTGGAAACATCTGGATATAATCTGATCTTAAAACCTAGGAAAGTAACAGCTGGCTTCTGAAAAATGATATTTTAAAATCCAATCTCTGTCTAGTTTAAGGAGAAATGAAACCAGAAGGCTGCATTTTACAGTAGAAAGACTTGCAGAAGGCTCAGGTTCCTGAGTTGCTCAGAGATATTCCAAGAGCATGGGAAATTTTTTCCAGGCAGGTAATAAACTTTACCCCAGCATAAAGATCTTGTGTTATGCTCTTAAGATGCAAGATTTTTTATGGGTTCCAATTGTGCTACATACATCTGGTATGTGCAATACTAATCATGGTAGTAATCTATATTAACTTCTCATATTATCTTGGGGTCCAGGAGGATGCAGTCTGCTTTCTGGCCACGGTAAAGGTTTAAATAGAAACAGTTTTGGACCTTTTCCATTGTTATACAAATCAAGTCCTGTGCCAAAACCCAGGCCAGCTTGACGAAAAAAAATTTAAACCAGGAAGAGGAAAATCCCCCCCATGGGTCACCGTGCCTGGGTGGAACTACTTTAATCCCCAATTCAGCAGAACCATGCTCCGAAATAGAAGCTCGCTGCCTCTTTCATGAGAAGAAGGCTCTTTCTATGAAGATTTTCATGATTCAACATTTTTCCTGGGAAGCCGTGCATGTCGTTCTCTACTGTTTTCCCCAGGATTGCTATGGTTTTATATTTCAGGTTTCTTTCTCCTGCTTTTATTACTTGGTAGGGCTCATACTGTAAACTCCAAAAGAAGCAATCCCTATATAGAAACCAAAAGACTTTCAGGTAAGTATTTCTTTGAGAGCTCAGCCTTGCACATGTTGCTCACTTTATGGAAATTAACAGTTCTCACATTGTTCAGCTTTAAGGAAATATTGTCTTCAGTTAGAGTTGAAATTACTGCTTGTAAAGTTTTAGTTTGATTTTCTAATTCAACCATTTTCTTCTCACCTTTTTCAACTAAGATATTTCACCCAGAAACTCTAGACTCCAACTCTAATGATGCTAGCTTCTTGAATAAAAGGTTTGATGACAACTTATATTTTGCATCTATTATAGCTTTCCAAAGCATGAAGTCACCTTGATCTTACTACAAGAATCTAAAAATAGACAAATGGTTACAATTCCCAGTCGCAGGATGGCAGCCCCTACCTCCCGGCGCCGGGCCCTGACCTTGGCCCTCCTCACCCTGGCCACGGCAGGCAGCCACTGCCGCGGTCCTGTCAGTTCCCGACCGCCCGGCTCAACCCGGATCAGTCCTCCACCCTCTCCTGCTGCCTCTCATCTGCGGCGGGGGAATGCCGCCACACCAAAAGTCAGAGCTTGCCTTGGAAACAGGTCTCGCTATCTTCTGCCTGAGTTCCTGAGTTGCTGTTCCTCTTCCGGCGTTGCTGTACCTGCATCCATCTCCTGTTCCTGCTCCTGCTCCGGATTCCCAGTTCCAGTCCCTGAGCTCCAGTTCCTGTTCCTTATTCCTTCTTCCCTCGGCTGACCTTGCATCTTGACCCAGACTGCTTCCTGACCATGTAATTCTGCTGCCTGCTTCTGACCTCTGGACCGGACCCGACAATGTATTGTATTCTCCCATCTACCTCTGACCTCTGGACCGGACCTGACCACGTCTTCTGCCACATGCTTCAGACCTCTGAACCGGACCTGACCACGTCTTTGGCTGCCTGCCTCGAACCCACAGCTCGGACCTATCTGGCTGTGTTCTCAGGATCATCCACATAGAGGTCCACCTAAGACCAGCCGGCCCCGACACCCAAGGGCTCAACCTCCGGGGAACGTGGGCTGGTAGTGGCGAAGCTACTGCTGGCCTCTGCTTCCCGTCTGGCCTCGCCACCTGATGTTGGGGACCAGTGGGGGTTTCCCCCCACAGGTAGTGCCAACACTACCTCAGGCAGGGGGTCCACGCTCGCAACACAAATACAGTTGCACTGAATATAGCTGACCACCATCCTTCTTGGTTACTAAGTAGATGGCTGTCCTAGGAATCCCTTCTTCAGAATTAGCTGAGAAATCACCAACTGGATACCTCACCTCTGTTAGTAAAACATTTTTCACCTTGAGTCAATGTAAAGATATCCTAACTCTTAGTACTTGGGAGTAGATGGTGGAAGGGTGAACAACATTCACTTTAAGTGCCTTGGCTAGCAGAGAGAAACTAGGGCTAGACAACCTCACTAAATACCTGATTCTCTAAGAGTTTTTTTCTATAGTCACAAAATGGGAGAAAAGCCTTAATGAATCCGGCCCTTATTAAGTCAGATGAGCATGCTGCCGTCACTGCTAGAACCTTGCAATTACACTTCTCAGGTCACTGGTCTGAACAAGATGAGAACCCATAGTTACTACAAGCAATGTCTTCTTTGAAAAATAATCTGAGAGATTTCCACTTATGTTTTACCAATCATTTCTCATGCTGTCTAACTTGTGTCTTGGTCACGGATGCCATCTTGCCTCCATTTTACCAGGTTTTGATTTAAACTTTATCAGGCACCGAAAGTCTCGGTACATTTTGTTTCTGAATTAGGTGCAAGAAATCCCATTATGGTCAACTAAACAAAGCCTCATTTGAAAAGTTCCTTGCTTGTCTAACACTGTTTGCTTTAATGTAAACTTGATGTGACAGATTCTATTAACCTTTCATCCCTTTACGGATTACTGGTGGTGGGAATCGGAGGCAGACATGTTATAATTTCTACTGTGCCGTTGCATTTGCCAATTTTACCAGTTCCCAGTCCACCCAGTTAACAGGTAGGTCCCCCGAACCTGCTTTGTTTGATAGCCTGTACACCTCCTAGTTACCCCAGTCCCTTTAAACCCCAACAAAATGGCTCGTTATTTTTTTGTTTTTTAATTTACAATCCATCCATGGCAGAAATAAAGTTGCACGGCAGGGGGCGGAAGACAAGAAACTGAATTCATCCATAACTTTGCAAGTTGACCTATAAAGAGGTAAGAATCTAGCAGTATTCATGACAGCTAACGGAAGTTAATTTCAAATCAACTGTATATTGAGGGGATCATTTAAGACTGGCTACATAAGGACAAAGAGTGCAGGTAATTTTTACCGGTGGACTTTGCACTCATTTTCAAAGTGAACATGTGCGCATGCTTTCACTTTGGAAATCATCCCAGGAAAAGCTATCTGTACTTGTTCCTATCTGCTAATTTGTAAGGGTAGTTTTTCTGAGAAAAATTGCATGCATGCTTTTGAATAGTCAAAAGTGTAAACCTCTCCTCCACCCCACCCCCAGGCTTAAAGTATTTGCATAGTGGACCAATATGCATGCCCTTTTTACAATTTTCTAAAAGCCCTCTGCCAGTTAAAGAACAGTTTTTCCTATGGAAATGGCTTTAAAATTAGCATTCTTACAGACAACAAAGTAAGGTCTCCTCCTGCTTGGTAAAAAGAATACATTTTAGAATCACTTACCTTCACCACCGCTACCAATTCAATTGCTGAGTTTACAGTTTTCCTTCCTTGTACAGGTCGGGTCCTATTAACTAAGTAAATGTTAGATGAGTTTGATGGAAGGAGAGCGCATGAGGAAAGTTGTGGTTCATTGCACCAATCATAATCCTTTGTAATGCACCATCTTTTTTTTTAGTAAGAAATACAGCTTTAAAACTCAATTTCTTTTACGATGAGCAATTTTATGCAAATTTGAGCAGCTCTTCAGGAGCATATTTACTTTTATGAATTCTTCATAAATTTACTGCATGTTTGCAATGCCAGAGAACAATAGTAAGTAACCTGCAATTTTCAAGTAGCTCTTTTCACTAAGGTTTGATAATCCGTCTAGAATAATTTAACAGAAAACAACAGCGCTACTTAGGGTAACCTATTCATTCATGCTGCATGTACCACAAAAATAGCTGAACACACAGGCAATTGAATCTGCAATTATGTTTGCCTTTTAATTAAATAAACATTTACTTTTGACTGAAAAAGACAATTTTACTAAATTCTGAGCCCTGTAATTTTCGGTACATTGTCAGATCAGGTTAGCTGGATAGTTCCCTTTAAATCATTTTAACCCTGAAAGATTTTTTAAAAGTCAAACCCCCTCTAAAGTTTCTTAATGCACAAATGAATGTTAATTTCTCCTGGGAGGAACTGAAATGTTTTATATCAAAACTTATGTTCATGCTCCAAACTTGAGATTTCACATTAATTCAAAGATTTTGTATTTGCAGGTATTTCATACAATGCTGGATCATTAGATTTAATATCGATTACAATCAATTTTAAGGAAAAGGGCGTCCTAAAAGACACTTTGTATTAGGTTTTATGTTTCTTGCTTCATGACACTTTTCATCTACAGGTCCAGGATGTATTCAATAAACAGTCCTAAAGGAGTCAGCATGCCAAAACAAATTAGACGTGATAAGGCTTTATCGCAAAGAAATATTATGCAATAAATGCAGGGCCAATTTCTGGGGTATGCGATTGCACATGCATCACCTCTGAGAGGGCGCCATTACCTCCTCTTGGCTTGGACTGTGAGGCTGAAGCAGAGAGCTGCCATGGAGCCGCCCCCTCCGGCCGATGTGACCTATGGGACCAAAGACCAGTGCTGCTGTTGCATCTCCATGCCCCGCCTCTCCCTCTGGACAGGGCCTACAGATCAAAGCAGATTGATTTATTTGTAAGTATTTCTTTCCCCCAATGCTTCCACCTCCTTTTTCCAATGCGTCCTATGGGCTGACGTGCTGCTTCATAGCTGTGAGCACCCCTCTCCCATCCACAGCCAGACTGGTAGAAGAGCGATCTGAATCTTCTAGCTTTCTGCCATTATTGATCCCTCTCCTTCCTGTGCAAGTCAAATAGCTGATCTGAGCAGCACGAGAGAGCGTGGAGCCAACGGCAGCAGCAGGTTACAAGCACCAAAAATGCCAGTGTTTTCCTCCTCCTGGCCTGCCCAAGCTCAGAAGAAGATGGAGAGGAGAGGAGGAGAAAAGGCACAATGTAAGGTGAGGGGGGGGGGAAAGGAAAGGTAGTTGAGGGAGAGTCTAAAGAGGTAGGAGGAGGGAGCTTGAAGCTCCAAGGGGAGAGTAGGGACCCAGGGATTGAATGGGGGAGGGAGGTGTGAGCAGGAACCCAGGGAATGGGTGGTGCTCCGGGGGAGAGGGGGAGCTGTAATAGGAATTGAATAGGGCCTGGGACTGAGCAAAGACTTAGAGATTGGGGTGACACCGAAATGTGGGGGTTTTTTTATATTGTAAGGGAAGCCTCCTAATTCCTCTCTGTACCTTTGTTGGGGGGGGGGGGGTGTTTCTATGGACAAATTGTATATTTAAAGAACTGGAGGTACAGGGATCTGGCCCGTGCTGTATAGACCCCAGACTCCATTGGTGGTGTTCAACTTTCCAGGGGGTTGGAGAAGCAGGGGACATGGCATCAACAGTGCATATGAGCAGCAGAACCCTAAATTTGCTGCTGGTGGGGGCACTGTTGGGGTGGGATTGGGTAGGTATCATGCTGGGGGGGGGAGGAGCATGGACATATTGTAGAAGAGGCTACAGACAATATTGTAAGTGAAGCTGACATATTTCATTGGAGGGCGGACGCCAAGTTCAGCTTCTGCACAGGGCACTGGTCAGCCTAGAGCCAGCCTTGAGTGAACCAATTTTATCATCACAGTGATAACTATATTGTGAAAAAACTCTAAAGCTTTTAAAACAATTGTGCAAATGAAAATATTTTGCTAATTTCTGGCCATCACTTAGCTTGAATATGATGTGAAAAGCAAATGGCATGCTAACATAAAAAAAACCCCCAAGAAATTAGAATTTTATAGACTGTGCAATAAATTGCAATAAGCCAAGAAAGACAAATCACAGAAGAAAAGCTGCCAGTATTTTAAGACCACCTCCAGCTTGATATTAAAGGCCCCTGGGAATCTTCTCTCTATGGCAAAAGTAAGGTCTTTGTAATCTGTTGGCAGACTGCAGATCTTGATTTTTTTAAAGGTCATTTTATGCAAAATGTTTATATTTTTTATTTGTATGGTTATTATTTTTTTTATACTTCTTTAATTACTCTATTCATTGTCTTTCATCAGCTTCCAGTTGGAAGAACTCTGCTGGTTGACTGTACTAATGATTCCTTATACACTCTTGTGACTTTTAGAACTGGTCACTGTTATTGATTACCAGTGGCCAGTTCAAAGACCACCAGTTATTGACAGTTGAGTGCTAATATCAGAAAGTGCCATCAATGTAGTGTTAATTTCTAGCAGTAATGGTAATATTGCTGAATAGCATTTTTTAAAAACAATACATAAAAGAGAAAAAGGAAACCATTATTATGTAATCGCTCTCGCTCTCTCTCCCTCTTAGTGGTGGCTCTGTGATTTGCATTCTACTTGCAGTTAGTCTAGAAGGCTAAGCCTAGATATCTAGATATTTGACCCATCTGTCTAAAAAAGTGCTAGCCTAGAATCATCTTAATTGAAGCCTTGATTACAAAAAGGTCTAAAAAAGGTATTGCAATCTCACATGAAATTACTACAGTATATTTTATCCTGCTCTAATGTATGAATTCCTTGGAATCACTGTTGTAGGACACCAATATCTTGTTCTCTTTTGCATAACATGGTATAAGGATAGTACACATTTTTGCTCCCACTACATCTTGGTGAAAGACAAAACTTAGCAATGATAAAATAAGAGAACATTGAATTTCAGCAGTAACAAATTAAAATAAATGTGAAATGAAAGAAGAGACTGAGTGCTAGTTGTAGTCTTTAAAACATTAATGGCAACTTGATTTATTTTGATCCTAATATTTATTTCTGAAACAAAGGAAGAATATCTTTTTAATCTGTACTCACCAAGTCAAAAATCTTACTCATCATGGATGAGTAAGCAAGTATCTCTTTTAAGGCCCGAGTGGGAATACTACTCACATACATCACTCACATATCGGTGAGAATAATGATTTAGAGGTATTTACTAGATTTCTGCACTTTCGACCACTAAACCTATCCATGACTGCTGTAGAATCTAGAGGATTTACAATATGTTATTTTCATTTGATAATAAAGGCACTTGAGTGCCCTGTTTATTAAAGTGTATTAGTGGAAATGCAAGTATGTGTATTTTTCACGAAAACCTGTTGATGCTAATGTACAGATTTTGCTATTAACATGCAATAACATGTACCATATTTAAATGCTAAAATTTTTAAAAAATCATGCATAGAGGCTCATTTAAATACAGGTGAAACCCAAGCAGGGACTTGAACTGTAATTAGAAGTGGAGCTAAGGAGAGGAGTCCTAACCCTCAGCCCAGGTAGGGACATGAAGTAGGGGAAAGAAGCAGAAAATAATACTACTTCAGGTATTGACCCCTCTCCCCCCCCAAAAAAAAAGGTCACAGCTCCAGGTATCAGAGATTGGCTGAGTCTCAGTTCAAAATGGTTGCAGAGGAACAGAAAGTTGTTTGCAGCAATCCAAAGGCTGACTCACCTTCTTGCTATCGGATTTGCTACATGCCAAACCTTGAATCTGCAGGCTCTTTGGGGCCAATGCAATACAGTGCGCTCAGCTGAGCGCACTGTATAACTTGCAGTGGGATAGGGATTGTAAAGGCGTCAGTTTTCCTAAATGAGCCAGGGGTTCAGGAAACAGATACTTGTCAACTGAGCGTCCGTTTCCTGCACCGACTGCCAGCACTTTTTTATAAACTTTTAACTTTTTGTTAATTTACTTTAGTTTTTCCTCCTACTTAATATCGTAACAATATTAAGTAGGAGGCAGTACTGCTTTTCTGTACTAGTTTTAGGCGTGCTCAGCTATTAATGCCTGCTCCAGGCAGGTGTTCATTTCTAATCACTAAAATGTGCGTCCTAGATGCACATTTTTTTTTTGCATCAGAAGTGAATGAGCGCTATTAGATTCACTCCGAGTTGGACGTTAGTTAGCGTCTATACAATCCGCGTCCAACTGCGGGTTATACAATACGCTCGGCTGAGCGCACTGTATTGCATCGGACCCTCGGGCTCTCATTAGCAAGGAGGCGCTAGGGGCATACGTGCCCCTAGAGCCTCCCTGCTAACGCGACCCCTAATTTAAATATTGGAGGAGCGCCTGGGGGCGCATATAGAAAGCAGGCGCTGACTGTTCAGCGCCTGCTTTTTCCACATAAATATTGCATCGGCCCCTTTGTGTCAAGACTTTGCTTCCAGTCTTGTTACTGCAATCTTGTAGGTCTTTCAGGTCCTTCCTGCAGTTCTACCAATGCCAATGTTTTACTTGTTCTGCTAATGCTTGCGACCTGGTTCCCTGACTCCAGTTCCTCACCTGCAATTCCAGCTTGCTTAAAGTGCCTGTTTCAACTTGTAACCTACCTGCCAATTATAGTTCTTAGCCTGCAGCAAAACTCCAGCTGCGATATAGCTCTTCTTACCTGCCAATGCCCAGCTTTTTATTTTAAAATGTGTAGCCTGCCATTCTACAATTCATAGCAGGGTACAATAAAATATACATAATATTAATAACATAAATTAACATAAAATAAAAAAAAACAATCCAATATAACTAAAATATAATAGAACATAAAACTGGCCCAGCCTCAGTGCCCAGGCCTGTGACTTGACACCTCCTGAGCCTCAAAAGTTCCTAAAGGGAACACACAGCTGTTAATATGGCCATTAATGCAAAGAAGTGTAAAGTGTTTTCTGCTATTAGAAAGCTTAAATGTCTGCTTAATGGCAGTGCTTTAACACATTATCCATTTAAGGACAAAAAAAATTGTTAGTGAACAACATGTTAAATGCACTGCAATTATGCATGTTAAAAATGCATGTTAATGTGTGCTTTCAGCACTCCTTAGTAAATATTCCTCAATCTCTTGACACACGGTTGGAGGAAAATATGTTTTAAGCCATTTGAAAACAATCCTCTGTATTGTCAAAATCAATATCTGATTATGAAAAAAATTGGTAAAGTATAAATCCTCTCCAATCAGGGCCCTGTAAAGGCTCTCAGTAGAGGTCTCTGGTAAGCCCGGCTCCTGGGTTTTGGTTGTAGGTCCTGGCTTCAACTTCTTTGGCAGCTTGTCCCTTTCCTTCTCCTCGTGCTTGACCCTGTCAGTTGTGATACATTTTTCTTATATCTCCAAATGGCCACTTTCTCATTCCCTACCTCCCACTCCTAGGGAAGTAAGCATGGCCAGCTTATTCCTTCTCTGAAGCCTCAGGAGGCATCAGTCCAGGTGGCATAAACCTCCCAATACACAGGAAACAGCTTCTTCGGTCTTCCCTATCTGCCCTCTGTCTCCTCAGTTCCTGGAGGTAATCAAACCAGGGCAAGGTCTCCTAAAGCTCTAATCTCTTACAATCCTGCCTCCCATCGCCCACTCTGCAGCCTTGGGCTGCACTTGGTTTACATTGCATCCACTTACCTTAGCTGACAGACTTCCATGCTTAATATCCTCTTCTGTTCTAAGCACTCTCTTGTAGCGAGGCTCAGCTCTTCTCCTCCTGGAGGCTCCCCCCCTCCCGGATCCTGTTGTGGTTTCTTCTTTTTTCTGCTTGCAACATTTTTGAAATTGCTTTTTTTCCTAGCAGTGGGCTGATATAATCTCCTAACTTGCCGGCTCTTACCCCTTACTAGCAGGGAGTGCACATCCTGTCACACTAATATTACAGTTATTTTTTTTTCCTTAGGAGCTCAAATCACCTCAACTTGAGGCTTAGAATAATTTATGGCCAAAATTAATTTGCTTGTTTGCAGTGAATAAATTAATTTCTTTCCCAGATGTTAGGCTGGTGCCTCCTCGCTGGAGCATAATACAGTATCAGCTTCCTTACGAATGCATATAACTCATCGTCCCTTTCCGGACATGAAGACTTGTAACACTGATATCAGCAACATCTGAAACTGGGCAGGGGAAGTACACAGAACATGCTCATGGTGCGATGTCGATATGAATTATGGGCAAGAAGCCAGACCTTATTTTAATATCCTCTGAAACACTTATGGTGACCTATTCTATTTAAAGAAAAAAAGGGCAAAAAGACAGCATAAATACATGGAGAGATAACCTCTTCTTTCCTGTCTTAACCCTCCCCCTGTGTTATAGCAACTCAGGATTGCACGAGTAGATGAGGGGGACATGTAGCTTTATGTACCCTATATAAGACCTTCATATTCTACCATACCTACCCTGCCATACTCCATATAGGATAAGGATCTCCCCATCAGTCATGCACCGATACAGGGGTCACTGAAGAATTCAGATATTCCACTCATGGCCGGACCCAAGGAAACTTCATCACAATATCTATCGCCCATAAATAGAAAGTAAGCACTCTGACAGACTCATTCATTCTTCCTATTACTTTTGCCCTGTAGATAGATGCAATCTGTAGTAAGATATGTAGGTAAGAATGACAAGCATGAAGAACTGGACATATCTGAAGCTATAAGAGTGACTGCTGCTGCCTGTCACTCTTCCTGCCCCTTTTATAAATATAGTTCTTTAATGAGGAAATATGGCAGAATGTGTTTCAACTGTCTTAACTTTGTTATAAGAGTTATATTCCCTTATATTTGCTTTGTGGTGCTGCCCTTCTGGATGCAGGACATTGTATAAAACCCCAGGGGTTATAAATTGCTACCCGACTGGTCAATGGCATAGCCACAACACTGACCTATATATAATCCAACCTATCATTCTGCTACCTTATTATGCTGGATGTTTAGTGAGATCCCAGAGACATGGCCTAAAGGGTTCGCTTCTCCAGTCTGGTAAGGTTAAACGTGCAGTTTATGGTTTCCCATATATGGAACATTGGAAAGAAGTATATAAAAGGGATCAATGACCATCTATCTGTACATTCATTTGTCCAAAAGCACAATAATTCTACTAAAAGAGGATGGAAATTCACCAAAATTTGTATGCCTGAAGAAAATGTGAATATCTCGGATGAGTTCATAAATCATAAATATCGGGTCAATATATTCAGGGAACTGAGACTACAAAAAACATCCCCATTGCTTTCTATGGGAAACTATTATAAGCTATTAAGAGACAAGAATATTGCCCAGCTCGCCATGCAAATTGACTCATCCCCAACCACCCAGCAGTTTGGCACAGAGCAACACAGGCAGAGACAGTGAAAAATAACTAAAGCAGCTGTCAACTGATGGTACCAAAAACATTTTCAAAGCCATTTGTAAACCGATATGATGTTGTTTCAAATACCGATATAGAAAGCTAAATAAATAAATAAATAAATTCCCCCCTCATTTCTGAAGTCTCACACACACATACACATACGAACACACAACCCAGACCACAAACATACTCATATCAATGCATACCACTCACACATCACATTCCCTTACACATGTCCAAATGCACACACTCAGCCACATATCCCCACTCAAACATACACATTCACACTCCAACTCCCTATACATTACATCCCCACTGACCTGCCACCCACCCACACCACTAACCCCCACTAACCACCTCCTACATCCACATACTCCCACACATCCCAAATATGCCTACACACCCACACACATATTCACTCCAACTCCCATGCATGCCCCCTCATACATACCCTTTATCCCATACATTCCTACACCCCCTACACTTACACAACCCGCAAACCATACATTTCTACACCAACAGGGGTGTAGGGGGATCTGCTGAAGTTGATGGTGCACCAAAACATTTGCTGCTGCCATGTGACTGAAAAACAATAATTTTGAGATTCTCCAACAGAAATATATCTGATTCTCTCTCAGGTTTGCTGGCAGGGAGGTCAGACAGGATATTGAGTGTGTGTGTGTGTGTGTGGGGAGGGGGGGGGGGGGAGTGAAGCCAGGGTGTGGCAAGCACCAGTCATGGTTCCAGGCCTAGGGGGGCACCAATGTGCCTTATCAGAGGTCTGAGTGCCAGTGCAGTATGCCACTGCTGTAGTGGCATGTGTTCCTTAGCCCCCATGCATGGAGGCAGTGCATGCAAATCTATGTCATACATATTCATTGAGGACATCCTGACTGACTAGGGTCCCCTAGGACAGATTTGGGAACCTCTGCTCTAGAACACAATGCACCCTTTTACTAGGAGGTGTGTATTAGAATACAGAACAAGCTGGACTACTACAGATCCTGAGGTAGAAATTGCCTGCTAGCAGAATACCTCTCCTTGGTCCCACATGCAAAACACAGACAGACCCTCACCAAATACAGAAATGACCACATATTAGAAACAGAAATGGTAAGGCAAAAGCTGACCTGGAAAACCCAAAAAGCCAGGCTTTGCTAGGAGTGTAACACCAGAGAAATAAAAACAGATGCATTTTTCCTGTACTGCAGACAACAGAAGTATTCAGAAATGCACATTTCCCAAAATGTTCAAGACTGCTAGGGACTGGGAGGTCTGGGAGGGAGCTGGGGAGCAAGACTGCTAGGGACTGGGAGGTCTGGGAGGGAGCTGGGGAGTAAGACTTCTCACACTTATCCCCAGCAGTCCTGCTTGCGCCCCCTTCCCTCCTCCCCATACTTGGCAGCCACTTATATCCTACCTGAGCCTCTGAGTGTCCTCGCATATGCACAGGGCCATAAATGGAGGCTCAGCTTGCAGCCCCTGGCTGTCCTGGGCCCACACATGCAGACTCAGATGCTGCTTTTTGCATGAGGTAGAAAGTGGGATTTGCCTCAAGCGGAAGCAAGTCCCGCCTTCTCCCCTGTACTGTACTGCATCTCGGGGCTGAACTGCTTCTCCAGTGCTGATTGGCCACGTCGTCATGAGGATCCCTGTCACAGCTTAGTGCTTGTTCCAGCAGTGTGCCTTGTTATTGGCCCAGTGGCCCCAGCCCCCTCTCCCTCTATTGTGTACTTCTGTAGAGGACGGGATGCAGCCAGAGGCTCCACGGTTGAATTACAAAAAAAAAAAACAGCTGAAAAATAAAATGTCGAGGGCTTGAATTTCACTGAATCCCTTGAAGGCCCTGACTGCACACCACTGCCAGCCTGTGCTACCACAGATCAATCAGCTTCTACAGAAACAGCAATATCTTAAGCATTAGTTCTGGTGCAGGCAGACCTCCTGTTCCAAATAACACATTTGGACTTTACTTCCCAGGTTATCCTCTGAAACACTGTGGTCAAACTTGGTCTGTAGTTCCTTACCTGTTCCCACAGGCTCCCATGCCTCCTGATAATGGTGGCACCATCTACACTACGGCCCTGCTTGACCAGCCTTTGCTTCTCAGCCATACCATTTCCCCAAAAGCACCTTTCTGCCAGCACTTGCCAGGATTTAGCCTGTCACTCTAAAATGGGTCCTACTGGATTTCTTTGTGCTCTCTGATCTCTAGGTAATGGTGGCTCCTTCTTCACCATGATCCCATCTGACCAGGCCTAGCTGCTTCGACTGCACAACCTCCTTGGCAGTGCCTTTCCTGACAACACTCTGTCTGATTTCCTCAGTGTCTGCTCTGTTCTACTTTTTCCCTGTGCTTTTGTTTGTCCCAGCTATGAACTTTTTTTCTCTGCTGTCAAAATGGTGCTGAATGTTTTAAGGGTTCAGGGTTTCCAATTTTATTTTAATTTTATTTTAAAAAATGTATAGGCCTCACTATTCCATATCCTAGGTGGCTTACAGAAATACACACTTCAATGGATATTAAAGCTGCAGTGAATTTACAAAGTCAGAAATAAAACTCTTAATTGCCAATAAGCAAATTTTATTTAAAGGATGTTAAGCTGGCAGATAGGTTAGGTCGTTTCAAAGAAAATAAACTTTAAAACTTATTAAGATTCACCAATGAGCTCATTGCACATTAACTTCAAAAAGGCAGGACAACTTTTAATAAAATATTTGTAGCCAAGAATTTAATAAACTTCTTTTATACTTCCCCTAGCTTCTGAACTTTGAAACCAGTAATTCCCAACATTTATCAGATAAATATAATTCAATTCAGTTTCTCTTTTACTAACTTATTATACTATCTTTAATGTTATCCTGGAACTTGATTCTTTGTGTTTTGTTTCCGTTTTTCAGATACTTCAAACAAAATTTGGAAGAATGCAAAATATCTTACTCCCTTCAGTAAGTATTAATACTAACTCCTTTGTTGTGTTTTCTTTTATGTGTTCCTCTTCCTTTAACTTCCTCTATTCCCTTATTTACTATTTTATGTTTTACTACCTCATTATTATTGAATGTGCACACTTAAATCAGTTTCAGCAAATGAGACTAGATTGAAGCGTGTTTAAGGAACTAGGCTTGTGAATGTTGATGATATCCCCAGGTAGATGACAAGCTTTAGGTGAATGTTGATGATATCCCCTGGTAGATGACAAGCTTTAGGTGAATGTGATGATATCCCCTGACAAGCTTTAGGTGAATGTGATGATATCCCCTGGTAGATGACAAGCTTTAGGTGAATGTTGATGATATCCCCAGGTAGATGACAAGCTTTAGGTGCTAGAGCATGAGGCTTCAGTGAGTTTGGGTTAATTGCACGGAACTCTTGACCCTGACAGTCTTACACAGAACTACTACCTAAACTGAGAAGTAAGGTGAGCACTGTCCCTCTCTCTATATACTTCAGACTATAAATCTGTCCAATTCTTTCACCTTTTTCATAAATTTTAGTCTTTAGAGGATAATTGAATTTATAATATCTTCCTGCAAGCTGATCTTGCTGATGAATAAAACTGTGGCAAATTTCTGTTTCAATTATAACTGTTTTGATCCTCCTTTCTTTCCAATCTCTTTGTAAAACTCTAGGGAAAATGTTTCCTCTTCTTAGATTCTTTAATCTAATCTTTGAAAAGAATCTCTGTTTTTTTTTAAACTAGTCTAACCTTGAATTAATCAGGAACATAGGATTTAAACTCAGCTACTGACCAGTCCTGACACTGCTTATTCCACTTAATATTAAACAGCTGTTGCGCTGGAGGTGGACCCTTGGCCTGGTGCAGGATTGGTACGGTCCTCCAGGAGGTGGAGCACATGAGGAGACAGAGGTTAGCTGGAGCTTCACCAATAACAGTCCGGGGTTTCCGCAGGTTGAGCCCTTGGGTATTGGAGAGGTGTGCCCACCATGAGTAAGGGTACACGACTGATGCAGAGAGGATGGACCAGACCTGAACTGGAGACTTTGGAGACCTCAGGGAGGTAACAGTTCAGGAAGGCTCTCCAGGCGGAAGAGGCAGGGCCTGTGGGTCTGGTCAGAGGAAGATCACGGGCAGAGTCCAAACAGGTCGGTCTGGTGGTCACAAAAGGCAAGAAGAGGGTGTCTGAGTGAGGCTCAAGGGTCAAAGCCAGGATATCCATCTAGAAGTGGTCAGCCAAAGCAAGGGTCATATCCAAGGTCAATTTGAGCATAGTCAAGGCAAGCAGGGGTCAGTTCCAGGTGGCGGTCAACATGGTCAGAGAGCAGGCAAAGGTCGGGTCCAGGCAGCGGTCATTCGTAGTCAGGCAAGCAGGGGTTCAGTACCAAGAATCAGTCCAAAGTGTGCTACCAGGGAACGTGGAGCAGGAACAAGACAGACGCTGGAAGACACGGAGGACCACGGGAACACTGGAACACAGAGATGCTGGAACACGGAGATGCTGGAACACGGAGACGCTGGAACACGGAGACGCTGGAATGCAGTATCAGATACAAGGAATAGGCAAACTGGAACACCGAGGTGTCGACCCGATTGCCAAGGCGAGCCTCTGGGGAAAGAGGCTCGCCTTTTATGCTGGGGCTATGTGATGTCATCGGGATGCGTCCAAGTCGGGTTTCCCGCGCGTGGCCCTTTAAAAGCGGAGACGTTGGCCACACGCGCACCTAGGGGGCGGGGCCGAGGTGATGGAAGACGCGGAGCCCCTACGGGAGCTCCGCTGAGAGGCCTGTGGCATGGAAGAGGCCGAGGACGCCTGGAGAGAGAGAGTGTCGGGGACGTTGGGAGCTGGTGGCAGCCGCAAGGCCGGAACTAGTAGAGGGCAGCGCGAGGTGAGCAGGCCCGACCGTGGCACCAACGCGGCCGGGATGCGCAACAACAGCCAGGAATTCTAAAATGCTCCTATTTATACAGGCACACTCTCCTTAAGAGAGCTCAAAATATTTCCCTTTCATGAAACTTCTTTATTCAAGGGGCACATTTCTCATTTCCACACTAACTTTAGTATTTGAATCCTTATTTTAAAATTAATTTTCTTCTCACACTCTTTTCTCTCACACCAGCTGGACTAATAAAGTTGATAAACATCACACACAAAAATACATTCACCCTCATGTGTTTTGTTACAGTCTTAAATGTTTTTGGGGCCTCAGAAAAGAATTTGAGTGTAACACTCCTGCTCAAAATGAAATCCAGCTCTGCTCTGCTCAGTTTTAAAACCTTCCCTCTATTCTCTATCTTTCCCAGATAAACCATCAAGAGACAGTTTGCTTTACCCTTCTTCAGCTACAAATGGTACTCAGAAAACTTTTATAACTTTAGAAATGTTCCAGAATTAATTTAATTACTCAAAACTCTCTGAACTTTAACCAGTTATG
Source organism: Rhinatrema bivittatum (assembly GCF_901001135.1). Taxonomy (NCBI): domain Eukaryota; kingdom Metazoa; phylum Chordata; class Amphibia; order Gymnophiona; family Rhinatrematidae; genus Rhinatrema; species Rhinatrema bivittatum. The sequence goes on from NC_042616.1 coordinate 109,316,789, forward strand.
GTATAATTATGCCATTCTACTCACTAGTTGTTTACCCCATTGCTATGGCATTACTTACTGTAGGTGATGGCTTCAGAATGTTGCCATTTCTGACTTGTGTTGGGTTACATGGATCTTGTTTTCTACATTTCTGAGAGGGGAAACCATAGACCAGACTGCTCAAAAATGACCTAATATTTCAATTTTAAATTTAAAAAATGTTCCTAATTTATTTCTGTAACACCAAAAACATGGTACATGGCATGCATAAACCAACTTTCAACTATATTGACCAGAAAAACTGCCAACTAGGACTGATACCTACTATGAAATGCCCAGAACATTTTTACTCAAAATGAGGACTGGATTAGGATTTTCACCCTTTCTCAGATGTGTCTTTTGCTTATTTAGTTTACTTTAACTATTTTTGTTCAAATGCTCAGTGACAGATATTTTTGTGTTTTCAAAACACCGTTTTCCATCAGGCAAAAATGTTTATGTGGTCCATGTCCTCTCCTCACCTATGCCCGGGGTTCATTTTATTCAATTTTGCTCTTTTGGTTTATTTCTAATACTTTATTTTCAGGTCTGGTCCTGTGGCTGCCTGCTGACATCATCGATGACATCAGCCTGCATCATGCTGGGGCCATTCCCAAGGCCCCCGGATGCTCATCATGCTTCCTATAGACTCTCCCAGCACACTGATGCTGCAGGGAGCCTTTGTTCTGTTCCCGCAGTACTTCTGAAATGCAATACATCTGCAACTATCAGCACCATACTGCAGCATTGCCTGGGCCAGGCCTCACCAAAGCATCATAGGATACCTCTTGCTACTTCCCCATTGTGGCTCCACATCGCAATCTGCTTCTCCTTTTCTCTAGGCCTCCCAGACCCCACCAGGAGCTCCAAAATATAAAAAAAAACAATTGACCATTTGACAGACAGACCAGCTACCCTCCAACTCTAGTCCACCCCACCATCAGTTATCCAAGGAATCCCAGAAACATCCTGGTAGCCCCAGGTATTGAATTCAAATTTCTTTTACTATTTACTTATTTTAATCTATACCCCTGTTCACATCTGGAAAGTCCTTTTAGTCAGTACGCATGTGCATAATCATTACATCTCCCCTGTGCTGAATTACTGCCCCACCCTTCTGTGACTACAGTTCCCAGGAGTCTGCTGTACTTTCTTCCTTTACTTTTTCCCTCAACAACTACATCCTCTCTTCCTATACAATGCCATCTGTAGCTCTGGATGACCACCATTTATATATGGGTTGTTTTCAGTGATGAGATCTTACCTCATTACAGTGTTATCTATCAGATTGCTATAACCTGTCCTGTTTTTGCTTATTTAATCTATCTTTTTTGTGCATTTATCCTTCAATGTTTCTGTGCAAATGAATACTTTACAGTATATGTTACTGTTTCGATCAGTTTTTATTAGATCTTTTCTTTATCCTTATGTAATATCTCTTCTTGTGTGTAGGATAACCGTATAGCTCAGTTTGTAAAGGTCCCAACTCCTCCAGTTTGGATTTTAAATGTGGAACTGGTATCTTTTTTTTATTATGCTGCAAGGTGAATGTAATGTAGTAATTTTGGAATAATCAGTGTAATACCAAATCATTGGAAACTGAACTAAACAAATCAACTTCAAATGTCTTGGTATATTATTTGGTGAGTCACTTATCATTGGGTGTATATTAAAAAATGGGAAGGTTGATTCTGAAATGTGTAGCGTGTGTTCCCTGTAATTGGAAATGGGAAGAGTATCCTCTAGAGCAGTGGTTCTCAACCTTTTTCCCATCGTGACACACCTGACAGACCACGCTCACAAGTGTGACACACTGCTCTTTACAGTTCAAGGCGGAAATAAAAAATAAAGATCCGGTATTATTTTTATTGTTAAGAATAAAAGATACATATTCTGTCTGAACAGAAATTGCATAAATAGTATACAGCCCACACCAAAACACCAATTTCTAGCACTTAAAACAATAATCACCTTACCTAAGAAAAGACAACACTGAAAATATTACACCAGGCCTTAAGACACCAATACACCTCCTATTAGGAAAACGGACCAAGTCAGGCTGATATAGAGCCCTACACAGAAACTACACGCAAGCAGAAAACCTCACCTGAATCACATGTGCTGAGCCTCACCTAACAAGGAATAAAGAGACCAAAACGCATAACTAGAAGCATGCAGACAAAAACTGAATTGGAAACCGCAACAAGCCAGAGTCTCTGTATGCAGTGTAATAAAGGAAAAAAGAAACATCACCCATCCTTATAAAACAAATCAAGAAATATAAAATCAGTAGCAGTAAAACCATACTAACAAAAAGAACAGATTATTTCAAAACAGCAGATGAATGGAATATCCAATAATTAAAACCTCATATAAAAAATTTCTAGATACCAATAAAATATTTCTCTATCTAGCATAGCAAATGCTGCTCTTGCCTCTGGGCTGCTCCACTGCACTATCTGCTTGACCATTTTACTTTTTGCGGAGCCCTTCAGAGAGACAGGTGCTCAGTGCCAAAACAGACAACAGACAATTCTCACTGCGAAAAATGATATTTATACATTGAAAATCACAAATTGTAACAAAAGCTTTCTGTTCTACAAGCTTAAGGTTGCTAATAATAATCAGACACTTCCAAATAAGACTGATTACCCCAAAAGCATCTTCTGTAATCACTTACAGGCTACTTTTCCAGGGCAATATCGAAACTGATTTCCTTGCGTAAAAAGGTGTTGAATCCACATACGGTAATCATCTCTCTGAAAATTGCCCAGCCTATAAGTGGGTAAAATTATATATATATATATAGATCCATTAGGCATGCACTTCTACCTGCCTTCCCGAGACAGGGTTAAGTTGGAGAAGAAAACTGGTTGAAGAGTTTGGTATTTTCAAAATATATACAGTAAAAGCCAGTACAAATCTCTGTGGGTACCTTTACCTGGGAAATCTTTCAAAGAAAAAAGTGAGTATGCAATTTTTTTTCTTTAAAAATTGGTGCAAGGAATGTGAGTAAAAAGTGTCCATGTACTATGCAGCAATGGGGCCACTCTGAAACTCACCCTTTTTAAACTCACTTGGTCAAGTCAGAGTAACTAAACTAAACTGGCTAAGTCCATTGGGTGGGAGCAGCTGTATCTGTACAGTTCTTACCTGCTTTCGTTGTTTTACAGCCAGCAATAACCTCAGTAATTTAAAGCACTTTCTCTAGATTACCAGAGAAGAAATTTCCTACATGTCTGTGACTAAAAGACTGGAAATCAAAACCAATTTATCTAGTTTTTCTGTATGCAGCTTAGTTTACATTTTATACAGCAAAAACCTTCCTCCCAACTTCTTTTGGAGGGAAAGTTAAGGGACTTGCAAGTTCTAATCTCTACTCTGCTTTTGACTCTTTGTGACCTTGCTCAAATCACATTATTCCCCGGGTCTCACAGTATAATTAGAAACTTCTTCCTTTCTGAAACTCTAATGGATGTTTTGGATCAATTTTGGATGAAAAGTGATTTACAAAGGAAAATTATTATTATGACTGATACAGATTTTCTTTCCAGATTTTACTTTCTTGTAGTCCAATCTATTTTAAAAAAAGACCCATTGGAATATTTATGTCCAAGCCAGTTAACATTTTACACAAGTTGCTAGATCATTTTGTGGCAGCAGTTTTGTTGTTTAGAATTTATTGCTCTTACACCAGTCTCATTTTTATACAACTCATGAGATAATAAGTCCTCATTTAAATTCATGTCCTAAGTTTCTGGATTTGAAGAAGAAGCCTCTTTAGCTCAACAGCAGTTTATCTGATGACTGATGTGCCAAGAGATTTGGAAGCTATCCCTTCCCTGCCGAATTTGATGATTCCAATTTTGCTGTCATTGAGAGAAGTGGTTAATCATCCTTCACATTACTTAGCGGGCCAAACGGCAGGGATATTCATCTCTTGTGTCACGGGTCAGCTATGTTGCTCAGAAAGCTCCTTAACATGCTGTAAGAAGAGTCTTTCAATTGAAAACACAACACTAACAAACAGTGCACTATAGGCCTTATTCTAAAGTGACTTTTCCCTATCTAATGCCTATGGGATAAAAAAAACATCTCTGTTGAATAAGCCCAGACGTGTTTTCTGCTTTCAGAAATGAGCACAGTAAAAGCCACACAAATTGACTTCATTGCCTAGGAATCTTGGCCATCTGTGTACTTATGTTTGATAAGCATACAACAATCACTAAATTTCAAAATGCACATAAATAAATACAATTCTGCAAGTAACAACAATTAAATATGCAAATGAAAATGGCCAGTTGCTTGAGAACTTATTTATTTTTCTGTTTGAAAAGAAATCAGTGCATGTTCCTCATAAAAGCAGAAGGCTGGAAGAAAAGGACATGAACTTCTGGAGTGTCTGTGTGATGCAGAAGTACAGGTTTTACAATAGGGATGTGAGCAGCTTAAATGTTTGTTTTTGCTTCATTTCTTTCTTTTCAGGGCATTTTGGGCCTGAATGTTATTGCACGGGGTGCCACCCCCCCCCCCACCCTGTGGGGGTTTAATTTCATTTTTATTCATTTTGCAAAAGAGAGTGCACTTTTGCAAAACGTTTCAATAGACACTACAAGCAGCATGTGGGCAGAAACGGGAGCAGAGGGGCTGGAGAAAGAAGCAGAGCAATTGATTTTATGTTCTGCGGTGTCTTAGTTTCATTCCCTCCCATCCTGCCCCCTTGCTTTATCAAGTGGGAAAAGGTCTGAACCAAATTCAGCCACAGCCTGTGAGCCCAGAACTCAGAATTCAGTTGAAGGCAGCGTGGCAGAGGAGGAAGGAAGCATCCCAGAGCACAATCAGAGAGCTGTACATGATTGATTGGGAAGGAGAAGAGATGAAAAAAATCAGGGCTTTCCAAACTTTTACCATGTGTGATCCCATTCTAACACTTGAAAATTTGCATGACCCCAGAGGATGACCAAGACAAATTAGCAGGGGGTGTGGTTCGCCTCCAAAAATCACCCCTCACTCTCCCTGCAGTTCAGCTTATCCCTCATTCAACAGCAATCCTCTCCAGTAGATCTCTCACGATCTCCACCCTGTCCAGAAGATCTCCTCACCTAGTGTGTACTCCCCTCTCCCAACCTCTCACTTACCAAACCAACACCTTTCTCACCAGCATCAGCCCTTCTGGAATTACTTAGCTGATCCTCTCACCTGATAACCCTTAACTGATCCTCTGACATTGCCCTCCTCCTATCCGCCACAGCCAAACCCTCTCCACCTTATCCATTTCTCCAAACCCTCCTCCCTCAATCCCTCCCTTCAAATAACCCTTTCTTCAAACACTGCCATGGCCAGGGTCAGAGATGACGTTTTCCTTTCAGCCCTGGGCCAAAGGCGGATGACAACTGGTGGGAAGAGAGGGCAGGCAATGTTTTCCTCTTGGGTAGGTTGAGTGGTGGTGAGGAAGAGGAGGGGCAGTGGCAATCTCCACTGGTCCATGCATATTCAGCCCTCCCTTTACCTTATGACTGATCTCAAGCCCAATGGATGTAGCAGCGTTACTAGTGAAAGTCAATATGGGGCCTGTGGTCTAATGCAAGTTTACAAGCCCTCACTGGCCTTGATCCTTTCTCATGCCACTCTGTTACCACGGAGGTTCATGCAAGAGTAGGTGCCACCGCAGGGCTTATGAATGTGTGCGCTGGCTCTCGCAGGCCCCAACTCTGACTTCCTCCTCTAATGCTGCTGGTGCTGGCGCTGGCACCTGAAGAGTGCTGCCATGTGAGGTGACCCCAGCTGAAGGTGAATGCAGTATCCACACACCCCCCCCCCCCCATTTTCCTACAATGAAAATGGCTGCCTGAGGTGAATGGAAGAGAACCACAGTACGGGGGTGAATGACGAATCATGCACGAGGAGGGGATGCATGTGGAGAGTGAGGGGGCACAATACATGGAAAGGGGGTGCAAAAGAGCTGGTGGTAATAGGGTGGAAGAGAAAGCTAGAGGGGGAGCTTCTGTGTGAAGCTTTTGCTAAAAAATGTGCATTATTTGTTAAAAGGAATTTGCTACTCATATATTAAGCTAATTATATGCAAAGCACTACAGTTAGAAAATATGTGTTTAAAAATCCTAAAATGAACTAAAAATAGAAGTAATTGAAAAGTGAGTATCATGGAAAAGGCAGTCTGGCCCAGGGGTCTAGCATTTCCAGCACTGTGGCAAATGCCAGTCTAGGGAGAAGAGATGAGGCGGAGGTGTCACTGCTATATCAGTGTGTTCAGGACAACAGCTTCACTATTTACACTTCTGTGCCAGCATGGTTTAACTTGAAGAAATGGGGATATGCTATGCAGGCGCACAGCTGCAAACACAAATGCACTGGCACAGCAGTGAAACCACAATCCTGAACGTTTGCTACAGCAGTGACATCTCAGATTCACCTCCTTGGACTGATACTTGCCACAGTGCTGGAAGTTATGATTATTTCACCTCTAACCTGGAACTTACATTTTGGACATTTAAATACCTGTACAGGCTTTAATGCAATTTTCTGCATTAGTAATAATATTTTAATATCAGCATTCAACCTTATTAGTATGTTTATTTGCATGGAAGCCTGCCAGTCTTAGTGCACTTTTTTACTATCCATTTAGTGCACTTCTGTATGGTCTGCAACTAATATTAAATCTGTAGTTATTTTAGTGCAGAAAAAAACAGATGTTAAAAACTAGGCTTACAATAGAACCTTTTATTACATCAGCCTCTCTGTTTTACCTTTCTGTACTGAAAGCCATTGCAATACAAATTCACAAAAAAGCTCTATCTTGTATCCAGAAATGACATTAATAGAGTAACACTGAGAGAAGGACCACTGCACTTAACTGATTGCTTTTGAAAGGAGCTGATTAGTGTATGCATGGGCAGAAAGACTTGCTAATTTCTTTCATTGTTCTTCCTTTTGGTTTTACTGATTGGCAAGCCTTCTGCTAGCTGCTTTCTGATATGTGTCTTCAGAAACCATACTTTCCCTGAGGAAGACTTGTTCATTTGGAGGTTGATATTCAGTGCCATTTAGCCTGATAAGTTTGCACTTTCCCAGATAAGTGGTGGTGTCTGACTATCCAACCACTTTCCGTGGCCACTACTTAGCCTTGCAGCTAGCTAGTTATCCAGCTAAGTGGTGGGCAGGACAGGGGCCCAGGTGGATGTGTGTGGGTGTGGGGGTTCCCTGAACCCTGATGATAATTATTTTACATTTGGAGGAGGGGAGAGAGAGGGGGTACCCCATTGAACCATAATGATTTTTACCTATACCTTTGGGGGGGGGGGATGAGGTGCCCAGGGGAGGGCACTGCACCAAAAGGAGGGTCTTTGACTATTGGGATAGGGTGGGGTGGAACACTGAATCCCTATGTCTTTTATTGTTACCTTTGGGGGGGGGGGGGGGGGGGAAGACCATTGCTGCATTTGAGGAGTTGGGGGCCACCTCGAGTTGTGGACCAAGGTTGAAATGGGAGTCAGCCTGATCCCTGTTCATCCTTTATTTTTCAGCGGGCAACCCTTCAGCGGTCGGCCTTTTAAGATGATGGTGTCCCTTGAGGTTGGGACCACCATCGCACCTGAAGGGCCGCTCGCCACGTTCTTTTGTTCCGTGGTGTTTGGCCTCAAGATAAAAGAAAGACTCATGCAGCCTTTTTTTCAGGGGAGGGGCCCCACTATCACAGTGACATCCGCCCCACAAAGGTGGAACCCCCTCCCGTGAAAAAAAATCACGGCTTAGTGGCTCTAGGTGATAGCTGGATAAAAGGTGATATTCAGCCTTATCGGCTAAGTTAGCCCAATAACTTAGAACTGCTATTGAGCAGATCTAAAGTTAGTTGGATAAACTTATCTGGCTAACTAAATATTGTCTGGGTATATTCAGTGGCACAGCCGCGGCACTGTATCGAGACTAAATTTATCTGGAAAACTTTCCTAGTCAGCTATCTTTGGAATATCTACCTCCTGACGTGGTATTTCACTCAGAGCCCTCAAGGATGGAATTAAAGAAAAGAGTGCATGGGAGTAACTGGGGGCAACTTGCTGGTGTGGCTATTGCTACCCTTAACAAATAAGCCTTGATACTGTTAATGCAACTCCATCATTGCTCTCTGCTTCAATGGCAGTGGGAAAAGGGGAACTGGATTCAGACAGCAACCGACCAGGGCCCCGACTTTTGCGGTTTGGGGAATCAAATAATCATGGGGGTAACTTGCTAAGGCAGCTTTTACTACCCTTAGGGGCGGATTTTAAAAGGGCGGCGCGCGTAAATCCTTCCGGAGCCAGAAGAGTGGAGGCGTACGTAGCCTGCTGGTCAGCGAAGTGGGCTACAAACCAGGTTTCAAATCCACATCTGCTACTTGTGACCTCGAGCAAGTGGCTTTACTTTCCATTGCCTCAGGTACAAATAAGCAGGCTGATGCAATACCGATATGCCAAAAACATGTGTCCAAGCTGGGTGTGCAATCACCACTCCTGGGCGCTTGATGCAATAGGCAAACGAGCCGCTGCACTAAAAAGGATGCACCAGGGGTAAATTGTGCATCTTTAGCCAATCCCTGGCATTAAGCGCCCAGGAGACGTGGTTGTGCGCAGTTTAGGGAAACAGATGCTTGATTTAACCCGTCCATAGCCATGGGTTAGGAAATAGATGCTCGTAAACAGAGCGTCTCTTTTCTTATCTGGACCGCTTTAAAGAACTTTTCTTTTTTTTTTTGCTGCTTCTGTGGTTCCTCCTGTTTACTATCGTGACAATTTAAAGTCAGAGGAACCAGAGAAAAGCAGTTTTTTTCTGCTTTTCTGTGCATGGCTTGGAGCACCTCAAAACTTAACAGCAGCTCTGGGGCTGGCATTAATTTTTGAGTGTAAAAATGTGCGCGTCCAGCACGTGGTAACTTTCTACATCTGGTGTACTAGCTAATAGCCTCATCAATAGCCTCATCAACATTTACATGCCATGAGCACTATTAGCTACGAGCTGGTTTGGACCCTCATTTTAGACACGCTAATACCAGTATTGCATTGGGCATAAGTCTAGAGCGTCCAACACGCACGTCCAGTGACGCGCTGACCTTATCACCAGATACTGCAGCGGCCTGTTAGATTTTAAACCCTCTGGGGATAGGTAAATACCTTTAGTACCTGAATGTTTAAAATCATGAGAGGTCTAGAACGGGTAGATGTGAATCATGAGAGGTCTAGAACGGGTAGATGTGAATCGGTTATTTACTCTTTCGGATAGTAGAAAGACTAGGGGGCACTCCATGAAGTTAGCATGGGGCACATTTAAAACTAATCGGAGAAAGTTCTTTTTTACTCAACGCACAATTAAACTCTGGAATTTGTTGCCAGCGAATGTGGTTAGTGCAGTTAGTATAGCTGTGTTTAAAAAAGGATTGGATAAGTTCTTGGAGGAGAAGTCCATTACCTGCTATTAAGTTCACTTAGAGAATAGCCACTGCCATTAGCAATGGTAACATGGAATGGACTTAGTTTTTGGGTACTTGCCAGGTTCTTATGGCCTGGATTGGCCACTGTTGGAAACAGGATGCTGGGCTTGATGGACCCTTGGTCTGACCCAGTATGGCATTTTCTTATGTTCTTATGTTCTTAATGTAATCTGCTTTGAATTGCCTGAAAAAGCAGTGTATAAATTTGGAAAAGAGGGATTAAACACTTAGAACCCTTTTTATTATAGATTTTGTCCTTGACACTGATTAGCAAAAAGGTTTTGGAAATAGGGCTATTAAGATTTGAAGGCACTGTTATTTGAATAAGTAGCATATTAATCCAAATTGAGAAGATATGGGGTTATATTATAGACTTTGTTTAGAACAGGAATAGGTAATTATTGTCCTTGCAAGTTGCAGGCAGGTCTGACTTTCAGTATAATCACATATGCAAATTAACTAGGCTCGTAAACCAAATCTATAAATATTCAGTGTAGATTTGCTGAAAACCAGAACTGTTTGTGGCTTTCCAGTTTGGAAGTTGCCTATACTTAGTTTACATTAATTACTGTTGAAAATATTTAAAAAGATTCATTTAGACCTGCAGATTCCCAGCCTCTCCCAAGCACTCCCATTTAGAGTACTGATACTTTCCCTGGTCTTTTCCTTGGTGTCTATAATATTCATTGGCATGAAAGACAAAAAAAGTTATTATTTCATTCAACAGAACTGCTCAGGAAGTTCTAAATGAGTTTAATAATTGTCTGCAGCCTGTGAAACAGCACAGGAAAGGAATTCCTTAAGGGTTCTTCTATAGAGATTCAATCTCCTGTCGCTGTACAACATGATTTTCACAAGTACAATTTATTTACAAGCATGATCCAAGTCCTGTTTGACACATGCAGCTAACTAACAGATGCTTGTTAGTAAGGATGTGCAGGTGAAAAGAAGGCTCTTTGTTAGGAAGCAGATGCTTTCCTATTCTTTTGCCAGCTGCACCACCTGTGAAGAATTTAATCATCTAGTATTCAGTTAAAAAGTTAAGTTATGTTTTAAATATTACATATATAATTCTTCAGATGGGTACAAAACAATACAAATTCCATCTATTGTGAATCATGTTTATGAATCCCCAGACTTGCATGCAACATACGAATAGCCTCTGGTTAGCAGCCCTCTTAATCTAAATGGAGTTGATTGCCATAGCCTTTAACCATTACCCTCATTTGTATTTCCATTGCTTCTTTCATTATTCGCCCATGTTGCTATTATTCTTATTGTGGGAGTGGACCGAGGGGGAGTTGGTGCAATCTGCAGGGAGGCACCCTGCAGTACCCCATCATCGGCAGGTGGAGCTGGCTGAAGCAGAGGACCAACTAGAGCTTCAATAATGCCAACCCTCGTTCCTCTTAGGATGAGCCCTTGGGTGCCGGGGCTGGATGGACTTAGGCGCAGGCCTCTGTGGAGGTGAAGAACCATCATATGGAAGTGGTTACAAGCCCGCATAGTAGGGGAAGTAGAATCAGGTCAAATAGTGGTCAGGGCAGGTGGCAGGTAATCAGAGTCAAGTTCAGGCAGTGGTCAAGGCGGGCAGAGATCACTCACAGTTGAGGTTCAGGCAGAGGTCGGGCCAGGTGGAGTTCGGTCAGAAACTGTAAACATGCAATGGTCAGTGGCAAGTGGAGGTCATGCAGTGTCAGGGTCCAATCTGAGGTCAAAACCAAAAGTCTAACGTGTAGAGATAAGGAACAGAGAGGAGGACGAGAGACCACAGGAGCAGGAAGGGACACTGAAGACAGATGACAAAGACTGACCAGGAAGACACGAACTCAAGACGAACCAGACTGCCAACAGAACAAGGAATAAGAAAGAGGAGTACAAGATCTCAGGAACACAGCAGGGATCAAGAACCAGGAACAGAAGACAGGAACCAGGATTTGAGAGGCAATACACCTTTCAAAGAGATGACATTGCCGAGGCGTTGAAGGGATGTCCAGGAGGGACTTAAATACTGAGCAGGCTAGGATCTCATCAGGATGCACTTCTGCCCAATTCCTGTCTCTGGCCCTTTAAATCACTGGCAGTTGGCACGCACACGCCCTAAGAGGAATGGGACCAGGAACGGTGGTATCCTGCCGCAAGTGTTGCACGGCATGCTGTCAGGCCGTAGAGTGGCCTGCTGTTGCATCTAGAAGAGGAGGCCAGCATTTGGACAATAGAGGGTTCACAGGGCAGAGGGAAGATTGATGGTCTGCGGAACAGACCAGCGATTGCTGAAAGCAACAATTCTATCCTGGGTTCTAATCAAAATGACTGCACAGTTGTATGTCTGCATCTTTTTGTACTCTTCCCTGAGCTATGGAAGCTTGGATTACAAATGAAATGAATGAATGAATGAAAGCATTGTACATCACAGCACATTGTCCTTGAATAGCTACTAAAATGTACAATACATGTTAGTGCATTTAAGTAACCCTGTGGCCAACACCATTATTTCAGTCACTACAGCCATATCAATACTGGCAGTCTTTTCAATGGAGCATTATCAGATAGTATAGTAAATTACAGTATATTTGCTTCAATTTACGGGAGGTTACAGGTAACAATACAAGGTGCATAGATGTTATGCTCTACATCCTTCTATATATCATTTAGCTTACTTTCAGAAAATATATTTGAAAGAATAATTTTACTAATTTTTAATGCTATTAAAAAAAAAATCAAGGTTTGCAGTCAATCATAAAGAAACTTTGGTTCAATCACCACTTTTTTCTGCAGAAAACAGTGACTGAATAATAAAATATTAATTAAAAAAAAAAGAAAACAGTGACTGAACAATAATGCCTGCAATTAAATTTTATGACCCCATATTTACTACGCTTTTCTCCCATAGACACAAAGAGGCTGGTATTCAGCATTACTTAGGCCTGGATTCTCTAAGGTCATAGGTCTTAGAGAATCCGGTGGAAATAGGGGACGGGGGGGGGGGGGGGGGCGTGAGCCGCAAAAGCCGACACCAATCGCATCTCCACGACGCCCCGACTCCTTCTCTGCCGGGGCCGACTCCGCCCCAAGCTAGCTATCGAGCGCGAAAAGTCCCTTTTTGCGTGCGATACGCTACAAAAATGACCCTCTTAGCTGAATAAATAGGGACATCCAAACTAAGGGGGTCATTTTCGTAGCGTATCGCACGCAAAAAGGGACTTTTCGCGTGCGATAGCTAGCTCGGGGCGGAGTCAGGGCAGACGCGGAGGAAAGATCACTGACTGCGAAAAGGTAAGAAACATTTTCGCTGCCAGTAGCGCGCCCAATAGCACCACCTTTTATGATGGTGCTATTGGGTGTGAACGCCGGCACCGATGGCACCGCAGAGATGCGATCGCTGCCGCCTTTCGCAGGCCCGCCCCCCGCTTCGCCCCCTCGCCCCAGTTACTGCTGGATTCTCTAAGGTCTGCCACCTTAGAGAATCCAGGCCTAAGTGGCAGCTGCTGAATATCCGGCTATGACCAGCAGCCACCACTTAACTGGATAAGTATTTACACGGCTAAGTAGATAGCCAGATATCTTTGTGGGTGGGCAATGGGTGGATCAATGCAGGGCAACTTATCCAGTTATCTTAACCAGATAAATGCCTATATTCAGCGGGTTAAGTTAACTGAACAAGTTAGAGCAGGTCTAAAATTATCCAGATATAATTTATACGGCTAGCTAGAACTTATCCGGTTATCTTGAGCAGCAGCAGCATAGCCATGCTGCTGAATATCCCTTCTAAGTTATTCGGATAAGTTATATATGGATAACTTAGATAACTGGATATTTTTGAATACTGGGCCCAAAATGGAAGAAATAGTAAATAACCCTCTATATTTGTGACAACTAGAGAAAACAATGGGGTTGATATTCAGTGGCCACAGAACCATTTTCAAAAATATGTATTTGTATTTTCCTGAAAGGTTTCTGAGTACATAAGAACAAATGTAGTTGTATGTGGGCAAATTTGATGGCATAATTTTCCAAGTGGGCTTATACACCACCTAATTTAGGCAGACTGTTCTAAAATTACCCTTAAGCGAAGGTGTGCAAAAGCTTATACCGAGGCTACACTGCTTATTTCTTTCATGAAAACAGTGTCTGTACAAGAAGATTTCCTGGTAACAAGAAACCTTTCCTGAAACTTGGTAAAACAATGGTTGGCTGTTATATTACCAATAATCCCCCTTGAGCTAGAGCATTGTTATTGAGAGATGCTTTCATTCTGCAATTTTTTTTTTTATTCTTAGGGAGGGATTATGGATAAATGTAAATCGGCAGGTGCATTAATTTTGCATGAATAGAAAGCCCTGGTTATGCTGAAAGAAGTGCTGTATGGGTTGAATTGGTAAACCTGAATAATCAGTCAGTACTTAGAAACTCTCTCACAAAATGATTTCGTCCATAGTGGTGACGAATACTAGGCAGTAATTAGGTTAATGATTATTCACAAAACTGATTATAATACAATTATCTTCTCTATGTACTTAGAGATTAAATAATGTAAACCTACACACTTATGGAAGAGGCAACATATATAATTCTACTTCTCAGCTGTATAACATAGAATGAACTAGGGGTGGGTAGGAGAGGTTGGAGCAGAAAGTAAACACAACGTAAAATAAAATACACATACAATATTACTATTGCAAGAAATATAAGCAAAAATGGTGCATGTACATTTACATAATTATTTTAATCTATAGAAAACAGAAGCATATGGCACTATATAAATAAAAAATGTATTAGTATTGGAAAATTAGGAAAATTAGCTTTGTGTAAGTTATAACAGAAAGCCTTTATCCCATTCTATATCTCAGTTATGTTTAAGGAAAATTTAAAAATTCCCACCTAAATGCTGGCCAGAATATTAGCCCAAGTTCTCAGTTTAATATAATGTGATTGTAGAATACTTTAGATGTTTTCTGCCATTCAGATGGTTGATTAAGCAGCTGCCAATGCTTGGGAAGGCTTGTTTCCACCTCTCCTTGTAGACCCAGGATCAACTTCGTTTAGCAGAGATAAATATCCAACCTCACACAAAAATATAATATTCTTTCTCTATTCTAAATAAAATTGCAGCAAATCTGAAACTTCTCTTAGCTAAATTAATCTAAACAAAACAAAATTTATCTCAAAAAATATTTTTAAGTCTCTTGCTAAAAAACACAAAAAAGGCTATGGGATAATTTTTAAAACATTAGACATAAACATTAACATATGTATATAAGTAGCATCTACTTGCTTATTTTGTATTTTATGAAAGTAAAACAATCCGTATTTATTTTCACTTTTGCATGCCCGTATACGCATGTCATGGTCATTCCAGGCTGGAGCCAACGTATAAATGCATACATTGCTATTTTAAAAGACACTTATATACATAGATTTACCAAATTACTAGCATAATTTTAAACCTGATAATTATCTGGAGTTAGTGATATCAAATACTTTTATTGTGTACTAATGTTCAAGTGGTTCATCTGTGAGAACCAGGAAGGTCTCAATGATCTGGAGAAGGATTGGGTGAACGGGTGGAATAATTGGTAAAACTGGTAATTTCCTTGATGTGTACATGTTTTAAATATGTAGACAAATGCATAAATTGCAACATTTGCAAATCACACCTTCTTTATTTTGACACGTAAAATATAAGACCATATAGTTTTAAAATAGTGAGAAAAAGTTTAATGCATTGATGTTTTGTCAATGCGCTGGATGTATTTGCACATACATACGCATGTATGTTGTGGGGTAGAGATATGCATGCTTTATAAAATGTGTGTATAACATATGTGTGGTTTATAAAATACTAGTGTAGATCTGCTCACAGCCATACTCATGTGTATATGCCTCTACATACATTTATTTGAAAGTTATCCTCCCTGCTTGTTCCTGCTACCAGAATTGAAAAGCAACAAAGAGAAACTACTTTGTTTCCTTAGCCTGCAGTCAAGCTGCAGATAAATCTCTCACCTCATAGGTACATCCTTGTATCTCTCTCCCCATTTCTATGCCTTTAAACACATCAGCATTACTTTTTATACTTCATTTAAAAGGCTCATTAATATTCAATCTCTTGCCTTTCATTGACTCCAGGCAGGTATCACTCTTTCCAGCTTTGATGCAAAAGTCCTTTTAAATATAAATAAAATAGTCCTTTTAATATAAATAGGATTTCGTGGTAAGTTAATTATAATAACTGCTAATGTTTTTCCCTATCCAGCAATGTCCACTTGGTGTCAGTGTAACCTAGAAAATAATACAGCACTGGATTCCAGCCAAAGGGGCTCCCTTGGGACATTAAAGAAGAATTCCCCAGGGACAATCATTTAGCAGTCCACTATAAACACAGTTAATTACTCTTCCCATTGTCTTTCAAAGAACATTTGGCATTTGCATTCATCTGTAACTGACAAAAGGGATTCCAAGGAATTGCTTCAAGTTACTACTGGACTTTCCATAAGTTCAAAAGAAAGTTGCTAGAGGCTATCTCTTTTGTAATTTAATTTACTCTAGCGAGACAGGGAAAAGAATAATTTAATAAGCCACTATCTTACAATAACTTCTGAGATTTAAGGAAAAAAAACAAACCAGATAGCACTCATTTTTAATTAAAACTGATGGTTAATTTACCATCATGTAGCTGAATTATTGGAGGCTGAACTCAAATGAGTAGTAAACTTATGAATTCAAAGGATTACTGCCATGTGCATGCACGTGCTTTGGAAACTATAAAAATGAAATTTAAATATAATATAGCAGTAACTATTAAGAATATATATGATCTTAATGTTATTGCATGTATGTAATTCATTAATTAGCATGATTAATACATATTGTTTTTCCCCACAGTGACAGTTTAATTCATTTAATCTAGTAGTTTTCTCCTGTTCCTTTGGATGTCTAGCTCAGTTGAAACCTGTACTGGGATCCTGGAAACAAGCGGTCTCATTTGCAATTACCCAGAAATTCCTCCCCTCCCCCTATTTTATATCTCTTCCCAAATTATGTTTAGTCCAGTCATTGCAGTTATGGTCCTGGGCCAGGGGCCATGCATCAGGGCTGTTTCTTTAATGACCATGATTTCTTTCTATCCCAGGGGCTGTGAATACAGCCTTCACAGCATCTTGACTCCCCACTGACCTGGGGTTAGAAGACCCAGCCTGGGTACTGAACCTGTGACCTTTCACATGGCAGTATATACCACTTGCCGAACCATTTGGCCAGCCCGAAAGATCAATTCTATAATCAAAATCTGCCATAGCTCATCTGTCACTGTGGGGAAAAACAATGGGCCGGATTTTAAAAGGGTTACGCGCTTAAGTTAAGCAAAGCCCCGGGACGCACGTAAGTCCCGGGGCTTTGCTAGGGGGGCCTCTAATTGTCCTGTCTCTGAAGCTATGTCTGCTGTAGACTCCATCCCAGCCCATGCAGGTCATTTCAGAAGATGCCACCTTCTTCTTATGGCTTATAGAACAGATTCAGCCAACACTGCCTCAACTTCCTTCCAGATCATGCAAAGGATCCAGCTAATTCTAGTTCTTCCTCTTTCCAGCCTGCGCGGCCAATACCTCCCCCTTCAGTCCTTGTTGGCCAGTTCAGCAGGCACTGCCTTCCCCTTATGCCAGTGCACATGGTCAATGCTACCATTGCCTCCTCTCAGTTTGTAAAGTCTTATTCAGCTGCCAGTGCCTCCTTCTTTGAGCCCACGTGGTTGATGCTGCCTCTTCCTTCTGACCCCAGTAAGGCAATATTATGGCCTCCATGCCAAATATTAGGTATAATTTTTACATTCTGTGTGAGAGAGGAATTCTGTATAGGTGCTGCCTTGTGTAGTAAGTTAAAGTATATATATTTTGAAGTATTTGTTTTATGTGTTTATGTATGTACACATGTGATCTGTACTGGACAGAATCATACTGAGGATTCAGAATATAAGCTTTTAAATAAGTAAATAAATATCACTGCAGAATTCCCTCAGAAGTAGTGTGTGCATAATATTTTGTGTGGAGAGTTAATCCACACACATCCAAAAAGATCCTGGGAATTGGTAAAGAAATCTACTGCAAAAAAAAAAAAGTGGTCTTAATTTGTTCAGGATATCCAAGATCTGTCATCCTTCTACGTCTATCTCCACCTAAAGAACATTAGGTCAGTGGGAGCCTATCCACTCTGCTTCTGCTCTGCTTCCCCCTTCTAGGCACTATCTATTTTATTTTTATTTATTTTCTATCTATCTATCTATCCATCGAGATAATTTTATAAAAGCCTTCATAAGGCTAAAGTCTATCTGTGGAACTTATGTGCAGACTTCAGCTTGAATTTTTAAAGTAGACTTACGCACTAAAAATTAGCAGATGTACGTGGAACCCACCATGACATAAGAACATACGATATGCTATTATTGCTATACTGGGTCAAACCAAGGGTCCATGAAAGCCAGCTTAACAGTATTTGGTGATATTGATGGGTATGGATTCTACATATCTTTTATTCTAAAAATCATCTAGGAGAGATCAGACATCCAGGAGAGTACACATCCTCTGCCGAGCTCTGTTTAATCATGTTAAACGTTGCTGGGCAACCTAGTAGAAGTACATTAGGGCCATAATCTGGGGTGTTGGTTAATATTTCCATGAATATTTTTAAATGCCAATGCATTCATGGTGCTTTTTAAAAACAGAGACAGTCTCCAACAGTGGCCAATCCAAGTTAAAAGTACCTGGCAAGTACCCAAACATTAAACAGATCCCAATCTACTAATGCCGGCAACAAGCAGAGGCTATTCCCTATTGATTAATAGCAGTTTATAGACTTTTCCTCTAGGAACTTTCCAAACCTTTTATAAACCCAGCTACACTAAATGCCTTAACCACATGCAATGAATTCTAGAGCTTAATTGTGCATTGAGTGAAAAATAATTTTCTCTGATTCGTTTTTAATTTGCTACTTGCTAACTTCATGGAATGTCCCCTAGTTCTTGTATTATCCAAAAGAGTAAATAACTATTTCACATTCAAGTCCTTTCATGATTTTGTAGACCTCTTTTCATATCCCCCCTCAGCCATCTCTTCTCCAAGCTGAACAGCTCTAACCTCTTTAGCCCTTCCTGATAGGGGAGCCGTTCCATGCCCTTTATCATGTACACACATTTACTCCTGTTTGGGAGCTTGTATAAGTGTATACATGTACATTGAAAATATGTGTATAAATAGTTTCCTTGTCCCAAATTCATCCCCAGGATTACCTTTTTCTAGTACATGTAAAAGTCCACGTGAAATTGGTTCTGCACATACTTTTTTATTCACTTAACCTCCATGGCAATTTCTAAAAGTATTTTCATGCATAGAACGTTTTGTGCGTGTAAATGCTTTTGAAAATCAGGCCCATACTGTTTTCTCCTGGATAGAGGAAGAGAGAGAGAAAGGATTCTTTGGGTTTGTCCAGGCTTCTGCTCTTCTTTGGTGAGGAAGAGAAATCAGTGGAAATGGTTACCTGCTGTTCATATATTTCTGGGTAGAGTTTGTGTGTGTGTGTTTGAAAGTTTGGGGGAAGGGGATAGGAGAGCGTGGAGATTAAGTGTAGTAGTGGCGATGAGTTCCCATGAAGACAGGGGAGGAGGAGAAGGAGGCACATACAGAGTAGACGGGTTGATTTCTAGTCACTACTCTGGACATGAGGTAGAAAAAGAATTTATTCTCCCTAGGCCTTTGTACAGTTCTGTATGGGGGCTTAGAGCAAATCACCATGCAATTATAAGTTTGTGATCCATGGATCATCAGCACTAAGGGGTAGATTTTAAAACGTTGTACGCGCTACCCGGCATGCACACATGGACGTGTGATTTTATAACATGCTCGTGCATGTTATAAAATGCCGGGTTGGTGCGCGCAAGGGGATACAGATCTGCAATTACGCACGGCGATGCATCGGGCCTTTCCCAGTTCCCTCCCAGTCCGCTCCAATTAAGGAGCGGACTGGGAGGGAACTTTCCAACCCCCTAGCCTAACCTCCTTTCCCCTTCCCCTATCCTGCCCTCCCCCTATCCCTGTCCTAAATACCCCCAATTTTATTATCTTACTGTTTGCGCCTGCTTCTGAGCAGGAGCAAGTTGCACGCGCTGGCACCCTGCCAGCACGCGATCCCCAGCACAACAGCAAATGGCCACTGTGCCGGGCGCCTCTAGTCCCGCCCCACCCCCGGACCGCCCCTTTGGTTAGCCCTGGGACTTACACGCATCCCAGGTGTTTATGCGCATGGCTGGGCTCTTTGAAAATCATCCTGGTGAGTGTAAAGCCCTGGGTTTTATTTACATAAGTTTTTAAAATCCGGCCGTATGAATTTTGCAGTGTCTATAATCTGAAAAATGATCCACTGCCTGAGTAGAATGTGATCATAAAATTAATATCTTTTCTCTAAAATGAACCTTCAATTCAGTATTAAGTATATCATTTGGAGTTTTGTCAGCTAGGTTCTGCATGCTCCTTTGAGTTTCCGTTTCAATCAGAACTGTCCTCTGTTAGACTACAGTGCCATGAGCCTTATTACACAACAACTGAGGATTTTCCTTCTGTTGTATATCTTCTTGCTATACCTGCCTAGCCATTACTGTGATAGCCCTATAACTGGTTGATTTTCAAAGGCTTGTGCGTGGCAAAACCGGGAGATAAGCACAAGACTCAGACTTGTGAGCACTGCGTGGATTTTAAAAGCCCGTGGCCTCTCGCCTAGCTTTTATTTTCAGATGTTTGCCAATTTCCTTTCACCTTTACCTATAAACCGACATGATGTGTCCTACGAATGCCGGTATATAAAAAGCTTTAAATAAATAAATAAATAAATAAATAAATAAAGAGTAAAAAAATATATAGAAAAAAGGTGTGATCAAGTGGTTAGTATAATGTGTTGATCCAGGGAAACCAAGGTTTAAATCTCACTGAAACTCACTTGGGCTAGTCCCTTTATCTCCCATTGTAGGGATTTATTATACCTGAATTTTAAAAATGCTGAAAGCACCTTAAGCATTATTTAGAAAGATGAGTTAAAAATGCAAATGATTATTATCAAACTATATAACTGTAAAGTGAACACCTCCGGTGAAACAATATTTATTAATTACTTTTGATCTCAATATTCTTTATAAAATATCAGATGACTTTCTTATGACATATTTTCTTATTTTGATTTCTCTAAAGACACTATTTGTATATGTAAGAACACTAATATAAAAGGCAGCTTAACAGTATTTGGTGATATTGAATGGTATGGATTCTACATAGCTTTTATACTAAAAATCATCTAGGAGAGATCAGACATCCAGGAGAGTACACATCCTCTGCCGAGGTTCTGTTTAATCATGTTAAACGTTGCTGGGCAACCAGGTAGAAGTACATTAGGCCCATCATCTGAGGTGTTGGTTAATATTTCCATGAATATTTTTAAATGCCAATGCATCCATGGTGCTTTTTAAAAACAAAGACAGTTAAAATGATCTTATATTATGATGATTGGCAAGAGATGGCGATGCAATAGTCCTCAAACGGACAAAAGAAAAAGCAAATAGTTAGTTAGGCATGATTTGTTTCTGCATCTAATGTACAGATAGAAAGTAGGGTACCTTGTAGCTTGTCATTCCCTTTATTGACCAGGCAAAAACTATTTAAATGTAGTTGCTTCCTTGTAAACAATGGGCCTTATTCAAGTGCCTATGGAAAAAATATCATGGAATATGGCTCAACATAAGTGTTTTATAGTCTGAACGCTGTCATTCATTACAAGTGATGTCCTAGGAAATAAAAACATCTCTAGTTAGATTAGAAAATCTGGAGTTTCCTTCTTTGCCTCTTCTCCAACTACCTGTTCTCACAAACCCTAGTCCTTCCCAATCTCCAGAATCTCCCCACATTTACCTAGTATAATCAAACCTTTCCCCTTTCACATCAAATATGCCCTTGTAACCTCAGTTCTGAAAAAAAACCAAACCTCCCTCGAGACTTCCTTTGAACTTTGTCTTCTCTTGGTCCTTTCCCAACTACTCCAACCCGCCCTTTCCTCACTGGTTCATTTCATCCCCAAGAGATTGGGTCTGAGCCTGCTTCTGTTTTAAGTTTACATGCTGTCCCTAGTTGGCCTCTTAGATTAATGGCAATGCAGAATAAATATTCTTTTGAAAAAGAAACGATTTGCCAATGTATTAAGTACTAAGGTTTGTCATGCTTACACGAATAATAGAAGATAATCATAAACCAAATTACTACAATTTTGTCATTTATTACGAGTAATACAAATTTGTAGTTCTGTTGTAATTTTCAGAAGGATTTCTGCTGGTAAAACCAGTATTTTACATGCAGAAATGCCTTTTTCAAATATTGCCTGCCTAATACGTGGGTAAACGTAAACACATACACATGTCATGTTCACGTGTACGTTTACCTAGGCTGACTGCAGGCATTCGCAGGGCTTGAGTGTATACTTTTGGATCTTAAAAGTACACATGTAAATTCTCCTGAAAATCTTCTGCATATAATTTTGGTGTATGTGCGTGCAGATAGATTTGGTGGGATAACTTCCAAAGGCTACTTATGCGCACAGGTCCACTTTGAAAATTGGTGTCATTTGTGCACATATTTGCCAGCTAATTAATGACTAAGGTTACAAAATTATGCCCAAAATGTCCTGTGCATCTAGAAGTCTGTTGAAATTACTAGAAAGTGCCCACACCATCAAGACAATTAGATGAATGCGCAGAGGAAATGCCTACTCTATGTAAATAGGTTTTGTATGTTTTCTCCTCTTATTGATAATTTTATAGGGTCCCATAACTTTGTGCTGCTCCTGGGCATTTTCCGCTTGTACAAACCATTGACTCTGCAGCAGACCACGCTTAATCTCTCTGACCCTGGCAGGATTATAGGAGTCCCATTTTCATATAGATGAACTATTTCTGGACTTCAATTTATTCAGCACAATCTTCAATGGATTAAGCTGTCTTATATCACCAGCCATGCAGGTTTCTTTTTTTTTTCCATCGTATAGTATATTCCTTCGGTAAACTCATTTGTTTTGGCCAGTGTAAGGAAAAGACCCCCACTGCCTCCGCAGTGCCCCACTCAGGGTAATAATGGTTTCCTTGATTTTATTTTATTTTCGTTCTAATCAGCATAGAAAGTGAATTACCTTCTTTTCACTATGGGTGACTGCACAAAAGGGTTGAAACACATTAGAATGTCAATGTGGGAAACCCTGAACCACTGCTGTTGTCCTTAGGTTTAGAAAGAAACTCCTTTTTATAGTGATACTACTCTGGCCCCTGTCAGGAACACTACATTCACTAAAAAGGATTGCATCTCCTATTTTATGTTATCGTCGTAGGTTTTTTGCTTTAGATCCCATTGCCATACAGGATTTGGTAACACCTGTACAGCTGTCTTCCTTACAGGGTCTTTTATCAAATTGTGTTAGGGCCTTATCGCGGGCATTAGGGCCCTAATGCCCGCGATAACACCATAACGCATGTGATAAATAATGGATGTGTACGCAAATTTTAAAAATGAGGGGTGTTTAATGTTGTGTGCAATAGCGTAATGCATGCTATTGCACAATTTAACACCGGAAATAATTACACCTTTTTTCCTGGCGTTATGCTGTGTCTTATGCCCGAAACAGGATTTGCGATATTTATTGCAAATCCCTTTTCGGGCAGGGGAGAGAGGATGAGGGGAGGGGGGAGGAAAGGGGAGGAGAGAAAGAGAGTGAGAGCTTCTGAGGAGGCCCCCATATTAGTCAACTTTTTATACCACTGGAAGAGGGGCAACTATTAACTTGGAGTGAGTTTTTGGTAGTGGCGTAGGTTTTGGGGGGCAGTTTTACATGCACAGGCAGAGGTACGAACAGCACAGTACACATCAGTGAAGATTTGTTGTGATTAGGAATGAGGAAAGGTATAAAAGGATGAGATTTGTACATTGTACTCTCGACCTAGCTTGCTGCCCTCTCTAACTAGCTGCTATCAAGCTAGGTCGAGAGTACAATGTACAAATCTCATTTTTGTGTACCTGTCATCACTTTAAATCACATAAAACCTTCATTGATGTCTACTGTGCTGTTCGTACCTCTGACTGTGCATGTAAAACTGCCCCCCCCCCCCAAAACCTAGGCCACCACCAAAACATCACCCCAAGTTACAAGTTGCCCCTCTTACAGTGGTATAAATAGTTTACTTGTATGAGCACATTACAGAATTTCTCTCCCCCCCCCCCCCCCCCCCCAGAAGTTATGGTCTGCTAGATATTAATAAGGACAGTTTAGGTTGCCTGTTGAAACCCTTTAATTAAATAAGTAGCACAATATACATCCACTAGTAGACCAGAAAGAAAATCTCTATTGGAGTAATACCATTTCATGTCTCAGCCACTAAAGGGAGCTTGTAACTATAGTCATACCCTTGATTTCTTATTTGTTTTTGTCTATTCCATCCAGGTTTCATGAAAAGCCTTTAATACTTAATTTTCTTCCCCTCTACCTACCATCAACTGAACAGGTTTCAGATCCTTTCAGGCAGACATCCTTCATTTGCCGACGGCTGACCCCACTTCTGTTGTTTTAAGGTAATTCTTGACTCTAAGGTCAATCACCACCATCCCAGTTAAAACACATTTGGGTTGGGAATCAAGCTGTAGTTTCTCAGGCGGCAAGACACATAAATAAGCAATTGGTCAGTATTGCACCCATCACATAATCTAATATGGATAGGTGGCATATGTCTCTATCAGCAGCAGTACACCTAAAGTTCTTAAAATAACACATTTGCTGGTTTCTGGTCTGTAGTTCTTCCTCTTTTGAACTTAATTCTAGGGCTATCTTCCTTTCTTGTCCCGATATTTTGTATCAGTGGCATAAGTTCAAATTAATGGCTCCCACATGACAATTCCAGAAAGGGCTCCCAGAGTAAGGTGGGTCTGTCACAGAAGAGTCAGCAGCCGCTGCCAGTGGGGCCCCTCTGCCTTAGGGCCCCCTTCCTACACTGCAGCACCTGCTTGGGCAGAATTAATGTCATTGAGTTGCATGTTTTAATAGTTTTACAATTTTTTTTTTTTTAATGGGACAAAAAGATGTACAAAAAGATGTTTTCTTAAGTCTGCTTTTCAGGTGTTCATGCTGTAGTTATGCTTTACCTGCAGCACTGTCATGTCTGACCAGGGAATCCAGAAAGAACCAGCATAGTGGTGACCCAGTTCACCTGGAATCAGAATGGTCTGAATGACTAAGTAAAAAAGCTTTCAAAAATTGTAAACCGTAATCGCTCCTCATGGTTCTGTTTAACTGGCAATAACATTATCAACGTTTGTTCCAGTACTTTTATTTTAAGCTATGTAAAGGATGAAAAGGCTATCTGGTCCTAAACTCTCACTTTATTTCATATTTTACCTTTTCCAGAAATTAAATTGATATTTTTTTTTTTTATGTAGTAAAAGGAAATTAAAATACTAGGTACTTTGCTGCTTGGCTACGCTAATGTGGTGTGTGGCAGTCACAGTGCTCCAACTGTTGAGAGAGAAAATAAACTGAGGTTCAAAGCAATTTTCGATGACTATATAAACACACATACCAAAGGCAACGGGCCACCTTCATGAGACTTAAACCCATTACTATAATTGTGTCCAGTGAAAGTAATAAAACACAAGCCATTAGCTGGTCGGCTCTGTTCCTAGAGACTCTTAAAGCTAAAATCAATATGAATAATGTAAGGATCTCCTCGGCAGTGCTAACCCAGCATGTTTATTGAATATAAAACAAGTATTTATGCCGGCACATTGTGAAAATGTCCGCTAATTCCTTTACTCCTCCTTGCACTTTTAGATCAACGATATTAAGCTCACTCTGGGATTTTGGCTCCGACACAGCTCTGCAAGTCCCTCTTCATGGCTGATAGCAATCTGCCTGTCCAGGACATGGAGGATCAGTAATTTACTACCTCAGCTGTAATTTTAAATGCTCACCCGCTGCAGGGATTGAAGCTTTCATTCTATAATTATAGTGGAATCAAAAGACTAGTCTGCTAATGTATTGAGCTACCGTGCCAGCTACTTATAATTGTCACTTCTCAGTCAATATGTTTTTGAATATGTCACGGTGGCATTGCCGTTAGAAATGCTTCTGTTATTTACAGTTTCCATAAAGTGCTTTACGACCCAAAAATATTTATATTTTGGGCAGAAAAGATCTCTGACTTGAAAAATATTAAGTAATAGTACTACAATATTCAATGAAATTTCTTAAGTCATTTAGGATCAAGTTTCAGTCACGTTTAATAAGAGGCATATCACACACTATCAAGCAGAGTGAAATATTTGTTGAAGAAGCAAGGGAACCTGGCCCTCATCATCATTCATTTCTAACACTGGCAATGAAACACTGCTAAGGACGTAAATATGAAGTACTGATGCCAAAGAAAAATTGTTGCTTATTTGGTTGTAGCCATGATAAAAGCTTTGCCAATGATCTGACTGGTAGAGGAAACAAGGAACAAATACCAATAATTTCCATAAATAGACAGATACGATTACTTGCCTGCGTTTCAGATCTTTGCTTTGTCTCTTCTAACTTTTGTTTTGTAAAGGTGTCTTACAGCTATGGCCCCTCTCTGACAGCCACCAGGAATCATCTTTTGCAGATCAGAAGTGAATGCAATGCATTGGAACAATATGTATATATGTGTGTATGTGGGGTAGCATGGTAAGCGGGGGGGAGGGGGGGTTTCCATTCTGGAATGGGGTCACACTTTGTAAGCAATAAATGACAGGCAAGGATACATAAAATTAGGTAGTAAATTCCACCTCAAGAACCAGTGACACTTTACAAAGCACTCGACCTTCGGGCTTGTTGTTTATGATGTCACCAGGTCCCTTTTTATGGGATTTATAGTCTAATTATGCTTTCTTGCCTGTAGTTTATTCCATACATTGAACTATGGGGTTAAATTCCCAATCATTCTTACTAAGCTGCAGTATTATACTTCTGTGCTTTTTTTTTTTTTTTCACAGCTGTGAAGCAGAATCAAGTACACGATCAGCACTGCAACTGAAAACCAAAGGATATGCAATAATTTTATAATTAACCTTTTCAAACCAACAGAAGAACATTGGACTCCAAGGTACACTGGAAAAAAAATTGACTACTACTAGCAAAGGATTCATAAATTGAGACTCAATTTAAACCACAGTGGGGACGAATTTCAAAGCAGCCTGACTCAGCCAGTTATTGTTCTATCCTGCTAGGTTAAAGCGCATTCATCATAACCTAACCAACTAGCTTGCGCTGAACGTCTGCTTAAGTGTAGCTGGCTAAAACATAGCTGGCTAGATGTAAACCAGCTACCTCTGCACACAGAGATAGCTTGTCAGCTTAGCTGACTGATGCTGAAAATTAGCACTAGTTGGCTAAATTTACTTCTCCTGAGCTTCCTACTCCAAGAATGCCCACAAATATACAGGTAACACTATTTTAACAATTTTCAGAAGCCATTCGTGCGCTAATTAAACTGCACTTACGCGGGTAAATCTTATTGACAATTCAATGGCAAATATTGTAGCAATTTTCAAAAGCTCACTTACACAGGTAAAGTGCATTGACATGTGTAAAACCCAGTTTAAGCGTGTAAATGCATTTGAAAAATCAGGCCCTAAACGACTAAATATAATTGTATAGTGAAAGGAGGCAACTAGATTTAGCTGCTCAGCTGGGGGGAATTTTTATCAGAGGGGGTCTAGACCAATGAGATTTCTTTGTGTTGTTGTGGGTCTAATTCCTATTGCATAGCCAAATATGTTTCTGGACTGCTGTGGAAAATTCCAGCTCAAGGTTTGATGAAACTATTTTGAGAAGCTTGGAATAAGAGGGCGAGGTGGGGAGGTGGGGAGGAGCGGAAGGAAAGTTCCCTCCGAGGCCGCTCCGATTTCGGAGCGGCCTCGGAGGGAACCAGGAAAGCCATCGGGGTTCCCCTAGGGCTCGTAGCGCGCAAGGTGCACAAATGTGTACCCCCTTGCGCGCGCCGACCCCAGATTTTATAACATGTGCACGGCTGCATGCGCATGTTATAAAATCGGACGTAGATTTATATGCGCTGGGTTGCGCGCACAAATCTATGCCCGCGTGTAGCTATTAAAATCCGGCCCAGTGTGCACTATTTTGCTAATAGCAATAGTAATATTTGCTATTAGAGTGCACTAGTTCCTGAAAAACAAAAATTAACATTTTTTATTTTTTTACATTTTTTAGTTTATTTGAAATGAAACAAAAGCAGGCTCATTCGTCACATTTTGTACTCTTCGGTTTTCATTCAATGTACTTCCTGTTTTTCCACTCATAAAAGTTAAATACAAAACCTCTAGGGGGTTTTGTCACATATAAAAGGGCATTCTTTAATTTAACTTGTTTGCCCTTGTTGCAGGTTGGCCATTTCTCAGGGAAAGTGCATAACCCATGTTTGAACTGAATCTCAGTTATATAGGTCCTTTTAGTTTGCCCTGATGGTCCAGGAATGGCTGTGCCAATAGCACCGGAAGTACTAAGCACTTTCTTATATGTGTTAGCATTTAAAAATTCTACATAGTTCTGGAAAAACCTGCAGAAGATGTTTCTGCATGCAGAAGTATGGGAGGAGAAATCCCATC
The DNA here is from genome assembly GCF_901001135.1 of Rhinatrema bivittatum. Taxonomy (NCBI): domain Eukaryota; kingdom Metazoa; phylum Chordata; class Amphibia; order Gymnophiona; family Rhinatrematidae; genus Rhinatrema; species Rhinatrema bivittatum. Next base: position 109,344,989 of record NC_042616.1, read on the forward strand.
CCACAAGCAGAACGACAGAAAGAACAGACTGACCTAGAAGCGGGAGAATATCACTAAATAAATAGGTGTTTTGTTAAACTGCTGCTACGGTTTATCATTTCAAAAGCATTACTAGTCAAACGCAGAGCTGTACAAGATGCACATAAGAGAGAGTGCCTTCCCCATGGAGCTTGCAGTTTAGTTCAGACAAACATTCATGACAAGAAAAGAGTCTATGGGAAGATATTTTTATTGTAGGCAAGTCCTTAGGTTTTAAAAGCAGCTTCAAAAAGGTAAGTTTTAAAATCGGCCAGAAAGGGAGCATGATGTACAGATTCAGGAAGTCCATTCCAGGCATTCGGCATAGCAAGGTGAAAAGCGCAGAGTCGGGAGCTGGCGGTGGAGAAATACACAGATATATGAATGATGAAACCTTTGGCGTCAAGTTTACTCTGTCTATTTTGTGAAAGGAGAGATAAAACACAAAACTTGGGAAAACCCTTAAGCAAACCTGATCTGTTAACATGGACGGTATTCTCCTTGTGCATGCTTTTGGATAATTAGGGGCTTATGTCCTGGAGCAGTGATGGCGAACTCCTGTCCTCGAGTACCACAAACAGGCCAGGTTTCCAGGATATCCGCAATGAAGATGCATTAGAAAGATTTGCATGCACTGCCTCCATTGTTTGCCAATCTAACTCATGCATATTCATTGAGGATATCCTGAAAATCTGGTCTGTTTGTGGCACTCGAGGACAGGAGTTCGCTTTAACTGTCCTAGAGGCTTTTATCTAGTTTTATGTCTATGGGAAATATTTGGTATTTATGATATTTTTGCATGTTTTTTTGCAGTTCTCTATCCTTTAGGCGGCCAGACCTGCTTGTGAATATTTTGTCTTCTTCAGCTCCTCTCTTGAGATATTTTTGGCTTTGGCATGTGCTAACTACACAGTGATGTGGTGTAAGGAGGCATGTGGCGTCCATGATCCATTGCTGGCACAGAGAACTTCAAAAGAAACAGCACTTAGAGCATTCAACAAGATGCCCAGCCAGCAGAGCACCTACTCCCATGGGAAAAGGTCTGACTAACTTGTAAGTGGGCAGCACGCCATCCCTCCATATGGTCATTAATTTGACAGCTAAGAGACTAAGAAGTTCCAGTTTTCTGTGGGAAATCTGCAGGCATTAATAGAAAACGCTGTGGCTTTATATGGAGCTGCTTATAATTTACACAGAAATCTAAGAATAAAGGTCAATAAACCAGACTTAGGTGATACCTTTTTATTGCACTAACTTAATAGGTGCCTAGAACTCTTTAAAGTCTGCGCTGTGTGTATATCAAACACGAATCTTGCAGTCATCATACCCAGCTGAGAATGCTAGAATGTCTGTTTTAAGCTTTTGTGTTTGTTGCAATCCTTTGGTAAACCACTATAATTATTTTCTTTATTATCTTTTCAAAATATAGAAAAGGGTTTCTATAACTGTGATCGGCTTCGTGAATCAGAAGTTTTATTAAAATACCACTCTTCATTCATCGCAGGAGAACCTTGCATAATGGCCAGAGCGGGCTTTTTGTAGCATGGTCAATATTGCTTGGAATGAGTTATACAAGATGGGCAAAATGAATGACAGTTCTTTAATAACAACTTCTCTGGGGGTTATTTACTAAGCTGTGCTAGGCATTTACTGCATTTTAAACAGCATTTAGTGTGCAATAAACGCTGTTTACTGGGCAGTAAATACCTAACGCAACAATAATGGCAATATTTTAAATGCCGTGAGTTATTTTTTCCCAAAATGCATGCAAAGCAGCTCATTACTAGTTAATTTTATGGTAATACAATGAGGTGGCTTGCCTCAAACATTGCAAACTGTGTTATTTTCGTGAAAGCTACAATTCAGGAGCTGTAGCTAAATTTCCTTGGGAACATCAGGATGCTAAACTGCATCTTATTGCTCCTGGGTTGTCTCTTAAATGGCCATAACAGCCCCCACAGCCCCCAACCAATATGTGTAACCCCTCTCTCCAGGGTCTTATGAAACCCCCTCCAACCCTAGAAGCAGCCCTCATGTCCAAAATTCAAAAAGTAATAATGTATGTCACATGGCGAATGACCCATCCCTTTTCAAAAATTCTGCCCCCCAGCAGTTGCATCCCATCTGCCCCCTGATTCTCCATCCCACATTCCACCTGTTGGTCTAATGGGGCTCAGAGTGTTGCCATTCTCTGGGTCCAGCAAGCTCTGTCTTCAAAATGGCTGCAGCCAGTGCAATCAAAGATATGTCCCAGCACATGGTCGTGCTGGTCAACACCATTTTGAAAACAAAGATTGCTGGATCCAAAGCTTAGGAGGCACTCCAGACCCCACTACACTACTAGATATGTCTGGGGGGGGGGGGGGGGGGGGCTAGGGTGGGTCCGAGAGGTTCTGGGATACTACTGCTGAGGGGGTTGCATCTGGAGAGAATTTTTGAGAAGGAGAGTTTGGTAGGGGGCAGGGAATTTGGTGCACAACATGCATATTCTATTTTTGAATTTTGGATAATGAAGGCCTATAGAGGCGGTGGGAATCTCCCAAGATCCCCAGGGGAGTTTGCACATGTTGGTGGGTGTGGGGCGGGGACCACTTTATCCCTTTAAGAAAATGGCAGTTAAGTGTGAAGGGGCTTCTATTGTGTGCATTTTGGGACCTTTACCTCAGGGTATTCCCCCCCCCCCCCTGTAATTTTACCAACAGGAAAAATACCGCACGGTTTCCTAAGCTGCGGTACCACAGCTTTGGAAGCCCCCTCTGTATTTTTCTGCTCCAGGGAAAAATACCACACTGTGCTAAATAATTCTTCTGTTTGTTCAAAAGAATAGTGCTTTTGTGCTTTAAACTTGATTTTTGCTTGGAGGAGTGCCACTAGGAGAGCTATGAAAGCACAGCAAGGCTGGGGCAGCTATTTTCTTAATCAAGGCAACATTTCACAAAATAGGGCGGGCACATTGCCAAGCTGGCACTATTTATGCTGCTAGGGGCTAACTAATTAATATTATGAAGGGTAGCGACTGTCCCAGAACTGCTTTTCAATCAAGGAATTGTCTTTAAGTAGGAGATTGGCATGTTGAATCTAAACCATATATATTGCTTCTGTGTATTGCAAATCACATCTGCTATTATATTCTGTTAATTGTCCCTTAATACACATATGAGAGTTGTAGGTCTCTTAGGTCCCTACCCCTATATTACCCTTTTGGATGTCAAAAATTAAACTCAATGAAAGTAGAAGGAAACTATATTCCAATAGCTCTTTTTTTTTTAACAGGATTCTATCCAAAGGAATAAGCACACATGAACTATAGCTGTGAGAGAGTGAAGGGAAAACCTGAGATCACATAGAGTCTAAGACATGTAACAGGAAAGAATTTAGATAGATGAAGGGCAAAAAACACTGAGGGCTTTTTTCCCCACTTTGTGTCTATAGGAAAAGACATTGATAAATTAGGCCCTCAATGGGCCCAACTGTGCTTATCTGCCATCAGAGTCTGCTTCTCTGGCAGCAGGAGAGAAATTTAACATGCCTTGACCATCAAACTTAGAAATTAGTAAGATTAATCCTCTCTCATGTTTACTATGAGACAATTTTAAATATGAGTTGGCTATTAGTTAGGAATATATTATTAAATGGAATACTATGGCAATAGAAATGGAATAAAATATAAAATTGTAGAGTTAGCAGTCTTCAATGTCTCACAGGCGTAAGATAGTATATGTTAGTGTAGCATTACCTGAAAACACTAAATAAAAAATACGTATCATATTGTTTAATAGAACTAATGATCATCTCGGGATGTCTTTCTTTAACCCCTAACATTATTTACATTTGTGCTCATATCACATAGAATGAGAAAAAACATGATAAGAATAAAGCTGAGGCAAAAAAAAAAAAAAGAAAGCAACATTGATTTGACTGAGAAAAGAAAAAGAAAACATAGTGGTTCACTCCAGAAAATATTTTTAATGCAAGTTTTGCTATTATATCACTAAAATCACAGTTTAATCATGAACATTACAGCAAAATTAAGTAACCAATCCTAGAATGTAACGTTTAGCTAAAGGGGATATGACAGTCCCAATCTTGCAGTACCCTCTGAAGTGGTACTCAGCCATGAGATAAATTAAGGGACTCAAGTTGTGACACCTTATATGCAAGAGAAATTATATTTTCTCCAGGTTCCAATACCAACTTCTCTCAATATCTTGGTCCAGGAGGATTCTTACTCCTGGCCACAGTAAGAATTTAAACAGAAACAGTTGTAGTGCTTAGCCAATGGTGTACAAAATAAACTGACACCAAACCCATGCTATCCTGTAGCAAACAGTTTAAACCAGGAAGAGGAAAATCCTGATATGGGTCACAGTCTCTGGGTAGTGCTACCATAATCCCTGATTCAGCAGAGCCATTGCTCTAGAGCAGCAGATATTGTCCTCTGTTTTCTCTCTTTCCCCTGAGCAGATAGACTTTCCAATGGAAAACAGGGTGGAGTTCCAGTGGGAGCACTGAGAGGAGAGGATCACCTTGCTGGTGGCTGAAAGGAATCAGTAAGCTTTTGCTTGGGACATTGTCTTTTTCAAAAGTATTGCGGCAAAGTTAACTATTTGGGAATATTATTTAGTGTGTTTGTGTGTTTGTGCTTTTAATAGTCAGTAAGGCAGCGAATAAACAAGTTAGACTGTTTGTATTTTTAAATGGTCAGTCAGTAAGGCAGCTAGTAAGCAGTAGTTAGTGTGTTTATTTTTAAAAGTCTGTAAGGCAACTAGTAAGCAGAACTGAGAGTTTGTATTTAAAAAAAAAAAAAAAAAAAGTAGCCAGAAGCTAAAAATAAGCTAGGAACAGTGTATACCTAAGTAAAAAGGTTGAAAAGTTCAGTTCAGTTACTCACCTTGGAAAGGTGTTGAGGTAGTGTGATTTGGTTTGATTAGGTACCAACATTTGATAATCAAGAGAGCAGTGAGTCACTCTGGCTGACTAACTGAAGTTAGACTGTTTGGGTTCCCCAACCCTCCCACCCCTTGCCCACCCACCCCTAGCTCATCCTTTAATTTATAGGCAAGTGCCACTTTTACAAAAAAACCCCAAAACAAAAACTTTATTGAGAGTTTGATCAGTCCCTTGTAGGCCACTACCAGACATATAGTGAATTCACTAATACATTTGAAGGTCGTTAATTAGACACATTCCTACTCCCATAGCAACCTAAAACTTAACTAGGAACTGAACAAAATTGAGATGAAGGCAGCAGCTCAGCAGTAAGAGGGGGGCTTCCCAGTCTTTTGCATCTAGTATCACATGTATGATTTTTTACCCGCCGGTGAGAAGTTGTACATGTGCAAAGAGCTCCTGGCTCTCAGAGAAAGAGTCTGATCTTTGGAGGCTAGAGTGGCAGACCTGGAGGAGCTGAGGCAGACAGAGAGGTATATAGATGAGACCTTCAGGGACATAGTAGCCAAGTCCAACTTTAGACTGGCAGCCCTGGTGCTGCTTTGGAGGAAGAAGGTCTCATGATTGGAAGGCATCAGCCGGGTGCAGCAGGAAAGGATCCTGTAGCAAGGACCTGCTCTCCAAGTGATGCATTGTCCTTTCGCACCGAGGATATCTCCCCAAGGCCTACTGCCCAGAAGGGAAAGGATAGGTCGGCCATCATAGTTGGTGATTTGATTATTAGGAATGTAGACAGCAGGGTGGCTGGTGGGCGTGAGGATCACCTGGTAACATGCCTACCTGGTGCAAAGGTGGCTGACCCCACGCATCACCTAGATAGGATTTTAGACAGTGCTGGGGAGGAGCCGGCTGTCATGGTACATGTCGGCACCAACGACATAGGAAAATGTGGGAGGGAGATTCTGGAAACCAAATGTAGGCTCTTAGGTAGAAAGCTTAAATCCAGAACCTCCAGGGTAGCATTCTCTGAAATGCTCCATGTTCCACGCGCAGATCACCAGAGGCAGGCAGAGCTCCAGAGTCTCAATGCGTGGATGAGACGATGGTGCAAGGAAGAGGGATTCAGTTTTGTTAGGAACTGGGGAACCTTTTGGGGAAGGGGGAGTCTCTTCCGAAGGGATGGGCTCCACCTTAACCAGGGTGGAACCAGACTGCTGGTGCTAACCTTTAAAAAGGAGATAGAGCAGCTTTTAAACTAGAACAAAGGGGAAAGCTGACAGTTGCTCAGCAGCGCATGGTTCAGAGAGAGGTATCTTCAAAGGATACTAATGATGCATTAGAATTAGGGCATCCCAACAGTGAGGATCCAATAATAAGAAAAGTAGTCCAAGTGCCTGTAACTAAAAACTTACCTGAGCTAAAAAATTCTAACTTATCCCTATCAATTAAAAAGCAGAATGAAAATACAAACAAAAAACAAACTTTGAAATGTTTGTATGCTAATGCCAGAAGTCTAAGAAGTAAGATGGGAGAATTAGAATGTATAGCAGTGAATGATGCCATAGACTTAATTGGCATCTCAGAGACATGGTGGAAGGAGGACAACCAATGGGACAGTGCTATACCGGGGTACAAATTATATTGCAATGACAGAGAGGAGCACCCGGGAGGCTGTGTGGCGCTTTATGTCCGGGATGGCATAGAGTCCAACAGGATAAACATCCTGCATGAGACTAAATGCAAAATTGAATCTTTATAGGTAGAAATCCCTTGTGTGTTGGGGAAGACTATAGTGATAGGAGTATACTACCATCCACCTGGTCAAGATGGTGAGATAGACAGTGAAATGCTAAGAGAAATTAGGGAAGCTAACCAAATTGGTAGTGCGGTAATAATGGGAGACTTCAATTACCAAACACACAAATTCTCTTAATGAAAAATCCCACGATTAAAATGAGCTATATAGAAACACGTGGTATTGAGAAATTAAACAATCACAACGCTATGAAATTTTATCTTATATGTTTAAGGACCATCATACCACCCACAGTACTCACAAGTCAGACTTGCATCTCATGCACCTTCACGGGGTCACATTTAATCAATTGGTCCAGATGGAAGGCATCAAAGTTCAATTTTGTGTACTTTTTATGAATCTTTTGCTATATATATTAAAAAAAGGCAACTTCCCTTGTTTCTGAGTTATCGGGGTTACTTATCCCGTAGCTGTCGGGGAAACTTGTCCGACGCGCGCATTTCGCCACATAAGCTGCTTCAGAGACATCCGTATTCAAACTCTCCTGATCCAGCACATCCCCATATCTTTAGCGGGGGTACAAACAAAAGAATTTCATACAAGGTGCTGAAGGTCCATCGATTTTTCTAAAGTAAAAAAGCTTATGGTTATGAAAAGATTTCAGCGATTACAATTTTCCTGAAAGTATTTAACGATGTATTTTAGCAAGTGGGAAGAAAAAGTTAAGTTAGTCTGACTCACCGAACGCTGACACCATCTCCCTGCCCAGTTAATTCTAGCAGTGAGGCGGCTCGGGTCGGTCTGATTTTAAATGCAGCGGTATTTTGTAACCACCTGATAGTCAAGTGATTCCTGATTTCGGCGGGCAATCACCAAAAATGAAACCATTCTATGTCCTTGTTTAAACCACCAGGTGTCACTGATTTCAATTGAAAAATCCACTTTTGTTCGCATTGCCTAAGTGTCTGTACACGGTTTCCCCCTCTCCAATGTGGGTTAATGATTTCAAGTATTGTCCACTTGATATCATCAAATTCATGCTTGAATTCCTTAAAGTGAGAGACCAAAGGTTCCTCAACTCGGTTAGTATTGATACAGCATTTATGTTCAATGAGGCGAATCTTGATTTTTCTTTTTGTCATGCCCACATATACTAAAGGGCATGGGCAAAATATCGCATAAACAGTGTGAGTGGAGTGACACGAGAATTCAGGCAGCGCAATTGACTTCCCAGATGCTGTAATGATGTGTGTTTGAGACGATCTCAAAGGACAAAATTTGCATTTGTCACAAACTTGAATTGGTTGCACACTCAAGATGGGCTTGGAGCAATTTGAACGCACAACATGATCACGAATATTTTTGCCTCGGGAATATGCGACTCGTAGGGGTTGATTGAACAAAGGGTGGATTTGCTGCATGATCCTCCAGTGTGTTTGCATGGCTTTGCTGATAGATGCAGACAGCACAGTGTGCTTCAGAACAACAGTCTGTGGGTTTGATCCTGGCTCTGGATTTTTAGGCAAGAATAGATATTCTCTATTGGAATAGAGTGCTCGCCGGTATGCTCTCTTCACACATTGTGTGGGATAGCCACGTTGTAGAAATCGATTGGCCATCTCTTTTGCTTGAATTTTGAAGTCATCCTGGTCCGTGCACAGTCTCCTCAGTCTAAGGAACTGGCCCACGGGGAGATTGGTTTTAAAGCTGGTTGGATGGAAACTGTCAAACCGGAGCAAGTTATTGCGATCATTTGGTTTCCGGTATATAGAGGTGGCTAAAGTAGTGTCTTTTTTCTGGATCAGTATGTCTAAATAGGCTATATGGTCATGGTGGAACTCCATAGTAAATTTCAAACAGGGTTCCAGGCCATTCAGCCATTGATGGAACTCCTGTAGCATGGATAATGGTCCTTCCCATATGACGAACACGTCGTCGATATAGCGTTTCCAACACTTTAGATGAGGTGTCCAGTGACAATTTTCTATGTGCAAGGTCTCAAATCTGGCTACAAAAATGTTTGCCACGTCTGGAGCCATGGCTGCACCCTTGGCTGTTCCTCTGATCTGCAAATAGAAATCCCCCTCAAACATGAAGTAGTTCTTACTTAGTGTCAAATCAAGTAGTTCAATAATGTAAGAGATGGGAATCCTTTTTGGATGTGAATGAGCCTTCAAAGCCTCTGAAACTGCAACCAAAGCCTGATCCTGAGGAATAACTGTGTAAAGGGATTCAATATCGAATGTGACTAATAAACATTCATCCGATAACTGTACAGTGTTGAGAAATTGCAACATGCTCGTGCTATCTTTTACGTATGAGGAGGATTTTGAAACACAAGGCTGTAAAATTTTATCTAAAAAAATTGAAACAGGTTCCAGCACAGAGTCATTTGCTGAAACTATTGGACGTCCCGGAGGGTCACAGAGCGTTTTGTGAATTTTGGGTAGTGTATACAGGACTGGTATTCTGGGATTTTCATTTATCAGAAAGCGGCGTTCTGAAGTGGTCAAAAAGCCACATTCAAGTCCTCTTTCCACAATTTCCTTAATTTCTAACAGAATCTCTTCTGTGGGATCCTTATCTAGACGGCAATAGAAATCTGTGTTAGAGAGTTGACGGTTGACTTCTTTCAAATATGCCGATTTTTTCATTATGACCACGGCACCCCCCTTGTCCGCAGGTTTAATAACCAATTCTTCATTTGTTTGCAGTTGGTGTAAGGCCTCGGATTCTTGTCTGGTCATATTATAATACATATGTTTATTTGCATTTTCTAGAATCTCCACATCATGTAATACCAGTTCCTTAAAAGTGTTGACTGCAGGATCCCCAGGGGGCGGTGGGCTCCACTTGGATTTCAATTTTACCAATGATTCTGTCATCGGGGATGGTTCAAATGGTTGTTGGGAAAAAAATATGGTTCGTTGTAGATTTCTAATAAATTTTTGTAGGTCACATCTGAATTGAAAAGGGTCGTGTTTTTGGGAAACCACAAAATTTAACCCTTTATCCAAAACCTTCTGTTGCAAGTGTGTCAGGGAGTGACCAGAGAGATTAATGACCGCGGATTCTATGTCCAATCTTTCTGCCCCCCTTGAGGTGGGTAGTTGTTTGTATATTGGGATCTTGTTTTTGGATGGGTCCAGTCGGTATTCTGTTGACCTCTGTATCCTCGTCTTCTGCCCCTCGTATTTTGGCCCCTGTTTTGCAGGGGGCATGAGTAGTCCCCCGACGGTCGTTCCTCCTCACTGCCCGATGAGCTCTCTGAGGTATTGAAAGTGACTTGTCTGGGTTTATGCTCACGATTTAACCATGGGTAAACAGACCCTTGTTTATAGTCTCCTTCGTCATGGTGGAATTTGTTGACTTTCATGATTTTAATTTCTGCTCGAAACTTCTCGGTGGTGGATTTAAATTCTTGTAGGCTGGTGTCAAAAGTATCTAACGCTGTTTCTAATTTCAAGGTATCCAGCATTGTTTATGTCTGTGCACGAAGTTCCTCACCGATAGTGCGGGATTGACTAACTATAAGGAGCATAAGATCCATAGAACACTTATTGAGAATAAATGACCATTTTTCCAAAAATTCAGGGTATTCTGTATATAGTTTTGGTTCTTTTACCATTCTAAGACCACGGGGTATACGCTGATGCTTCAAGTATTCCACCATTGTGGCACTATGTAACTCCGTCCGGATAATACGTTTTTGTAAATTAATAAGTTCTGTCCAACTTGTTGGTGTTGGCCCTGGTGTACCATCAGTAAATAATGATTCACTTTGTAGAGGAGCATTGAGTTGGTCATGTGAAAAACTGTAAACTTTATCCCACTGCGTATTTGTCATCGTGAAAGAGAAATTCAATAGTGAAAACCAAACACACAAATTCTCTTAATGAAAAATCCCACGATTAAAATGAGCTATATAGAAACACGTGGTATTGAGAAATTAAACAATCACAACGCTATGAAATTTTATCTTATATGTTTAAGGACCATCATACCACCCACAGTGCTCACAAGTCAGACTTGCATCTCATGCACCTTCACGGGGTCACATTTAATCAATTGGTCCAGATGGAAGGCATCAAAGTTCAATTTTGTGTACTTTTTATGAATCTTTTGCTATATATATTAAAAAAAGGCAACTTCCCTTGTTTCTGAGTTATCGGGGTTACTTATCCCGTAGCTGTTGGGGAAACTTGTCCGACGCGCGCATTTCGCCACATAAGCTGCTTCAGAGACATCCGTATTCAAACTCTCCTGATCCAGCACATCCCCATATCTTTAGCGGGGGTACAAACAAAAGAATTTCATACAAGGTGCCGAAGGTCCATCGATTTTTCTAAAGTAAAAGAGCTTATGGTTATGAAAAGATTTCAGCGATTACAATTTTCCTGAAAGTATTTAACGATGTATTTTAGCAAGTGGGAAGAAAAGGTTAAGTTAGTCTGACTCACCGAACGCCGACACCATCTCCCTGCCCAGTTAATTCTAGCAGTGAGGCGGCTCGGGTCGGTCTGATTTTAAATGCAGCGGTATTTTGTAACCACCTGATAGTCAAGTGATTCCTGATTTCGGCGGGCAATCACCAAAAATGAAACCATTCTATGTCCTTGTTTAAACCACCAGGTGTCACTGATTTCAATTGAAAAATCCACTTTTGTTCGCATTGCCTAAGTGTCTGTACACGGTTTCCCCCTCTCCAATGTGGGTTAATGATTTCAAGTATTGTCCACTTGATATCATCAAATTCATGCTTGAATTCCTTAAAGTGAGAGACCAAAGGTTCCTCAACTCGGTTAGTATTGATACAGCATTTATGTTCAATGAGGCGAATCTTGATTTTTCTTTTTGTCATGCCCACATATACTAAAGGGCATGGGCAAAATATCGCATAAACAGTGTGAGTGGAGTGACACGAGAATTCAGGCAGCGCAATTGACTTCCCAGATGCTGTAATGATGTGTGTTTGAGACGATCTCAAAGGACAAAATTTGCATTTGTCACAAACTTGAATTGGTTGCACACTCAAGATGGGCTTGGAGCAATTTGAACGCACAATATGATCACGAATATTTTTGCCTCGGGAATATGCGACTCGTAGGGGTTGATTGAACAAAGGGTGGATTTGCTGCATGATCCTCCAGTGTGTTTGCATGGCTTTGCTGATAGATGCAGACAGCACAGTGTGCTTCAGAACAACAGTCTGTGGGTTTGATCCTGGCTCTGGATTTTTAGGCAAGAATAGATATTCTCTATTGGAATAGAGTGTTCGCCGGTATGCTCTCTTCACACATTGTGTGGGATAGCCACGTTGTAGAAATCGATTGGCCATCTCTTTTGCTTGAATTTTGAAGTCATCCTAGTCCGTGCACAGTCTCCTCAGTCTAAGGAACTGGCCCACGGGGAGATTGGTTTTAAAGCTGGTTGGATGGAAACTGTCAAACCGGAGCAAGTTATTGCGATCATTTGGTTTCCGGTATATAGAGGTGGCTAAAGTAGTGTCTTTTTTTCTGGATCAGTATGTCTAAATAGGCTATATGGTCATGGTGGAACTCCATAGTAAATTTCAAACAGGGTTCCAGGCCGTTCAGCCATTGATGGAACTCCTGTAGCATGGATAACGGTCCTTCCCATATGACGAACACGTCGTCGATATAGCGTTTCCAACACTTTAGATGAGGTGTCCAGTGACAATTTTCTATGTGCAAGGTCTCAAATCTGAAGCAGCTTATGTGGCGAAACGCGCGCGTCGGACAAGTTTCCCCGACAGCTACGGGATAAGTAACCCCGATAACTCAGAAACAAGGGAAGTTGCCTTTTTTAATATATATAGCAAAAAATTCATAAAAAGTACACAAAATTGAACTTTGATGCCTTCCATCTGGACCAATTGATTAAATGTGACCCCGTGAAGGTGCATGAGATGCAAGTCTGACTTGTGAGCACTGTGGGTGGTATGATGGTCCTTAAACATATAAGATAAAATTTCATAGCATTGTGATTGTTTAATTTCTCAATACCACGTGTTTCTATATAGACTTCAATTACCCCAATATTGACTAGGTAAATGTATCATCGGGACACACTAGAGAGATAACGTTCCTGGATGGAATAAATGATAGCTTTATGGAGCAATTGGTTCAAGAACCGACGAAAGAGGGAGCAATTTTAGATCTAATTCTCAGTGAAGCACAGGATTTGGTAAGAGAGGTAATGGTGGTGGGGCCACTAGGTAATAGTGATCATAATATGATCAAATTTGAATTAATGACTGGAAGAGGATCAGTATGCAAATCCACGGCTCTCGTGCTAAACTTTCAAAAGGGAAACTTTGATAAAATGAGAAAAATTGTTAGAAAGAAACTGAAAGGAGCAGCTACAAAAGTAAAAAGTATGCAAGAGACGTGGTCATTGTTAAAAAAATACCATTCTAGAAGCACAGTCCAGATGTATTCCACACATTAAGAAAGTTGGAAAGAAGACAAAATGATTACCGGCATGGTTAAAAGGGGAGGTGAAAGAAGCTATTTTAGCCAAAAGATCTTCATTCAAAAATTGGAAGAAGGATCCAACAGAAGAAAATAGGATAATGCAAAAAGGTTGGCAAGTTAAATGTAAGAAATTGATAAGACAGGCTAAGAGAGAATTTGAAAAGAAGTTGGCCGTAGAGGCAAAAACTCACAGTAAAAACTTTTTAAAATATATGCGAAGCAGAAAGCCTGTGAGGGGGTCTTTTGGACAGTTAGATGATCGAGGGGTTAAAGGGGCACTTAGAGAAGATAAGGCTATCACAGAAAGATTAAATGATTTCTTTCCTTCGGTGTTTACTGAAGAGGATGTTGGGGAGGTACCCGTAATGGAGAAGGTTTTCATGGATAATAATTCAGATGGACTGAATCAAATCACGGTGAACCTAGAAGGTGTGGTAGACCTGATTGACAAACTGAAGAGTAGTAAATTACCTGGAGCGGATGGTATACACCCCAGAGTTCTGAAGGAACTAAAAAATGAAATTTCAGACCTATTAGTAAAAATTTGTAACCTATCATTAAAATCATCCATTGTACCTGAAGACTGGAGGATAGCTAATGTAACCCCAATATTTAAAAAGGGCTCCAGGGGCAATCCGGGAATCTACAGACCAGTTAGCCTGACTTCAGCACCATGAAAAATAGTGGAAAGTGTTCTAAACATCAAAATCACAGAACATATAGAAAGACATGGTTTAATGGAACAAAGTCAGCATGGCTTTACCCAAGGCAAGTCTTACCTCACTAATCTGCTTCACTTTTTTGAAGGAGTTAATAAACATGTGGATAAAGGTGAACCGGTAGATGTAGTGTACTTGGATTTTCAGAAGGCGTTTGACAAAGTTCCTCATGAGAGGCTTCTAGGAAAAGTAAAAAGTCATAGGATAGGTGGCGATGTCCTTTCGTGGATTGCAAACTTGCTAAAAGACAGGAAACAGAGAGTAGGATTAAATGGACAATTTTCTCAGTGGAAGGGAGTGGGCAGTGGAATGCCTCAGGGATCTGTATTGGGACCCTTACTTTTCAATATTTATAAATGATCTGGAAATAAATACGATGAGTGAGATAATCAAATATGCAGATGATACAAAATTGTTCAGAGTAGTTAAATCACAAGCAGATTGTGATAAATTTCAGGAAGACCTTGTGAGACTGGAAAATTGGGCATCAAAATGGCAGATGAAATTTAATGTGGATAAGTGCAAGTTGATGCATATAGGGAAAAATAACCCATGCTATAGTTACACAATGTTAGGTTCCATATTAGATGCTACAACCCAAGAAAGTGATCTAGGCATCATAGTGGATAACACATTGAAATCGTTGGTTCAGTGTGCTGCGGCAGTCAAAACAGCAAACAGAATGTTGTGAATTATTAGAAAGGGAATGGTGAATAAAACGGAAAATGTCATAATGCCTCTGTATCGCTCCATGGTGAGACCGCACCTTGAATACTGTGTACAATTCTGGTCGCCGCATCTCAAAAAAGATATAATTGCAATGGAGAAAGTACAGAGAAAGGCTACCAAAATGATAAGGGGAATAGAACAACTCTCCTATGAGGAAAGACGAGGTTAGGACTTTTCAGCTTGGAGAAGAGATGGCTGAGGGGGGATATGATAGAGATGTTTAAAATCATGAGAGGTCTAGAACGGGTAGATGTGAATCGGTTATTTACTCTTTCGGATAATAGAAAGACTAGGGGGCACTCCATGAAGTTAGCATGTGGCACATTTAAAACTAATCGGAGAAAGTTCTTTTTTACTCAACGCACAATTAAACTCTGGAATTTGTTGCCAGAGGATGTGGTTAGTGCAGTTAGTATAGCTGTGTTTAAAAATGGATTGGATAAGTTCTTGGAGGAGAAATCCATTACCTGCTATTAATTAAGTGGACTTAGAAATTAGCCACTGCTATTACTAGCAATGGTAACATGGAATAGGCTTAGTTTTTGGGTACTTGCCAGGTACTTATGGCCTGCATTGGCCACTTTTGTAAACAGGATGCTGGATTTGATGGACCCTTGGTCTGACCCAGTATGGCATGTTCTTATGTTCCATGATTACACATTTTTCTTGGGAAACTGTGCCTCTTTTCTTGCATACCTTTCCCCAGGATTAGTTTGGTTTTATGTTTCAGATTTCCTTATCCTGCCTGAGTTGCCTGGTTGAGTACATACATGCCTTTTCATGGGCCTTTGCACTAAACTCATGAAAACAAATATTTTGAAACATATTTAACATTTTAGTATGTGTGAAGAATACTTTGATTCCTCACCCATAAATTTCACCCTTGGTTAACTCCAGGGACAAACTTTCAAATTTTTTACACCCTCTCTAAGGATTTCCCTGGCTAAGACATTGGATTGGTCAGTATGGCCATATAAAACTTGGAGAGGTGGTTACTATAAGTTTTTGGAGCAAGCAGAGTGGATTTGCTACAGTGGACCTGTCTAGACCCCATGGTCTAGGCAAGAGGAAAAAATAATCTTTGCCCTGTTAGTTTCTCCACAGAACTGGGAGGGACAGTCCCTGGAAGAAAAGAATTTAAGAGAGCTTAACTTTTGTGAAGAGAGTGGTTATTGCATTTACTGTAAAGAAGAGGAGTGGAGAAGAGTAGCACTTTTCCATTGTTGTAAGAAGAAACCCTTTTGGCACTACTTCTTAAGGATGAGCTTAAAAGAAATGCAAAAATTGCAATTAATAAGGCCATTTCATTTCAGGGGGGTCTCTGATCAGAGACCCCCCTGAAAAAAACAAACTTTATTTGTTTTATTCATTTGAAATGGATGCATTGGGCTTAGGCCTAGCCCCAAGGCTGAGGCCTTGCCTAGGGCATAGGCTAAGGCCAAAAGCAGGGACTGCTGCTTAGGCATGGCCAAGCTCCCCCCTCCCCCAGCAAACTTACCTGCTCTATTGGATATCCACAGAAGTGGCCAGGTTGGATCATGATGCCTAGCTGGAGTGTAGACCCAGGCCCAACGCTGCAGCCTGGCCATAGGATGGGTTCTGAAACCTGAGTCTAGGCCTAGGCTGGAGCCTGGACCCAGCTGCAAATCAGCCTGGAGTCTGGGTTCATATGCCAGGGACTCATCCCAGATTCAGGCCCAACAATCTGGCCCGGCCCAGAAGCCCGGTCCTGACTCCAGGGCCTAACCTGGAGGTTGGGATCCGAAGCCTGAGCCTCGACCTCAGGTCAGACTGAGGTCTGGAGCCCAGGCCTCAAAATACGTCCGTTGGACTCTTCTTTCTTCTTCAACTGACGCAATCAGCTGGGTTGCTCCAGCTGAAGAAGAAAGAAGAGGCTAACAGATGTGCTTTGAGGCCTAAGCTCTGAGCCTAGGCCTGCCCTGAGGCTGAGGACCAGGCCTCGTTACCTGGCCATCAGGCCAGGCCCTGGTGTCAGACCTGGATCCAGGCCAATGTCCCAGTGTTGGGACTTGGCTTTCGGGTCAGTCCTCAGCATTAGGTCTGTGTCTGAGCTGAAACCCCGACCTCTGGGCCAGCCTGCAGTGTTGGGCTTAGGTCTGGCCTAGGCTGAGGTCTAGGTATCATCCTTGAGTAGGCCAAGGCTGATGTCACAGCGGCCTACCATGGCCTTGGCCAATGCGAGGTTTCAGGCCTCACTGTCAGATCTCCACTAGACCGGGTAAGTCAAGGTCTGGGGGAATTGTGGCCCTGGCATTTTTCTGGGTGGGTGGGAGGCCTCATTTTTGGGTTTTTTTGTGGGTTTTTTTAAATGTTTGGACTTTTTCACCGGAAGTCCAGAAAGAGATTTTATCTCCTACGACACTGATACCTGGCCTCTACCAGGTCACCCAAGTGTGTGGGTTTACAGGTATTCTAGCTTATAGGGATACTTGGCTCAGAAAACAGAAAACGGAGGAAAAGGCACTTGGGACTCTTTGCATTTGAGAATTTAAGAACATTTATTTATTTATTTATTTTAAAATTGAACTTCATGGGTTTTGTTGCAACAAAAGTTTTTGTTTGAACACCCAACTCAGGCTGTCTTGCCTATATCTTGTAAGGAACGTTCCTTCCAAGTGGGAGGATCAACTGTGAGAGAGTGTCAAGACTGCTAAGAGGTCAGCATCCCCATGAGCCTAGGGTCCCGGAGGTGTTTCTTCTTCCCCACCGAAGAACCCAGCACCCTAGTGTTGAGTGAACGTTTGGATATGGTGGACTGAGAATAAGATTGGCCCTAGGCACTAATGTGAACCCCTGCATTCCGGGAGAACCTCAAACAGGAGGTTAAGCATGTATGCTAAAATGTCACAGCAGGTGTTGTACCACATTCATTTTTCATGCACATGCTAAAAAAAAAACAAAAACCAAAAACAGAATAGTACACACAAACTTTTATAAACACATGCGCAAAAATCATAG
Organism: Rhinatrema bivittatum; assembly: GCF_901001135.1. Classification (NCBI taxonomy): domain Eukaryota; kingdom Metazoa; phylum Chordata; class Amphibia; order Gymnophiona; family Rhinatrematidae; genus Rhinatrema; species Rhinatrema bivittatum. The sequence continues at coordinate 109,362,577 of NC_042616.1, forward strand.
TAATCAGGATAACCAGCCTGAGCACTAAAAGTAGCTGTGATCCGAAATTGCACATGTACTAAACAGAGCAATCTCAGTCCTCTTTTCCTCACTACTTAGAAACTGTATAAAATAAAGGCCAGCCCATTCTGCTACTCATAAGTACTGTTATAGAACCAGTTAGTTTATTATATTACATTTAGTATGATGGAGAGTGCATATCTTTAAGAAGGATGTTAGGTTTAGGTATTGTTGCTCTTAAAACATGTGATTGGTATGCAGCTCTTTTAGAGAGACAGTAAACTTTTAATTATTGGTTGTTATGCAGCTGGAGGCCCACAGTGAACTCTGGAAAGTTACCAAAATCACTAATCTTAAACTGCAGGCTCAGAGATAGAAGGAAAATAACATTTTCCACCTGCTTGTTACTTACTTAAAGTCCTCTGGTTCATGAAATCTTCAGACACTAAAGCTTTATATGTGCTTTTTGTTACAGTATTTATCTATCTTTTGTTGTTTATTTTGTAACTTATTTAAATTCAAAAATAAGTTCAAGGGTTTAAGTTTAGCAGGAGCCAATGATTTTTTTTTTTTTTTTTACTGCAAAAAAGAAACCAAAATCACATAAAGGAGGTACGCACACAATCTGGTTGGATACTTTCTGGCCTTCAGGATTCAGAACAGGTACTAAGGGGAGAAACGGGAGAGCAAGTGGACATGTGCGAGTTGCAGGAGAAGAAAACACAAGACAAGCCATTCCGATAGCTGCCTTGCACTATTTGTGCTTTGCCCTTCCTTTGTTTCTCCGTTGTTCCCGTTCTGGGCATGACAGGGTGAGTGGGTGCGTGTTTCCTGCCCAGCGGTCTTCCCTGTCAGAAAGGTTCTCAAAAGAAAAGAGTGAAGGGAGGTGATTAGTGAGGAATGGAGCCTGAAAGGGAAAGAGCGACTGTGTGTCTGGGTGGGCATGGAAGGAGCCTGAAGGGTGGAAGTTGGGTGGGTATAACGGGGAGGGAGGAGAGAGGGGTTGGAGTATCAGGAGGAGTGGAGGCAACAGAAAAGAGGTCCAGTACAGTGCAGATAAAGGTGGAGAGGAGGAGATTAAGGAGCTGTGGAAAAAGCAGGGCAGTCAGGCTTGAGGGGCGGGGTGGGGGGTGAGGATAGATCCCAAAAAGCTTTGGTCAGGCCCATTAGACCTTGGTGGAGGAATACAGCACAATACAATGGGGGGGGGGGAGGGGGGGAGAAGCGATGGGGGGGGAAGGGAAAACGAGGCGACATAAAGGGGGCATGGACCTCCAAAATCATGCACCTCCTATGTTTTTACAGGAGACGAGGACACTGTAGAGGAGGAGGAAAGATTTGATACAGCAGGAAAGTGGACCAGTCACTACAGCAGCAAGGGCACGGCCATGCAAACGGTGAGCTTTATGCATAAGAAATATGCCTGCGTGCTGGAGCTTGTCCTGGCACATTAGAATGTGCTTTTTGGGAGAGACTTCACAAGAAAATCCAAGACAGCACAGACGAGCGAGAACATTTGGAAACATATAGGCTCAGACCTCAAACCTTGGTCCCAAGTCAATAAAACACATTAAATATTGCTATCAAGATATTAAAAAGGACATCTGAGACAGACCAAAAAGATACATGACCATAGGAAGAACTCTGTAGAAAACCATGTCTTTCCTATCTGCATTATACCATTGGAGCAACAACTCCTGGAAATGTTGGGTCTAGATATCTTTATTATTGTATCTATTTTTTTTAATTTATGAATTTTTATACATTAAACCAAGATAAAAAAAATGTCTTTTTCTTTTCCAAAGAGAGGAACAGGAAGATGATTTATCGATCAAAGGCCTATGGGTAAACTTTTACAGTATCACAAATAACAAAATGGAGATCCCTTCTATTTTCAAACAATAAATTATAATACCTAATACTTAAACATTTCTAGAGTGCATACACACTATGTAAAGGGTTCAACTAATAGCAAACATTGGGACTTACAGCTGGAAAAGATGCATAAAAGATGACACTGTAAAAGTTTAGAAAAAATCCCAAAGGTGAAACAACTGATCACCACCACATATAATATCACAAATAGGAGAGACTGGTACCTGCAGTCCCCTGATTCAGCCCGGAACACAGCTGAGAGGCCCACGTGAACGTGAGGGGAGGAGCCGGAGCGCATTGAAAATCGGAGCGGCAGCGGCGCCCCACCGCCGCCGGAGCGTCACCAAAGCCGTGCGCACCCAAGGGGTGCGCACGGCTTTGTCCGGCTTAGTCCGGAGCAGGCCGAGCAGGGGAAGAAGGTCCGACCTCGATAGCTGAGCCTTTTGGACGCAAACAGCACCGGTAAATCCCTATTTTCCAATTATTTTGTTTCTAGATTAATAATGCCTGCTAAACGTAAAGGGAAGGTAAGGGTGTTTCCCACTGAGCCCTTACCTCCCCTATTGCAATTGGAAATAGACAGATTTATGCAACAATTAGATTTAAAGGGTACCAGTGACTCCGTTGGTAGCCTTCTGGTAGAAGAACGGGAGGCTGCCCAGGAGGAGGTTTCCCTTAGCCCTGTTATGCACCTTCCACCAACCCAACCCCTTCCCAATGAAGTAGCAGCAGCGGCATCCACCGAAGTGGTTGGTCAACCGTTAGCTTCAGAGGGAGCTACTGGTGTAGTGGACTTGGTATCTGAGAGTCTAGATAAAGCAGCAGGAATGTCTGCTGAGTGCCAACAGGATTCCTCTCACTTGGATCATCTAGTGGAAGTCAGGCCAAAAACACCTAAACCTGAAACGGTTACCTTGGCCTCAATATGGGACTTGGTCAGTGGACTAAACGAGACTGTCAACAGATTGGAGAGTAAGATAGATACTGTATCCTCAAGGTTAACACAGCAGTTTGTAGAAGTACAACAACAAGTAAATGAGATTGATGTTAGAATGGATTCATTGGAAGGGAATATTAGATCTATACAGGCTGTTAATGTAGCATTGATTAAAGATCAGGCTTTGTCTTCCAGGAGACTGGAAGCTATTGAAAATAGTACTAGACAATTAAATCTAAGAGTAATGAACTTTCCTAGAATAGCAGGAGAAATCCCATATGTTTCCTTCAAAAGATATTTAACTGAAGTTTTGGGTTTTACTGAAAGTAATATGATATCGATAAATTCATGTTTCTTTATAAAAAAGAGAACTTCTGGATTAGCAGTTTCTGTTCCGGCTAACTTAACTAGTTTCTTGGAAAACTCAGAAGTTCAAGTTTTGGAGAGAGAAACCTTAATTGTTTCCTTAGTAACTACAACAGATATTAGTATACTAATGAGGACTTACTTTCAGAAATTCCCAACAACATATTTGGGACAAAATGTAAAGATATTTCCTGATCTTTCAGTAATTACATGTCAAAAAAGGAAAAAATTTCTTGAATTAAGACAAAAAGTGTTGTCATTAGGGTTTTCTTTTACTCTAAAATATCCATGCAGCTGTGTCCTAAAAAGAGGAACAGAATCCTTTGTTTTTACCCAGGTGGAACATTTAAATCAGTTTGTTGAATCTCGTGTCCCAGTTACCTCGTCGCCTGTTGAATCTTGATATACAGGGAGTGAAAGTATATTAATTGTTAGGTGGCTGGTTAAACAAAATCTTTGGTTTTTCTTTCTTTTTTAGATTTCCTCTAAAATCCAAAAAGTGCTTTGATTAATTTGTTTATCAAAAAAAAAAAATTGATTTAATAAGTTATTTTCTATTTTCCAACTAAAGGTGTATAAGTTTATTTCATAAGAATGAAACTGTTGTTCAATAGTTGGAATTTATCAAATTGCTAAACATTGAATAATGTATTTTGAATATTTCATATTATGTAAATATGAAAATTATAAATAAATAATTAAAAAAAATATCACAAATAACGAAGAAGTAATCCCTTATATTTTCATACATAAATTCTAAAACTATATAATACTTAAAAGTTACTTTCTATAAAAAATTTAAAACATCGTCATTTGTGATATTATATGTGGTGGTGATCAGTTGTTTCACCTTTGGGATTTTTTCTAAACTTTTACAGTGTCATCTTTTATGCATATTTTCCATCTGTAAGTCCCAATGTTTGCTATTAGTTGAACCCTTTACATAGTGTGTGTGCTAAAAGTTAACACCTACCCTGAGAAAGATGCCAAATTTTAGGTTTTATCAAGTGAATAGTAAATAGTGCATCGGTTAGGGAATATCACACTAATTACTATGTGCCTGCTAAAGCTTAATTTGCATGAATAGTCTGCTCATTTACATGTGGGTACATGCTAATTTTAGCATGCGCTGCTAAAATTCTCCAATTCCAGTTTAGTATGCACTCTAGAAATGTAATGCCTAGCCCACTATATTGGGTGCTTACTAAATGGCATTAGTGTATTTAAAATCCTAACTAAGGCTTTTAAGATCTTACATGCATTGGGTCTAGTGAATTTGATGGATTGGTTGGTATACTATATGCCTATATGTGCATTGTTTTCCCAAGGGGAAACTTTGCAGAAGGTTCTATCATTAAGGATAATGAGTTTGGTTATTGATCAGGACCATGCTTTTTTTTGTGCAGTCCCACAAGTATGGGACAAGTTGCCACAATCAATAAATTTTTTACTCGAGCTTTCACTTTTAGAAGGGCTTTCAAAATCATATTTATTTAATCCAGGTTAAGGGAAATGCTCTCCTTGCAAATGCTTTTTTAAAGCATTGTTGCCAGGCTAGGGCTTGGCAAGATAGAAGGCAAAATTGTTGTTAGCAACAGGATATAAAACATAGGTTTCAGATACTACCAGAAGTTCAACAAGGTTGCTTCATAGGTACTCAGGTTCAAAGCAGGTTGGTTCACATGTACTCAGTTAAGACAAGTTTATAGATCTTCCTGACCCAGGATATACAGAAGCCTTCAAGTTTCCAGGAAAACTATGATATCCCCAGTCCTTATGAACCCCTGAGGACCAATACAAGTCCTTGGAGAGGGGGGTCACAGATCTGGGCTGAAATCAAGTTCGCAGCCTTTTCCATTAATTTGGCAGCACATCCATAGACCTATTCCACAGCTTATGAGCAGAACATATGCCTTCCAACAAGGAATACCATGGCTCAAGACCAGGTCTGGCTCTTTTCCCCCTTATATCATCCCCCCATTTCCTATGGGTGATCTCTGGGCACCTCAAAGAACCACTGGGATCTAAGGTCAACCACACAAGACTACAATCCTCACAAGACAAGGCTTAGTGTAGCAATATGGTCACTTGGTCAAGAATCACAGATAAACAGTGTGGAATAGGAGTCCTTGCACCACAAAAAAGGCATAAAATCAAAGGCAAATTCTGGCTTGGAGTTAAGGGCAAGGTCCCAGTTGGCATCAGTACTAGCAGTAGCACTCTTCAAATTTAGAGTCCAGAGCAGCTAGCTGAGACAACAACCTGGGTAAGCAGGATCAGAAGCTGGAGCCAAATCTGGCTCGGAGTCTGGATCTGATGCTGGAAATTAGTTCGGCCTAGCCAGAAAAGCTTCATCTGGCCCGACCTGGACAGCCCCCCCCCCCTCAGAAATAGGGTCCGGTGTGGCTTCAGCACCGGTTTCCTTGTCAAGCTTAGCTGGCACAGAATCAGGAAGAGAAGCAAGGTCCGGCACGGAATCTTGAGTCTGAGCAGGCTGGTGGGCTAGTGCAGAGCTCGGACCTTGATCAAGGTTTGACATGAAGCCTGCAGCTGGAGCAGGCTCAGCCAGCATAGCATCAGTACGGGCTGGATTGCAGCCTTCAGGCAAGGGATGACAAGTGTCAGCCCTAACCCCCCCTCCCCCCCGATGGGCAGAAAGCGTAGGGCAACAGCTTGGGCTTGCTTGCTCTGGTTTTGCCTCTACAAAAGTCCCCCTCTTCAGCTGAGCCATCAGATAGCCCAATAGTGTTAATGATTTGGGTCCTTTGCAAGCAGCCTTTCTGGACTTACAGGTGTTGAGTTCAAGGCAACAGGTGTATGAATCCTCATTTCCATATTACACCTAGGGCTTCAAGCAAGAACTGGGTCTGGATATTGGAGCAGAAAGCTTGTCATTGGACCTTGGACTTGGAATAAAGCCTGGCACTAGAACTGAGAATGGGAGCTGGAGCACTGAAAATCTACTCTAACTAGGCTCAAAACAATGTTCAAAGATAATGAATTGCAGTTGTGGCACTATGAGTCAAGGTCAGATTACCAGAGTACAGGACAGGTAATCACAGCAAAATGCAATCAGCTGCAAAGCTAGAACAAGGCCTGGACTGGACTGAAGGATGAATCAGGAGGCAGGACTTAAAATTAAAAAAGTAACATAAAATAAAAGCCTATGTCTATCTAAACAGGATTTTTTTCTAATCAGCAAGCAGACAAGGGCCAAATCCCCTTTCATCTGGAAAAAAACGATAGAAAACACAGTCTTTTCATGTCAAAACTAGATTTATCACTGACAAGACATGGTCCTCCGCAGACAGCACAGATAATTGCTTTGGTTGAGGAGGGGGGGGGGGGGGGACTGGAGACAGAGTGAGGTTCCTGGCATGGTTCAACAGACAGTTTTAAGGATAACCTCTCAGGTTATAAACTGCAGGATATAAAAGAAGGATATCTTCTCATTCAATACAATGTTTATTTATAATATAAATGAAAACAGGTTCTCTTCATCTTCATTAACCTGAATATATAACAGCAGATTCACAGTTCTCACAGTCCAGTCCAAGTCAGAATATTCCTGTTAGCTTTCAACACGTATTATAGTACACCAGAGGTTCAGCAGGGTTGCTTCACATATACTCAGGATTACTGGACTTCCAGACTCAGAATTCACAGCAGGGCTTACAGTCCTTGAGGCCCTAGCGATCCCTTATGAACGCCCAAGGACCAAGCTGAGGGTTACAGCTCTGAGCTAAAAGAAAATATGCAGCCTTCTCTACCTACTTGACTGCCAATGCAAAGACCCACCCTGTGGTAGAGCACTAGCCCCCTAACAGGGCAGATTCACTTCAAGACCAGGTTTGGCTCTTTTTGCACTTACAGTTGTATTGCATTACTACTATTGTTGTTTTTGTTATATTATTCTACATGTCATATATTTTGTGACAGCTGAAATGTTTATGATTCTATTGTAACCTACACCAAGCAGCTTGTCAAGGATGGGAAAAAATACCCAAATAAATAAATCAATAGTGTACACGCTAAGCTTTAGTTCATAGATCCCTAAATGGACATTAGCTCTGATTGAGAGACTACAAGGACATATGAAAAGAGGCCATCCATTTCTAATAAATATTATCAACGTATTTATTATTTGCGAAATCTGATGTATATTTAAACAGTAAACCTTGAACAACAGTCCGCCGACATGGCATGTGTTTTGCAATCACTATGTCAGAAGAGGGAAGAATCAGTAAACCAAAAAATATAAACATCAATCAAGAGATCAATTTCCCCTCCCCCAAAAAAGAGAGTGACTCACAGATCAGATAGTATATCCATAGAAGAATTGTACATATACATATATATATATATATATATATATATATATATATATATCATATGCCTGTCAAATAAACCTAGGTGCTATAATTGCTTCAAATAGCTAAATATTCAAACAACTCAAAGACTCATCCTTTTAAATCAAAAGGAGCACCAAAAAGTCACATTTTTAATAACAGCTAATAGGAAAATAGTGTAAATTTAAGAAGCAATAGCATGGCAGTAAGGCAGGAAAACATCTACATATATAAGTAAAACAGAAAAAAAAATTTGGATGCAGTCAGAAAAAAGCACTCCATTCAATTTTTTTAAGGCCAGGCAGATGCAAGGTGTTCAATAAAATATCATACAGGAGGTTGGGGGTTGAGTAGATTCAATTGCAAAACATCTGATATTTGAGATAAAATGTTTGGTCTCAAACCAGTGCAATACCAAAGGAGCTTCCAATTGGTCCAAACAAATGCAACTGCAATGCTCAAAGATTTACGTTTTTAACAGAGGATCTTAAATATGATTGTAAAAAGTGTTTATGTGTCAGAATAGACACTATACACCTGCTCAACTTGGTCTTTTCTTACTTATGCAATGTCTCTTTTATGAAGCTCACGTGTGATCTCAAATTACTCATATCAAAGAAACTATTAAGACCATCATTGCATTACAGTTTGAACAATTCCAGCTTTTACAAGAAGCTTAACTAAATGTACCTGACTTTTTTTTACTACTTCAAGGTATATTCCAAGTTCTTTTATGTTCTTTTAGGCAGTGGCTAATTAAACTCCTAGAAAAAAATAAACTTTGCTGTGCGATGGGTATACTGAGTGATTTTTAGCAGGTCAGATATATAAAGAATTCTAAATTCTTCTATTAAGAAAGTCCAGAACCACACTGTTGACCTGGATTTGGAGTCTTGATCACAAAGACGGTAATTTTAAAATGAGCGCACGTGTGAACAAATATGCGTGTATCAGAGCACGAGCGAAGATAGGCTGGAATTTTAAATCATGTATACTTGTGTGCACATGTTTTAAAATACACCAACCACGTGTAAGTATACTTCTAATTTTAAGAGGTGACTCGAGCAATGCTATTGCATGTGTCTTCCATAGGACTTTGATGACTTTTTTGTGCATATATAAGCAGATTTTAAAACATGCTTGCACGAGGCACATTCCCAGTTTTAAACCACCAGTTTGTCCAGTTAATATTGTGGTCTTTCAGACTCCTCTGGTTCTTCATCCTGCATGCTGGTGTTGACCCGGACCACTCACTCTGCCCTGTAAGCCCTAAAACTCAAGATCTATAGACTTGTTCCTCATCAGGAGCAGCAGTAATTTTTTTTCTCAAGCAATGCTTTTAAAATCGCCCTCTAAGGCTTCTCCATCTTTATTTGTCTATAATTAAAAGCTTAATGAATCAAGTCCTTAGTTAATAGGTATGAAAAGTTTCTGCAATACTGTAAGATGCAGCCTGCACAGTCTAGGCCTCCAGAATTAATATGGCCTTGGGCCTGTGCCTTCTCCCTTACAGACAAATCAGTGGGTGCAGGGTTGAGAGGGTTCAGGGGAACCGTTAAAGGCAGCAGTCAGGTTTTCTCTCCTTACTCCCTCTTGATAACCTTAGTGGGTTTTCAAATATGGCGGCATAAGAACATAAAAACATAAGAAATTGCCATGCTAGGTCAGACCAAGGGTCCATCAAGTTCAGCATCCTGTTTCTAACAGAGGCCAAACCAGGCCACAAGAACCTGGCAATTACCCAAACACTAAGAAGAACCCATGCTACTGATGCAATTAATAGCAGTGGCTATTCCCTAAGTAAACTTGATTAATAGCCATTAATGGACTTCTCCTCCAAGAACTTATCCAAACCTTTTTTGAACCCAGCTACACTAACTGCACTAACCATATCCTTTGGCAACAAATTCTACAGCTTTATTGTGCATTGAATGAAAAAGAATTTTCTCCGATTAGTCTTAAATGTGCTACTTGCTAACCGTGGAATGCCCTTCTATTATTTGAAAGTGTAAATAACCGATTCACATCTACTCGTTCAAGACCTCTCATGATCTTAAAGACTTCTGTCATATCCCCCCTCAGCTGTCTCTTCTCCAAGCTGAACAGCCCTAACCTCTTCAGCCTTTCCTCATAGGGGAGCTGTTCTATCCTCTTTATCATTTTGGTTGCCCTTCTATGTACCTTCTCCATCGCAACCATATCTTTTTTTGAGATGCGGCGACCAGAATTGTCCCCTGCCATTGACTGGTGAAGGAAGGGAGGTGGACAGTTTGCTGAGCCATCATGTTGTGGAAGTTTAAATAGAGGATGTGTGGGCATACTTCCTCATTTCCTCCCAGCTCAGCAGACTAACCAAATTTTCCCTCCTTCCCTCCAATAGATAGCACGCATATCTGTTTTGAGTTGTTTGAAAGTTGTATATGGTTTGTCCCAGTGGGGATGCTTGCCTGAGCTAGTATTCATTATTTTGGGGAAGCGTGCTCTGGTTGGGTAAAGGTTCCCCGGGATTGGGGTTGCCATTGGTACAGGACCAGGAGATCCTGTACTGGAAGGCAGCAGTGGAAAGGGGTGTTAGACCACAAGGCAGGCTAAGTGAATCCTGTTGGGGTGTGTTGTGGGGGGCCAATTTTGGTTAAGTTAGAGATGTCTTGCTCAGTGTGCTGCAGTGGGTGGCCAAGTACTCTCAAATTCAATTTTAGTTTTTTTCCCAGTTTGGGTATTTTATGTCCATATAAGGCGGCAGCATTTTGTTTCCCAATTCAGTGTCTGGTGGATTTATATATGTAATGAAGCTGTGAGTGTTGGGGAGCGAGTGCTCCATGTACCTATGTTAATTTTGTAATATATTTACAATGAAGTCTATATAAATGAATAACTAAAGCACCTTCATTTATGTTTATCATCTGCATTTCTGATCCTCTGGCTTAACTTTGGCTTACTCTTATAAATTACATCATTATGACTTTGGCAAACATATGAGTAACATATAATATCCTCTCCAAAATTAATCTTGCATTATAACTTGATTTGCTTAGAAAAACCTATAGTATGTAGAACTGCACATAGGTTTGGTACAGGACTACCCGGTATTCTCTTGAAATTCTCTTCATGAAGTGTACAAAATAGATGAAGTGTACAGACATTCAGGCCGATACTGTAAAAAATGTGGGAGAGCCGGCGCTCCATGTTGAGTGCCCGTTCCCTCGACGCGCACCCAGGCATCTCTCCTAGGCACGCGATTCTCTATTTAAATGAGGTGTCACGCTAATAAGTAGGCGCTAGGGGCAATAGAGCATCCCTAGCACCTCCCTATTAGTGAAGAGGTGGCTGTCAGCAGGTCCTGACGATGCTCTATTTTACCGGTGTTGGTTTACAAACCCGCTAACAGCCATGGGTTAGGAAAACGGATGCCAGTAAAATTAAGCATCCATTTTTCTAACCCACTGACTGGTGGGCAGATTTTTTTTAATTTTTGGTTCCTCCGATTATATGTCACTAGGATATTAAGTTGGAGGGTGTACAAAAAAACAATATTTTCTGCTTTTCTGTACGAGTTGTTTAGAATTTAATGCCTGCCCTTGGGCAGGCGGCCAATCACATGATAAATGGTGCACTCGGCCGAGCGCACCATTCAGTTTCGGCCTCATTGTTGGCTCTGATCAAATCAGGTTATTGAATGGCAGGTAGCTAAAACTTGGTTAAGACAACTATTTCTACCTTATTATTCTTGACAAATTTTAATATTTTATGCGAGAAATCCAAAATTTCTGCTGCTCATTATCCTGCCTATTGTTGACATCAGAATTAATGTTTAAATGGGAGAGACCCATTCATGGAACTGATGGAGATGTTTCTATAGGGACACCAGATTAGGTTGTGTGTCTCATGCACATTCACATCATGCATTTTCCTCCTACCATCTCACATTTATATGTCAGGGGTTCTCAACACAGTCCTCAAATACACATGTCCATAATGAATATGCATGAGAAACATTTGCATGTACTGCCTTCATAGTATGCAAATCTATCTCATGAATATTCATTTTGAATATCCTGAAAACCTGTCTAGCTAGGTATGTTCCAAAGACTGAATTGAGAACCAAAATTGTATGTATTATGTGGTGTATGTGTTAGTTCATATAGATGTGCTGTGTGTCTCTCTCTTTATATGTTAATATGAATAGAGATCGAAAGAGAAATCCTACGGGTAAAGATCAGCAATTAACATTCTAATAAACAGTCAACAGCATAAGTTATAATATCATCAAACATGTGCGTCTTACAAATTGAGTATTCTGAAATACCAAACATAGGCAGTATGTGATAGCAAACATCACAAAAATCAAGACGGCAGTCTTGGTGTCATTAGATAATGTGGCTAATGAAGAAGTTGGCTATGCTTTCGACAAAGGATGTATTCATCAAACCCATTACAGAATTATAGTTTTCCAGTTTATTTTGCTTTCCTATTTTTGCCCTCTATATTTCTTGTTTAACAAATTGTTCCTGATATGATGCATTCGCAATAAGCCTATAAGCACTAACTGAAACACAATTTCCTACTAGCTTCAGAAGAAATACATTAATCCACTGGATATTTCCCAGGACAATATTATCTCTCATGTGCAGGCTATATTTCTCTCATTCAATTGCAAGGAAAAAACCCTTGGAAATTTGTTTGAAAAGTGACACACAGGAAACTCACAGATAAACTGTAAATGGTCTTTGAGTATCTATATCTATCCATCAAAAATATAAATGCATATGCAGAAAAATATCTATATATTTATAGATATATATAAATCTATATCTATCCATATCTCTCTCTATAAATTTATAAAATTACAGGTGTCTCCTGGATATCTCATGATAGAAGCATATGATAGGAAAATAAGAAGATGAAAACAATCCTCCTTGCAGACTTGATCGGATTGCTTACGAATGTCAGCATTGTTTATCACTACTTGTCAAAATGGTGCCAGCAGCATTTAGTATCATATTTCTCTCTTAAATGCTTGTAGTTTTTCATTTGCAATCATGAGGCTATACTCACTGTTATAATATATAGAGATGGTTTACTAAATGCTAGAGAAACAGTTGCTGATAAATCTTTATTAGTGGGATTAGATGATCCCCAAGGCTAATCCTGGAAATGGGCTAAATAATTTGCAATCCAAGCCACTATCCATAACCTCAGTAATTCCCAGTAGCAAAGATTTAAAGAACAGTATCACTGATAGCAAAAAAACGATACCTGAAAACTGGAAAAAAATGACCATTTCTCTAATATGGGTATAAGAGGGTCCCAAAACTGTCCCTTACTAATCAGACACTGAGTATGAAGTTAGAATAAAGTAGGAACAGTAGAATGTATATAGGACTACCCAGTGGTAGGTTGATATTTTAACACAACTCCTGTGTCCTCATAGTTCATGTTTGGGGGGAGGTGGCTCTTTCAAAGAACTAGATGGTAGAGGGTGGTCTCTCCTAAGGATGAAGACTGCTTATCCTGCCTCCTATCCTAGGAGGTTGGCTGGGGTCTAAGGTCACAGTGCAGAGTCCTCCAGGACTAGGAAGGACTTGTTGCAGGTTTCTATGGAAAATTTTCAAATTTCCTAGAAGATCCACTAGAAAGGGAGTTCTTCAGAGGAGGAAGACAGTAAATTCCTAAGTCTATACTGAGAAATCAGAAGAAAAATCTAAATGGAAGAGGGGAGTTACTTCCAGACTTCTCATCTGTTCAAGAAGGGATTTCTTTAAAAGTGATTGAAGAGAGACTTATATGTTGTGAGAAGTCAAAGTAAAGACTGCTTTGCAGGGAAGGAAATCCCATAGAGTTGTATCTGGGTAAAGCATCAGTTAGTGCCTGCAAGCAGTCAAAAACATGGTCTTTAACTATATTCTGCATGTACTAGTCTCGAATTATAAAGTTCCCTCCAGGATTACTTTTATTAGGAAGGTCATCCCCATCCCATACAACCAGTATCGTATCACATGCAGGCACAGCTTGCTAATGCAGAGGTGACTAGCATGCATTCATTTTGTTCTACCCCTCTACAATCATAGTTTAGACACATTTGTGCTGTTTGTGATTCACAGCACTCCAGGCCTTTCTGGTTTTGACAACTTTGCACTGATTACAATGTACTACATGCCTTGGGAGTTTAGATACTTTTGTACTGTTTACCATGGACCACAGTGCATGCCTTGTGGGTTTAGACATCTTTGTTCTGTTTATGATGGACTGCACTCCATGGCTTGGGGTTTTGGACAACTTTGTGCTGTTTGTGATAAACTGTATTCCACATCTTGGGGATTTAAACATCTTTGTGCTGTTTCTAATGAACCACACTCCATACTTTGGAGGTTTTGACACAGTTGTGCTGTTTGTGATTCACCACACTCCACACCTTAGTGATTTAGAAACATTTGTGCTGTTTGTGATTCACCACATTCCATGCCTTGGTGTTTTAGACATGTTAATGTTGTTTATGATGGACCATGTTCCATGCTTTGGGAGTTTTACACCTTTACGCTGTTTGTGATGGTCCTCATTACATTCTTGGGGGTTTTGATGCCTTTGTGCTGTTTGTGATTCCCTGTACTATATGCAATGCAGATATAGACACCTCTGTCCTGTTTGCACTTCCCTTCACTATATGCTACGGAGGTTTTTAAGCCTTTATGCTACAGGGATATTCACTTGAAAGAGGCGCCTAATATTCTGTAATAACTCTCATTAGGATGACGCAATCTTAACAAAACAATGTGCAATGTGTTCCTCAGTACATGGAGCTTCGAACAAGCCAGGATGCCCCCACGTCGGAGTGATGAGGTAGGCACCGGACAGCCGTCACGATGTTTAACCTCCATTTGCGATATCGAGCAATGTGTCACACATCGGCAAAGAACACAGCAGAAATTGAGTCCTTTTTCAGCAATAGGGTAATTTCATTGGGCTTTGGCCACCATGGTCGCTGGATCTGACACCACCAGACTTCTTCCTTTGGGGTATGCAAAAAGGAAAAGTCTATCAGAACAAGCCTCGCACTGTGGAAGATTTGAAGGAAAACATCCAACATGAAATTGCTGCTATTCCCCCCAGTATGCTCGCAGACACATTCAGGAACATGGAACACTGCATCAAAATGTGTCTGGCAGAAAACAGCAATCACTTTCAGCATCACATGTAATGCAAAAGATTACACATACATCAAGGTATGTAGTGTATTTTTTTGGTTCTGATTGTTTCATCCTAACGGAAGTTACAACAGAATATTTGGGGCCTCTTTTGAGTGAATCTCCCTGTATTTGTGATTCCCCACATTGTACGCCACTGTATATCTTGGCCATATAGCAACATCTGTGCTATTTGCAATTCTCTGCACTCAGATTTTGAGTTTTGTGTTTTGATACCTCTGAGCTGTTTATGATCCCCTCCCACTGTATGCCTTAGGGCTTTAGGTACCTCTGTGCTCTTTGCAATTCCCCACACTGTACGTTTTCGGGATATGGACTCTTCTGTGCTGCTAGTGTTTCCCTGCACTATATGCTATGAGGGTTTTTAAGCCTTTAAGCTATTTGTGATTTTCCCCACCGTAAGCCAATGAGGTTTTTACAACACTGTGCTGTTTGTGATAACCTGCACTATATGCCATGGATGTTTCGATACTTCTGTGCTGAGTGTGATTCCTGCACTGTACACCTTGGGAGAATAGACATCTCTGTGCTGTTTGCGATTCCATGCACTGTATGCTTTGTAAGATTTGACACCTCTATTCTGTGTGTGATTCCCTGCACTGTACACCTTGGGGGTATAGGCACCTCTGTACTGTTTTCAGCTCTCTGCACTGTATACCAAGGGGGTTTGGATGCTTTTATGCGATTCATTGCATTGTACACCATTGAGTTTTTATACCTCTATGCTCTTTGCAATTCCTCACACTGTACACCGTCAGGATACGGACTCTTCTGTGCTGTTAGTGATTCCCTGCACTATATGCTATGGTGGATGGGGGTTAGCCTTTATGCTATTTGTGATTTCCCATATTGTATGCCAATGAGGTTTTTACAACACTGTACTGTTTGCGATTACCCGTACTATATGCCATGGGATTTTTGATACCTTTGTGCTGAGTGTGATTCTCATACTGTACACCTTTGGAGAATACTCATCTGTGCTGTTTGCAATCCTCCACACTATATGCTTTGGAAGTTTTGACACTTCTATTCTGTATGTAATTCCCTGCACTGACAACCTTGGGAGCATAGACAGCTCTGAGCTGTTTGCATTTCTCGCACTGTATACCATGGGGGTTTTGATGCCACATGCTGTTTGTGATTTTTCGCACCGAATGCCATCGATATATAGACACCTTTGAGCTGTTTGTGATTCCACACATTTAACACCTTGTGGGTATATACATCTCTGTGCTGTTTGGGATTCCTTGCACTGTAAGCTTTTGGGATACATACATCTCTGTGCTGTCTGTGATTCCCTACACTGTATGCTTTGGGAGCTTTGACTCTTCTGTTTATGATTCCCTGCACTTCAAGCCATGGAAGCTTTGACATATTTATGCTGTTTGTGATTCCCCACAGTGTATACCTTGGGGTACAAACTCCTCTATGCTGTTTGCAATTCCCCGCACTGAAGGCCATGTGGGTCTTGATGCCTTCATGCTGTTTGTGATTCACCACAGTGTACACCATGGAGGCATAAACACCTTTGAGCTCTTTATGATTCCCCACAATATATGCCTTGGGCTTATAGACACCTCTGTGTTGTTTGTGAATTGATTCACCGTATGCCATGGAGGTTATGAAATCTCTGTGCTGTTTGTGATTCTTTCCATTGTAAACCTCAGAGGTTTTGAAACATCTGTGCTGTTTGTGAATCTAAGTACTATATGTTATTTTTGTTTTTTGTGATTCCCCACATAATATACCATGGGGATATAGATAGCTTTGTGATGTCTGAAATTCCCCTTGTTGAATGCCTTAGAGTTTTAGTCACATCTGTGTTGTTTGTGATTCCCTGCACTATTTGCCTTGGGAGTTTTGACACCTCTATGTTATTATTTAGGAGAGTGGGTGGATCCTTGGGCCAGTGGCAGATGACAACCCCCCCCCCCCCCCCGGGGGAAGATTCCGAGATGGACCACCGGTTAGGCTCAGGAGACAGACACACACTAGTTCTTTTATTAGACAGTATACTTAACCACCAGAGGTGGCAGTAGTGAGCTGGAATGCCCGGCTGAGCTGTAGTCCCTCAGATACTGGAACAGTGATCCCTGGAGGCTGAGCTGTAGAGAAACTAAAATATAATGAGTAGGCAGGGTATGCAGAGTTCATGAACAGAACCTGATGGTAACCCTCACACATAGAAGCCCAGGAGCTGGCATGAAGTAGGCGAGTACCTGGTTCCAGGGAAAACTCTGAGAGTGCGATGGTAACTCACAGATGTAGTAGGCAGCGATGACTTCCAGGCAGAAGTGAATTCCGAAGAAGTCTTGGAACGAGGGCCCTTGAGGAGCGAGAACCGGTTCCAGACTGCAACCTATAAAGTAAGAGAGAGAGAGAGGCCCCCGAGGAGTGGATATCCCTGGTAAGTCTGAGGAGGCAAAGTAGCTTGGAAAGTCATAGCGAGTCAGTTGCCATTCCTTGCTAACTCGAGTTGTTAGCAATTTAGAGACCTTTAAATATCTGAAGCGGATGAAGTCATCTCAGGGGGCACCGCTGAGGTTCACACCAATTCTGGTACATGAGGTGGGGAGGCGCCGTGCGCGCACCCCTTAGGCATCAGGTCAACATGGCAGATTGCAGCGTCGGGCCGGTCCGGGGACGCCGGATGAGGTCGACAGAGAGACGCCACAGCAGCCAGCCTTCTGTCAACCCCGGAGGGAGTCGCCAATGTGGTAAGGTGGGTGGAGTGGAGACGTCAGGCAGCGATGGTCGCAACAGTACCCCCCTTCAAAGGGCGATCTCCTCTTCGGGTACCAGGTTTAGTTTGTGAAGCGTGCACGAGATGGAACTGACTAAGCATCTCTTTATCCAGGATATTGGTCTGAGGCTCCCAAGAGATCACTTCGAGGCCGAAACCTTCCCACTTTAGAAGGTATTCAAAAGTCTTGCCTCTTTTACGAACATCCAGAATCTCTGTGACTTTGAGTTCTAATTCATCTTCTGTATTGATGATAAGTGAGTCTTGAGATATAGAAGATAGTTCACTAGGAGTTGTATCATCTTCGTCTTGAGATATTGAAGAACATTCACTGGATATCGTATCATCTACTTTCCCCCCAAAGCAAATGTCCGCACCAACTGGCGACTCTGATGGTTGAGGAAAGCCCTTCTGGAGATTTTCTTCCATATATTCCGATGTTGCTTTATTCCCAAAGCTGAGAGGAAATACACCTTTCGGAGGCTCAGCTTTAGACTTCTGTCATATGGCATATTCACAGGGCTCCTGTGGAGGAAGAATATCAACGACTTCTTTGGAGAAGATATCCCCGAAGGGTGTGTAGTGGAGCAGCAGTCCCAGTACTGCTGGACTCGCAGGCATGCCAATAATAGGCGATATGTCCTTAAGGCATTTCCCATGACATTCTGGGCCCCAGTGAGAGAGATCCATAGATGCCCAATCAAATTGGGGTTGGTTACTTACAACCAGGGTAACCCCAGGACAATAGGGTGCACAGCCTTTTCCAGTACGAAGAAGGAGAGCGATTCCGTATGAAGAGCTCCAGTGCGGAGAGTAACTGATTCAGTTTGGCAAGTCACATCTCCCAGTAAGGGCTCTCCATGAATGGAGGATAATCGTAGTGGATCTTTCAATTTGATGAGGGGGATCCTCAAATATTCCACTAGATGTCTGAGAATGAAGTTGCCTCCAGCCCCTGAGTCCACCAGGGCAGGAGTCTGAACCGTGACTGATCCGTAGGTCAAGGAGCCTGGGAGAGAGAGCGTAAGAGAGGGCGCAGTAAGGCCTAAGAATAGTCCTCCTGTAGGGCTTTGGCCCATCCGTGCTTTCAGATGAGTGGAGCATGTAGAGACATCGTGGCCGGGCTGACCACAGTACATGCAAAGGCCGCGCTTCTTCCGAAATATTCTCTCCTTTGAAGTTAAGCATCCATGACCAAGTTGCATAAGTTCATCTGTATCAGCAGCAGGGATTACTGGAACAATCCGAGGTGTACAGACAACACTGGCCTGTTTCAACCCGGGTAACACCCTAGGCCAGAGTTCCTTCACCTTGACCCAGAGCCAGTGATCAATCCGTGTGGCCAAGGATCCTAATTCGTCCAGCGAGTCAGGTGTTTGGCGAGCAGCCAGCTCATCCTTTAAATGCTTATCCAGGCCTCTGAAAAAGAGAGTTGAGACATTTGAGGTCCCAGCGAAGTTCTGCTGCAAGAGTTTTGAACTCTATGGCAAATTCAGCCAATTATCTGTTGCCTTGCTTCAAATCAACTAAAGCAGGACTGGCTACAGAAGTTCGAGCAGGGTCATCGAAAATGGATTTAAACAAGTCCATAAATCCTTCTATGTCCTGCAAAATAGAGTCCTTGCATTCCCACAAGGTAGATGCCCAAGACAGGGCCCTACCATCCAGGTATGAAAGGATGTAGGTAGTCTGGGAGAGAGCTGTGGGAAATAGAGATGGCTGTAAGGCAGCACTGGTTCAAAAAGCCCCGGGTCTTCTGGATTTCTCTGGAAAAGCGGATTGGAGCCGCCAGTGGTACAGCAGTCTTCAAAGTTACCTCTGGTAACTGACCTTCTTGGTTGGAGGCTGTGCCTTGAACCTTCTGTGTGTGTAGCTGATGAAATGCTGAAGTAAGCTTCTCCAAGGCGTCTTGCTGCTCCGCAATGCGCTGGGCCAGGCCCGGTATGGCCTGCAAGGCATTGAGTTGTGCCGGATCCATGGATCTGTTATTATTTAGGAGAGTTGTGGGTGGATCCTTGGGCCAGTGGCAGATGACCACACCCCTAGGGAAGATTCCGAGAGGGACCACTGGTCAGGCTCAGAGTTAGGAGACAGACACACACTAGTTCTTTTATTCGACAGTATACTGAGCCACCAGAGGTGGCAGAAGTGAGCTGGAATGCTCAGCTGGGCTGTAGTCCCTCAGATACTGGAACAGCAATCCCTGGAGGCTGAGCTGTAGAGAAACTAAATATAGTGAGTAGGCAGGGTATGCAGAGTTCATGGATAGAACCTGATGGTAACATTCACACAAAGTCTCATAGAAGCCCAGGAGCTGGAATAAAGTAGGCCCTCAAGAAGCAAGTACCTGGTTCCAGGGAAAGCTCTGAAAGTGCAATGGTAACTCACAGATGTAGTAGGCAGCGATGACTTCCAGGCAGAAGTGAATTCCGAAGAAGTCCGGGAACGAGGGCCCTCGAGGAGCGAGTACCGGTTCCAGACTGCAACCTACAAATTAAGAGAGAGAGAGAGGCCCCCGAGGAGCGGGTACCCCTGGTAAGTCCGAGGAAGTAGAATAGCATGGAAAGTCGTAGCGAGTCCGTTGCCATTCCTTGCTAACTCGAGTTGTTAGCAATTTAGAGACCTTTAAATATCTGAAGCGGATGATGTCATCTCAGGGGGATACCCCTAAGGTTTGCGCCACTTCTGGTACATGAGGCGAGGCCGCGCCGCGCGCGCACGCCCCTAGGCATCAGGTCAACATGGCGGATTGCAGAGTCGGGCCGGTCCGAGGACGCCGGACGAGGTTGACAGAGAGACGCCGCAGCAGCCAGCCTTCCATCAACCCCGGAGGGAGTCGCCAATCCGGTAAGGTGGGCGGAGTGGAGATGTCGGGCAGCGACGGTCGCAACACTCTATGCTGATGTGACTCCCTACACTATATGTCTTGAGAGCATAGACACCTCTGTACTGTTTACGATTCCTCACACTGTCTTCCATGGGGATTTTGATGTCTTTATGTAATTCTCCCTAAACTAAGCCTTGTGTGTTTTGATACCTTTGTGCTATTTACAATTCCCTGCACTGTTGACATTAGGGGTTTTGATGCCATTTTGCTGTTTGCAATTCCTCACACTCTAAGCCTTCAGGGTTTTGATACCTTTGTGCTATTTATGATTCCGCACACCACTCGCCATGGGGGTTTTTGATGCTGTTGTCCTGTTTATGATCCCACACACTCTATACCTTGGGAGTCTTGCTGCCACTTAACCTTTCTGACATGCCCTAATGCTATCCCTTGGCATCTTGTTGCAACTCTGCCAACCTGCTATGCCACTTAGGGGTATTCCTACCAGTATGTCTAACTGCCATGCCCCTGATGTAGCACCTTAAGTGTCTTTCTGGCACTCTGTCTAGCTTTCATTCCCCGATGCTAAACTCTGGGGTTTTCCTGTCAATCCGCCTACCTGCCATGCCCCTGATGCTGTACCTTGGGAGTCCTGCTGCCATTCTGCTTAGCTAGTATGTCTTTATTTTTAATTTTACCATCTTGGGGTCTGGCTGCTACACTTTCTTGCTGCCATTCTCCTGTTGAAGGTCTTTATGTCACTCAGCTTTGCTACCATACCCAGACTTTTACATTTTGATAGTCTTGCTGCCAGCCTGCCTTGCTTTCATACTCCAAACTCTTCACTTTGGCATATTCTTGCTATTCTTGGGGACTGCTTTGCATCTCACATGATGTCTTGGAGACTTCATGTCACTCTTAGTACTGGTTTGTCCCTCTGTCAGTTCCTAGGTTTTATTTCTCCCACCTTTGCTACTTTGTTCTCCCGTATGATATTCATGCCACTTTAGGTGCCACTTTGTACCTCTTGTACTAATTTTGGGGGTTCATGCTACTGTTATTAGTGTCCTCTTTTGAAGTCTTAGGGTATTGTTTAAATTCTTGCAGCTGCTTTGCTTCTCTGATGGTGCCTTGGAGAATTCCTGCCATTGCTGGTGCACCCAGGTTAAGGTAAAATAGGCTCTGGGGGCGTTAGGGGGCAGGGGATGGGATATTGCCAATTCAGGGGGTACAGGAGTGAGTGGTTGTTCACCTCAGAGGACTGGGATGGGGTGTTTGTGCATTGGGGAGTCAGATTTGGGGAATGGGGTGTTTGTACATTGGGGCTGGGGGTAGGGGTGGGTGGTTGTTCACTTTGGTGGGTCCAGGGGGTGTGTGAGTTTGTGCATTGGGTGGCCTGGGAAGTGGATGGTTTGGACTTCAGGGGGGCTGCTTCATGCATATTTGCACTTATTTTTTATTTTTGGGGAGTTAGGGCCACTGACCCCCACTCAACCTTCCTTTTTGGCCATGTGTTTTGGGGGTGGACATTGGTCCTTTAAGATGAATGCAATCCCGTGAGGTTGAGGCTGCCAATGCATTATAAGGTTGTTCACCGTTATCTTTAGTGTTGCAGTGTTTAGCCATCACACAAAGCAAAGCTCTATAGATCCATAGTGTTTTTCAGGGTTGGGGACCACGCTATCACAATTTGGAGAAGAGATATCTGAGGGGGGATATGATAGAAGTCTAAAAAATCATGAAAGGACTTGAACAAGTTAATTTAAATCGGTTATTTACTCTCTCAGATAATAGAAGGACCAGAGGGCACTCCATGAAGTTAGCAAGTAGCTCATTTAAAGCAAATCGAAGAAAATTCTTTTTCACTCAGCACATAGTTAAACTCTGGAATTCATTGCCAGAGGATGTGCTTTCAGCAGTTAATGTTACTGGGTTTTAAAAAGGTTTGGATACATTCCTAGAGGTTAAATCCATAAACTACTATTTTGGTAATTAATAAGCAATAGTAGCTTGTGATCTATCTAATGTTTGGGTACTTGCCTGGTACTTGTGACTTGGCTTGGCCACTGTTGGAAACAGGATACTGAGCTTGATGGACCCTTGGTCTGACTCAGTATGGCATGTCTTATGTACTTATGATACCCCACATGATAGTGGGAGCCCTCCTGTGAGAAAACATTGCGGCTTAATGAATCTAGGTGTTAGTAAGGAAATACAACTTATTAATGTAACTCTGAAGAAGTACTTCAGAAAAGTACTTCTTCAGAGTTACAATAGGAAATTCACCCATAACCTTAGGGAAATTAAGTAACCTCAGATTGAGATGTCTGGAATGAATCTCTAGAAATTCAGTCTTCCTTGATAAAGCACCATGATCCTGGATCACAGTAGCATTAACCTCTGGAATAGTTTGTATCTCTTTTCCCATTGTAATAAGCCTGTTACCATGCTCCTCCAAACACCCTTCATATCCCAGTCGCAAAGGTTCCAACCGGTTGTTAAAGAGTCAATCTTGCTAATGCTATTGTTTAGAAATTTCCCTAAGCTACCCACCAGCTCTCCCACAAGGACTGAAGTCACTACCGCTGGTTTCAAATAAAATGTGAAGGACTTAACACTGAAAGCCTAAGATCTCACCGGTAGCACCCCCACCCCCCCCATAGGGCACCCCTGCATCAGATCCAGAAGAGCTATCGAAGAGCTCTCTACAGGTGCCAAGGAGGATCACTCCTGTCTCCCCGTGGCAGGATCTGATCGTGGGGTCTGAGAGGCATCTTGTCCCCCTGGTGAAATCAGCGCTCCTTCACCCAGATCCACAGTGGAAATGATCTCCCTTGCTGCTGTAGGGCTCGAAGACAAGAACCAGGTAATATAACACTGGTCTTGAAAGTGAGCCGGTTCAGAGGGGAAAACCATCACTTTTCCCCGTGCACTTTGATGGCATAATCTAGGCAAAAACCTCTACAAGTCAAAATCCCAGGAAAAAGGGGCAGTTCAGCGAATGCTCACACCTCTCGCGCTGCCATATTGCTCCATGGCACAAAGTATTAGGGATGTGAATCGTTTTTTGACGATTTAAAATATCGTCCGATATATTTTAAATTGTCAAAAATCGTTAGGGCCACGATACAATACCAATTCCCCCAATTTATCGTCAAAAAATCGTAAATCGGGGGAAGGGGGAGGGCAGGAAAACCGGCACACTAAAACCCCCTAAAACCCACCCCCGACCCTTTAAATTAAATCCCCCACCCTCTCGAACCCCCCCCCAAATGCATTAAATTACCTGGGAATCCTCCGTAGCGGCGGTCCGTGGCTAAATCGGGGGAAGGGGGAGAGCACGAAAACTGGCACACTAGATCGTGAGTTCTTCAGCCGGCGCCATTTTTCAAAATGGCCGCCGCAAAATGGCGGCGGCCATAGACGAAAACGATTCGACGCAAGAGGTCGTTCCGGACCCCCGCTGGACTTTTGGCAAGTCTTGTGGGGGTCAGGAGGCCCCCCCAAGCTGGCCAAAAGTTCCTGGGGGTCCAGCGGGGGTCAAGGAGCGATTTCCTGCCGCGAATCGTTTTCCGTACGGAAAATGGCGCCGGCAGGAGATCGACTGCAGGAGGTCGTTCAGCGAGGTCGCGGCGCCATTTTCCGTACGGAAAATGATTCGTGGCAGGAAATCGCTCCTTGACCCCCGCTGGACCCCCAGGAACATTTGGCCAGCTTGGGGGGGCCTCCTGACCCCCACAAGACTTGCCAAAAGTCCAGCGGAGGTCCGGAACGACCTCTTGCGTCGAATCATTTTCGTCTATGGCCGCCGCCATTTTGCGGCGGCCATTTTGAAAAATGGCGCCGGCTGAAGAACTCACGATCTAGTGTGCCAGTTTTCGTGCTCTCCCCCTTCCCCCGATTTAGCCACAGACCGCCGCTACGGAGGACTCCCAGGTAATTTAATGCATTTGGGGGGGGGGGTTCGGGAGGGTGGGGGATTTAATTTAAAGGGTCGGGGGTGGGTTTTAGGGGGTTTTCGTGTGCCGCTGGACCACCAGGTAATTTAAGGCATTTGGGGGAGGGGGATTTAATTTAAAGGGTCGGGGGTGGGTTTTAGGGGGTTTTAGTGTGCCGGCTCACGATTTTAACGATTATGACGATACTTTACACACACAAACGGCAACAATACGATTCCCTCCCCCTCCCAGCCGAAATCGATCGTTAAGACGATCGAGGACACGATTCACATCTCTACAAAGTATTTTAGTGCCAATAGACATGGACTACACAGCTACAAGGCCTATTTTGTACTTCTGAAAGGCTGTATCATCTTCTCAGAGCACTAAATTGCAATTGTAAAACAACTGAATAAAGAGACATCAAAGTGGTAGATAAGTTATCACTGACATGATTTTTATTTTTCCATCATGTTTCTTCTATTTTGGGGATTAATGTTTTATGTGACTGGAGAGACTAACTTCAAACACCAGAGCATTCACAAAATTCATAAAAATACATAAAAGTTAAAGATAAATTCTATGCAAGGCAAAAGACTTACTGATTATTCTCTGTATTCACATTCTTCAGTCGCTATTTTAAAGGAATGTAGCAATGGCATCTCATTTTCATAACCCTCTTTGAAATCATTTTATTAGCAATGAGACACCCGATCAATTCACAGATACCCTATCCAATAGGATTTATGTTCATTATGTTTTGAGTGGATCATATTTAATAATTCTCAGGTGTCTAAGCAGGACTTATTTTAAAGAAATATGTTCCATTCAATTTCCTTTAAACAAAAGGAGCCTTTATGCATAGGTGATATGATAGTACTTGCTCACCAAGTTCATAAATAACATATTATCAAAAGAAATAAGTTGATTTTGTGAATGTTCTATTTGAAATTGGACTATTATTGCACTCCAATCATTGGAACTTGTATTATTGGTAACCGAAGAGACTGAACAACTTCTGATAAGAATATAAGAACATGTCATACTAGGTCAGACCAAGGGGCCATCAAGCCCAGTACCTGTTTACAATAGTGACCAAGCCAGGTCACAATTACCTGGCAGGATCTCAAGGGGTAGATAGATTCCAAGCTGCTTATCCCAAGAATAAGCAGTGGATTTCTGCAACTCTACCTTAATAATGGTTAATGGACTTTACCTCCAGGAACTTTTCCAAGCCTTTTTTAAACACAGCCCCATTAATAACTTTCACCACATCCTCTGGCAATGAATTCCAGAGTTAATTATGCATTGAGTAAGAAAATGTTTTCTCTTATTAATTTTTAGTAACTTCCTTGTGTGTTCCCTGTTCTTTAAAAGAGTAAACAACTGATTACCGTTTACTCGTTCCATTCCACTCATTATTTTATAGACCTTTATCATATCGCCCCTCAGCCGTCTCTTCTCCAAGCTGAAGAGCCCTAACCTCTTTAGCCTTTCTTCATAGGGGAATTGTTCCATCCACGTTTTCATCTTGGTCGCCCTTTTCTGTACCTTTTCTAATTGTGCTATATCTTTCTTGAGATGTGGTGACCAGAACTGCATACAATACTCAAGATGAGGTTGCACTATGGAGTGATACAGAGACATTATGATAGTCTCTGTTTTATCTCCATTCCTTTTGTAATAAACCTATTATTCTATTTGCTTTCTTGACTGCTTCTGCACACTGAGCAGAAGATTTGAACATATTTTCAATGATGATAGCTAGATCCTTTTCCTGAGTAGTGATTCCTAATGTGGAACCCTGTATTATATAGCTATAATTTCAGTTACTCTTCCCTAAGGGCCAGATTTTTAAACCTACGCGAGGGCGTAGATTTGTGCGCCGGCGTGCGAGGGCGTAGATTTGTGCAACCCGGCGTGCACAAATCTACGCCCAATTTTATAACATGCGTGCACAGCCGCGCACATGTTATAAAATCCGGGGTCGGTGCGCACAAGGGGGTGCGCACAAGGGGGTGTACGCCGAGCCGCGCAGCCTTCCTCTGTTCCCTGTGAGGCCGCTCCGAAATGAAAAATGCTACAATATATGCCATTGAATTGTTCATAGGATTAACCATTGTTCATAAGATTAATCATTTTTTGAAAATGGCTTTTGAAAATTGCTATGCTAGTATGTTACATTTGCATGTGTAACTCCTTTGAAAATTCGCCTGTACGTGCACTAGTCATATTTTATATTATATTCGCGCACTGCATGGACAATTTAAAATTACAGCATATGTGTGCTCATGCCAATATATGCGTGCATGTGGGTGCATGCATGCTCATTTTAAAATCATTGTCCCTATGAGGCCCCTTTTCTTTCCCAATTTAGTTTACATTTTAAAATACTTTTTTCATCACCCTTCCAGCTGTCTTTTCTTAGAGGATGTTTCTGTTAGTTTAGCAAGTCAAGGTCCTGGTACCTTGCCTTCTTTTGTTCTAGAAATTTGGTTTGTTCAAATATTTAGGAATATCTTTATGAACTAGGGTGAGGGCATGTCTTACTCCTTCCAAGAACAGTTATAGGCTGCTGCTAATGAGTTTGCCTTCCATTTATTGCTGTTTTCAAAATTTCACATTGCACTGTTTAAGATCAGTTGGATCCTGGCTTACCCCAGGAAGATATTACTTGTTACAAGCCTCTGGTTCTGGTATGAGAAGGAAAGCGGGAGCTGGAGCAGCAGTAGTTGCAGAGGCAGAAGCAGTAGTAGTAACAGGCAAGAGGGGGAAGGAGTGGGAAAAATACAAATGCATATTGTTTTAATTTCAAATTTAAAAATCTGGAGTCTACCCATCAACTTTTCCCCCCAACATTATTTTTAATTGATAATGTTTTCTGGGAAAGTTAGCGTGTCCTATGTTTATTCTTTGCACTATAAATTATTTCCTTTAATGCAAGGATATTTGTGAAATCCACTAATTTCTAAACAAAGGCAAAAATATTTGAAATGAAAAAAAATTAAGATCTGTGGTGAGATACTGACATTTCTTTGGTGATTTATGGAATGAGGGGATTGATCTCAGGTCTTTCAATGTATCTAATGCTGATATCCCCCAGTGTAAACCCATCACTGCCTTACTGTTTAAATAATAAACCAAAGTATAACTTTGTGTCGTATCTAGCCCGGTCTACATGAAATAACAACCCAGAAGGGAATCCTGGTCAGGGGGCATTTCCCTAAGCAGAGGAATAAGAGAGCCAGCCCAGGAGGGAGCAGTGAAGCCCTGGAGAGGGGGACATAGCAGAGAGTATACCTAGACTGCCGCCATTCAATTTAAAATTATGCTGAGGTAAACAAACAGTGCTTTTTTTTTTTTTTTTAAGAAAAGACTGGAGTCCACACTGCTCAGTCATTTGGCACCCTACCTAAATAAGCCCAAGTCCAGTCCCCATGGTATAACATCCCTACTAAATATGTTCTTGACTGTGTTAGAATCAATAACTTAAGGCGAGTAACCAGTGGCTGGATTTTCAGCTGGGTACACTTAGCCGGTTATATGTAGCTAAATATTCATTTGCAGCAAAAAGTGCACCTAATTATCTGGCTAAACCAGACTGCACAAAATTGTACACATTCATATTCACCAGGCTAACATTTACCTGGTTAGCGCTGAACATTACACTACCCAGCTAAATTTTAAAAAAGCCCACCCTGAAAATACCCCCCACATCTCCTTTTTTTTTACCTGTGCAGATTTATTTGGGTAAGGAAAATGAATTTTGAACAGGTAAAATTTACTCAGTTAAAACCTGATTATAGCCAAGTAAGTCTTTTGAAAATTGACCCACATATGTTTTCGGCCTACTGAGTGTCATGTGCCTGTCCTGTCACTGCTTTTAGTGCAGGTTCTAAATTTGCAGTGGCACAGTAAAAGCTGAAGAAGGTGATTCAGCAGTAGAACAGATGCTTGCTTTCAGACAGACTAGCCAAACTATTTTTTACAATGCTCCCCCCCCCCCCCCCCCCCCCCCGCTGCTCTTAGCTGTTAGTATTTTGAAGCATTATAATAAATGACTGTTCCACTTTTGTTACATCACCATTACTCAAGTAAACTTGCATAAATGGACGTATGAGACAAATCCGAAAGGCTGAAATATAACCCACCTGATTTTCACCAGCTGAAAAAGATTGCCCGCGAATGAACATATAATGCCACTCAATTCTTTATTGAATAATCTACATCAGTGAGTGGCTCCTGTTCTGTGCAAGAGCTGTATTTCTTGGAAAAGAGCTTTTTATTCTATTTTTTTCTGAGGAAATCATAATGTCTCTGTATTTTTAATACCTTTCATTTGCCGATACAAATCCTTTTGTTTATATTTGGCTAAAGTACCATGGTTGCTGTGTTAGTCCATTTGGATATGTAGAAATAAATGTTAACGAAAAGTTGCAGTAACCTTCTTTTTAGGCTAATTTACTTATGACTAGCTTTTGAGCGTTATTCTGTCTTCATCCGTTCAGTGCTTAACGCTCGAAAGCTAGTCTCAAATACATTAAAAGTTTAATTTTAAAAGCCCAGCACGCACCAAAACTGTGAGATACGCGCCTAAGTCAGGCTCTCGTGAGCTGGGAGGATGCTAAAAGCTGCCCAGATTTGCACGTACTTGCCTCTGCGGGCATAAATGAACAGTTCAATAAAGGGGCAGAGAGTGGGCGGGGCATGGGCATTCCTGGATTCAAACTTGAAATTTGCATGTAAATACATACGCGCACTGGCGCACACCAGGGTCTCCTGCCCCATAAGTTGTAAAACAAAACATTCTAGGCAAATCAGAGGGGTTTTAAAGGTCCGGTCTCACAGAGGAGAAGGGGGGCTATTAAATTAGGGGGGGGCTTGGTAGTCCTGTCCCATACCTGAGGGAACTGGGAACAAACTCAGAGAACTGGTAATGGTGTTGACACGTGTGCCTGTTAAAATGCCCCTGCTTACGTGGTAGAAATGGCATTTGCACGCATAGGTAGGCGTCCACTTAAAATTCAGTTCACATGTGTGCAGTCAGGCTATTTTATAACATTCACATCTATACACATATATGTTATTAAATGACCGCATCCCTGGGTGCGGGCCGATGAACATATACACGTGTGCCCACATGCCGGTTTAAAAATTACCCTCTAAGTTAGTCCAATAAAAAGGCATCACCAACAGCTTATTTGTTGGCCTTTGTTTCTACAGCTATATTTGGTGAAATTGTACACCTGTTCCAAACAGAAAATACTACATTGAGCTCCTATGTGCACAGAAATATAGAATATGACAACAGGTAAGTACCCTAAGGTTCATCTAATCTGTTCAATTTAGTTTCTGCTGCATGCCTTAGGCCCTCAGTTGATTACTCAATACAACATTAAAATTATAGTAATACATTATTCTCAATAATATTGTATCTCTAACCATCAATATAATAAGAATTGTTTACATCATTCTATTTGCATCTTATGAAACCAGCTCCCAGAAGGATTAACTTTAATGAAAGTAGTGAAAAGTAGACTTGTTAAGGTGCTTTGAAAAGGTTTCCTTATGAAACTATTATTATTACACTGTGAAATTATACTGATTAGACTTGTAGAATTATTGAAAGTTGCTGACATGACAGAATATGCTGAAATGCTATATGTAGGCCAGAAGTCAAAAAGTATGTCGAGTTCAGGCTTAAGATTCACTCCTGCCTTCTGCACTCAATTTACAAGAAATTACATGATTTACAAGAATCTCAATCCCATTAACATATATGAGATGAAATGATAATGTCATCCTATTAAGAGGATGTGATAATGCCAACCAATTAGGAAAAAAATTTATGAAAACAAACTAGCTCATTGGTGTATAAATTGGATTTAATATGTTATGTAAACAATGATCTCTAAGACTGCCTCTGAATTTCTTTGTACTTTCCTAGAATATTCCATATTCTAAATAATGTTTATTTTGGTTAACCCACAATAGGCTACTAAGAGGGTAAATGGTATAATAGCCCTAAAATTCTGTTTTGTGAGTTTTAATCTCAGTAGCAGACTGTAGAAATTGATTATTTATTTGTTTAACATTTCTTATAATCCTCATCCCCCAATTTTCAGTGTGTAGTACAATTATATTACATACATAATTTTGTTTGACATTCACATTATTAAAACACAATGTACATAAAATTATTTACGTACTTAAAAGCAATTGAAAAATAAAAAGCCTTCACTTACTTTCTAAAAATGTTAATATCTGCAATGCAACAAACCTCTATCAGAAGAGTATTCCACAAAAAGGAGCTAAACAGTGAGTGCTCTCTTACGAGTACACTGCAGTCTACAAATTTTAACAACAGGTAACTGTAACAATTGTGATCCTGCGATCTCAAAGATCTTGTAGACAAATATTTTTAAATTTTTGTTGACAGCACATTAGAGGTAGTTGCATTCAAAAGCTTGAATACAGTAGTAACAATCTAAAACTATGCTCTCCACTCAAACGGAAGCCAATGCAATTCACTTAAGATTGGCAAACAATGTCCAAATCTACTTGTACCAGTGAATATCATAGCTGCTGCACTCTGTAGCAGCTGAAGCACATGCATGTCTTTCTTAGCTATTCCTTCTTCATCAGACCAGGGCTTCCCAAACCTACCCTGGAGACCTGACAGCCAATCGAGTTTTCAGGATATCTACAATGAATATGCCTGGAATAAATTTACATACAGTGCATATTCATTGTGGATATCCTGAAAACCTGACTGCTCATGGGGTCCCCAGGTCAGGTTTGGGAAGCTCCTTGGGCAGGAGAAATGTTAAGAGCCATGTACCTGGGTAAAATGGGTAACCTAAAAATTGCCCTCTTCTGCACAGCTATAAGTATGGGCAGGCTTCCACAGTTAAGCTGACTACTCCTCAAGCATGTTTTGATTGCATTTCATTCTGTCCACTCCTTCAACTGATATCCACTCTATTGCAGATCTTTGCATCATTTCCATTAAGATGAACCCTTCAATCCCTCCAAAATATCACTTACCCAGATATTCATCAGAACTCCATGATGCACACCATTCATCACCTTTCTTCAAAGTGAACTACATTTACCACCTGTGAAAGGTGGCATGGATGTAAGCCCTTTGTGCTTTGGCATAGTTGATGCAGCATCGTAAATGAACCTAAGAAGCCTATGCCGGCAGCTGGTGAATGAGCCCTGTAGTGAAAGTGACTGGAACTTCACCAATGCCAGCTGCCTCCCCCGCAGGTTGAGCCCTTGGTTTCTGGCAGCTGACAGGTCTTAGGCAGGTCCCTAGAGTGGGTGGCTAGAGCAAGAGTCCAATGGCACAATGGGATCAGGGCAGGCAGCAGACTATCAGAGACAGAGACTGGCCAAGGTCAGGGCAAGTGGAAGACAAGGGTGATCAGGTCCTGGCAATGTCCAGTTGACAGGAAATCGTGGTCACATCTAGTAAAAAGGTCAGATCCAGGCGGCAGGCAATCGTGATCAGGTCCAGGCAAGAGGTAAAGATCCAGAGAGTCAGTCCAAGGGGAGATGAAGTCACACAGAAGACAAGACATGGCAAGGCTGGAGAGACAAGGCTGGGCGAGGCAAGGCTGGGGAGTCAAGGCAGGAATCAGGAACACAGGACATAGGAACCAGGAACTTGAGGCAACACACACTGCAAGGCAGGAGACCCATTGCTTAAATGAGGGACTAATGCGGGATCTTTGCTTATATAGGACAGGAGGCTGACATCATCTGGAGGTGCTGCTCTTGAATTCACACTACAGGGCCCATATTATGGGGCAGATTTTCAAAGGGTTATGCGCATAACCTCCGAAAAGCTGCCCCTGCGTGCACCGAGCCTGTCTTGCATAGGCTCAGCAGCACGCACACGCCCCGGGATGCGCATATGTCCCGGGGCTTTCAAAAATGGGCGGTCTGGGGGTGTGGCCGGGGGTGTGACAGCAGTTTGGGGGCAGTCCGGGGGTGGGGCCTGTGCTGGGGGATGGTGAGCCGGCGCGCGCAAGTTACGCCTGCCTGGGACAAGCGTAACTTTTTCAACAAAGGTAGGGGGGATTTAGTTAGGGCTGGGGGTGGGTTAGATAGGGAAGGGAGGGGAAGGTGGGGGGGGGGGGGGCGGAGATAAAGTTCCCTCCAAGGCCGCTCCGATTTTGGAGCGGCCTTGGAGGGAAAGGGGAAAGCCATCGGGGCTCCCCTCTGGCTCGGCACACGCAAGGTGCGCATGTGTGCACCCCCTTGCGTGCGCCAACCTCGGATTATTTAACATGTGCGCGGCAGCATGCACATGTTATAAAATCAGGCGTAGATTTGTTCATGCCGGGTCGCGCGAACAAATCTACGCCTGTGCATAAGTTTAAAAATCTGGCACTATGTGCATACATGTGCACGCATATGACTACGGGAAGGTGGCGGTAGCCTGGCCAGATTGGTGGCATCTGCAGTGGGTACCAGAGGAATGCCGCCGCAACAGGAGTCCCCTGGCAGCAGCAGGGGTGAGTGTGGCGGCTCACAGGGTCGTCCTGTGAGCTGCCAAACGTAACACCACCATGATCTGTTGTTCATCCTTCAACCGTTATCTAACCCAGCAATAATTCATCTTAGGACCTACCCTTATTACTGCTTGGTTTATTTATGAGTCTTCTATGTGGAACTGTATCAAACGTTTTGCTGACATTTAAGTACACCACATCCGGTGCCTGTGCTCAAGCTAATTCTCAGGTCATCCAAACAAAGAAATCAATCAGGTTTATCTGATATAATCTTTGTACTTGCATATAACGGGGCCGATGCAATGTAAAACGCGGAAAACGGGCGCTGAAAAGTCAGCGCCCGCTTTCCTAATGCGCGCATGGCATCCACAAGGGGGGCATCATGCAATACCCAAATTAGGGGGTCATGCTAGCAAGGAGGCGCTAGGGTCGCTTGCGCGACCTTAGTGCCTGCTTGCTAATGCGACCCCGGTGCAGCTGCCGGTTATGAAGACCGACACGGGTAAATTTGGCGACTATTTTCATTACTGGCAGACGGCTGGTTTTGAAAACCTATGCCGAGTTTACTGGTGTTGGTCTAAATAACTCGGCGGTCTGCCGAGTTATTTATTTTTTTATTTTTTACTTAAGAAAGGAAGTACAGAAAAGCAGTCTTTTCTGCTTTTCTGTACTTCTTTTACCTGCGTTCAGCTATTAATGCCTGCTCCAGGCATTAGGAAGTCCTCTCCTTTACTGGAGCGAACTTGGAAAAAGGCCTATTGTGTCGCCATGCGTACCTACTAAAATCCCCCCACTTATGCTCTTGACACCATTTGCACGCACATGCACGCGTCAGTATAAAATCGTGCGCGCATGTACGCGCGAATAGCTGATTTTGGAACACATGAATATACGCGCATATATACAAGTCTGTTATAAAATCGGCACGTCCATGTGCACAAGCCGGCAAACGAGTGCACATTTGGGCATGCGCGTGGGACTTAAATTTTACTTCCATGCATGTAATTTATAAAATGAGGCATATGTTTGCTCACACTGCAATATGGGCTTTTACTTTTACTATTTACCTTTTGGTGTTCTGATCTCCTTCCATTAATTACAGCATCATGTTTCTGCTGATGCTTCTCAGATTTACCTCTGGGCAACAGGATTTTCACCAAGAATTCAGCCCCAGATCTTAGCCTGCTTGCTTGACATTGCCGCCTGGATGTCCACCTGCTACTTTAAACTTAACCTGGTCAAGACAGAACTTCTGCTCTTTCCTCCAAATGCACTTCTCCCTTTTTCTATCTCTGTGGATAACACTGTAATCTTTCCAGTCCCCTCAGCCAGCACTTTAGTGTTAGTCTTCAACACCTCTTTCCTTCTCTGCGCACATCCTAAACATTGCTAAAATGTGTAATTTCTTTCTATTTATCATCACCAAAATGTGTCCCTTCTTTTCTTAGCACACCAGCAAAACACTTGTCCACTTTATCAGCTCCCACTTAGACTACTGCAGCCGGAACCTCACAGGTCTTCCATTGAACTGTCTCTTCTATACTATTTAAAATTTAGCTGCACAACTTATCTTCCTACAGTGTCAATATGACTATGTAATCGCTTTTCAAGACACTACATTGATTCCCTATTCACGTCTGCATACATCAAGCTTCTCCTGCTTTCCTACAAGTTCTTTCAGTCTGCAACTTCTCATAATCTCTCCTCTGTTATCTCCCCCAATACCTCTCCTTGCGAATTTCATTTGCGAAGCTACTCGTGTCTGTGCCTTTCTCTTCCACTGTCAGTGCCTGACTCCACCTTATTGTATGACCTGAACCACCTGAGTTGGAGCATCATGCTTCATCTCTGACCTTATTCAAATTCCATCTAAAAATCCATCTTTTTGAAGGTGTTTTTAAGTCTTGAAACCTGTTTCTCATCAAAGCCTTTTCAACAAAAATATTTATACCATCTCCCTAGACCTCAACAGAATGCCAAAGGTGGTTTACAAAATTGCATTTAAGTACCTCACACAATATACAGCAAGTGACAAAAACAGACAAAATACTTTTAAAACAATTAAAAACTTTTCCCTACCAAGATATTATGTCACTACTCTTTCCATTTAGTAAAGGACCTAGCACCTCCCAGTGCCAAACATTTTTGCACCATTTATGATTATCTGCATTAACTGCTCCCTAGCTCAGCCATCCACAAACAGCCAATACTCAGGTCAATTAAAGGTAATAAGAATGCCTTGATTTTTTCTGAAGGCTAGGATGTTCAGTTCCTGCTATATTTCCAGCAGGAGGCTATTCCACAATTTGGGTACTACCACAGAGAAGGCTCTTGCTCTAACAGGCTAAAACAGTAAAGAGCACTCAGCTGAGCGCATTGTTTAACACGCAATTGGACGCATGTTTTGGATGCGCGTCCACAACCCCTTTTACCATAAGGGGTTTAGTGCATCCAAAACGCACGTCCAACCTCCCTCGAAACTAATAGTGCTCATCACATCCAAATGCATGTTGATAAGGCCATTAGCTATTCACCCCAAATACAAAAAAATAAAAATGTGTGCCTGATTCGCACATTTGTATGCTCGGAAATTAACACCAGCCCGGAACAGGTGTTAATTTCTGAGCGGCCCAACTGTGTACTAAAAAGCAGAACATACTCCTCCAGCTTAATATCGTGGTGATATTAAGTTGGAGGAACCAAAAGGTTAAAACATTAAAAAAAAAAAATGCTGGCAGTCAGATTAGGAAGAGGGACGCTCAATTGACGAGCACCCAGTTTCCTAAACCGTGGCTGTGCACAGGTTAGGAAAACAGATGCTCGTAAAATTGAGCGTCCGTTTTCCTAACCCCTTGACAGCCACCTCTCCTGGGCACCTGCTGTCAAGGAGGCGCTAAGGGCGCGCAATTTGTCCCTAGCCCTTCCTTTTAGCATGACCCCCTCATTTAAATATTGTATCGCACACCCAGAAGAGGTGGCTGGGTGCGCGTTAGGAAAGCGGGAGCTCAACACTGAGCGCCTGTTTTCCATGCGCCTTTACTGTATCAGCCTGTAACTGGGCTAACCTTCTAGTTCAAACTATAGGGACTTCCAATAGATACCCTTACTCCCTTAGCTTTCCTCTGCCAGGCATATAGCACTTCAACTGATTTGAAAAGTACGGTGGTCCCCTCCTTCTCAAAACACCAAAAGCAAGTGTCAAAAGCTCACATTTTGCCTGTTTCACCACTGGCAACCAGCATAGCCCATACAGCAGCAGAAGCACACTCACTTTTGTTTTAGTGCTGCCAGTTATTACCCTGGCTGAACTACTCTGTAAAATCTGACACTTTTTCACCCGCTTTCCAGGCAATCCAGCATAAAGAATATTACAATAATCAATTACACTTAGAACAAGTGTATGCATCACTGATCGAACTGTCACAGGTTCTAAAAATGGCCCTAACTACATTATCAGTCTCAATTTCATATAGGATCCTGTAAATACAGATAGAATTTGGGACTCAAGCAAACAAATATAGACAGGCTTGACTCTGAGATTCCTAACCTCTGCAGAGAAAGGAACTAGGCTGCAAGCTCCATGGAGCATGTACTCTCTCTTATGTATATTTGTACAGTGCTGTGTACATCTCGTACTGCTTTAGAAATGATAAGTAGTAATAGTAGTAGTACATGATTGAAGTCTGTAACTAAATCACGATAGAGAACTAAATTTAGATTTCCACTTTCACTGGTTGAAGCGGCTCTCGGCTCTGTCAGGTATGAGGACACCGTCCTTGGAATGAGAGAGGCAGACCTTGGACTGAAAATTCCAGAGGGAGAAAAGAGAAAATCATCTGGAAAGAGAAATTATTAAGTGGAAATTTGACCTTTTTTCACACGAATGTGCCTACGTGTTCATAGTATGGTCTTCAATCATGGTGATGTGTTCCTTTGCAAAAATTAAGCAGCTGGAAACCTTTTTAGATTTTAATATTCTGCAAACAAATGCTAACACATAGAAACATAGAATCTGATGATTAAGACCACAACTCTATATGGTCTGCCTTTTTTCTCTTCTCGCTATATATATAATGCAAACAACTTGAAATCTTTCTAAAATAAACTGAGAATTTTATTGTAAACAGGCTGGCATGTATCAGCTAGACAGCCCCACAGGACTTGGGTAGTCATTCATCATAACTGTGTCGACCCCAGCTTGTAGTCCCACACATCAACATCTTTTGTTTGTTCTGCTAGGACAATGGGAGCTGATATATGATACGAAAAGCCAGGGCTGGCATGACTAGGACTGTCAGCCGCCTGAGCTCCATGGGCCTGTGGCACTTTACTTCCTATCAGCTTTTAAGAAGTATTATCATTGCAATGACAACTTTTATAACAGCTTCCAATCACTTTTCAAAGGGCTCCATTTAGGGATAACATTTTAAAGCATTAGTTGGGATCTTCAAAGGAGAGATGTGGGAAAATTGGCAGCAATTGCATAAGTGGATTTTCAGTTGTAAGAACGTATCGCCATACTTTCACAGACAGCGTACTTGCTTCCACTTGAAAAAAAGAGGCATTCCGAGGGGGCGTGATGGAAAATACATTTATTTAAAAAACAAAATGTGCATGCATAGTAGCATGCCACTAATGTGAATACTGTATTTCAGCTGCATAGATAGTTGATATTCAAACACAATGTATGTAAGTACCTTCTATTTGAAAACTGTCTGTGCAGGCAAAAAGTACATATGTACATTTATTTATTTACAAGAATTTGAAGGTTAGTGTGCTAATGAAAATTTACACTGTAAGGTATATTACAAAACCTACCAAGAAATCATTTTATTTTTTATCATATTGCAAAGAAGCTGACAAGGAGCCAGGGGAAAACTGGCTGCTGGATTGGAGGATGGTTGACTGATACATAATGCTATCAAGGCTGATCAATCAGGTTGGAATGGGGGAAGACCACTCGGACTTAATAACACAGCAATGACTGTGCTCTATGAACAGAAGTACATTTGCACTTAAGTTGGCACTCAGCACAGGGCAGGAGTGGGTCCAGGCTGCTGGAGGAGGAGATAGAGGTGTGGGTAAGAGAGGGCATAGCCTGTGTAGTAGGCTACAGGAAGAAGAGAGAATCATGCATGATTTGTGAGCCACGTGTGATCAAGTGATGAGGCCACAGGAATCTGCAGCACAAGAAAAGGCATTGTGCAGAGCCAATAACATTAAAGCAACCAGAAAAAAAGCCTGATCCATTGGGAAGGAGAGTACGTATGCACCTGAATAGAAGAAGGATGACTTAGGGAAAGCTAATAGATGTGGGTGGGTGTAAGGTGGGAGGGGAACAGATCATGGGAGAGATAAGAGCTAATGGGAAACTGCAGGGAAGAGGTCTGGTTTGCCCTTTCAGAGAGACTGTAGAAGCCAGGAGGGGAAGAGGAAAATCCCAAATTGCAATAAACAGGACAAGTGTCTATAGAAAGAGAGAGATAATCAGTATTAGGGAGGGTAAAAGGGACCCATAGTTCACATTAGGATCAGCTTCTGGAAAATAAAGCTAAGAAGAATAGAGCAGGCATTGGGATGGGAAGCACAAAACTGTGGAAGAATTCTAAGTGTAGCAGTGGACGAGTGAGGGCAGACTGTCAGTCATCAGTCACTAATGGGACTCACAGGAGAGCCAACAGAGCCAAGATCAGCTATAAGTAGGAACTGACAATCCATACCTCCGCCTGTCACCAGTGCAAGCTGGGTAGGAGCATGTTATTATATATACACACCAACAAGGCTCTGATATAGACAAAACAACAGTATGACACTAAGAAAGAATCACTGGCCCTTGTTAGATTTTAAATCAGAAGAACTGGAGATCTGGAACCCACAACTCTAACATAATTAGACAGCAACAAAATGACCTGACTTGGTTAATCTAATATGAGGATGCAATAAATAGTGTTAAAGATAATTGATTTGTATCATTGTCAAAATAATATAGTTAAATATTGCTAAAAGGCTAATTTTCAAATGGTTTCCGCGTGTACAATCGGCATTAATGAGTGTAAGTAGCGTGTGCACGTGTATATGCTATTTTAGAAACATTCTCAGTATGTGCAGTCTTGTGGTGTCACTCGTAAATGTTAACAGCGAAAAAAAAAAGGGGCAGCTTAGGGGTGGTTCCAGGTGGGATTTGAAAAAAAGCACAAAGTAGGTATTTTGTAAGTGATATGAATACATACAGTATCAAACTTTTCCATACACATTTACACCTGCTAATTGAGTCACAGAAGTTACATTTCACTTGACTTTTGTCTGCAGTTTTTTGGGTGGTAAGTCTGGATTAAGTGGTGGTGGAAGGGAGGGGCTGTTAAGGTTTGGGTGAATTGGTGGAAATGTCAAACATGCGATTGCAAGTATACACACTAGTATTTTCAGATGTATCATGACTCAGGGTGATTGAACTCTTAGGGCCTCTATTGGATAGATACAACCTAACCAGCACACAGCACTGCTTAGGCTCCAATAGGCAGAGAAGGGCACAAGACTTTTTATTTGAGAGCAGCAGTGATGTCATCAGTCCATGACACAGCAAGTCCTGGAGGCTGGGCCTATAAAACCAGTGAAAGCTGTGTGCCCTTAGTCTAGGCCACAGGATGTAGCCCGGAAGCAGAACATTGGTAACCATGCCAGGACATCACCGCAGAGGGCATGGCACCAGGCTGGGCTCAGGGGCAGTAAAGTACAGGACAGCATCTGGGGTATAACAGCCTGGGGTCAGCGGCCCTGGGTCTGACGCTTTCAAAGTTTCTTTAGAATCAGGAGTAATTTCAAAGGACTGGAGACAGGCAGAAGTCATTCCTCTTCACAAAAGTGAAAGTAAAGAGGAGTCTAAGAACTATAGGAAGATTAGGTTGACCTTATTTGCAGATAAATGAATGGAATCACTGCTAAAACAGAGGACTGGTATTTCTGGATTTCAGCAAAGCCTTTGACACAGTTCTGCTTAAGTGATTTATAAATAGAGTGCACTAGATAAAAGAACTAGCCTGCAGGAAAGGGGACACAATATTGCCATTGTACAATTTCTGGTGAGACCTTATTTGGAGTACTGTACACAATTCTGGAGATCGCACCTTCAAATGTATATAAACCAAATATAGTTGGTCCAGAGAGCAGCTATTAAAATGATCAACATAATAAATCATACAAGGTCAGATTTAAAGATTTAGGCATACAAACCATGGAGGAAAAGAGGAAAAGGGGAGACTAATAGAGATATTTAAATACCTCCAAGGAATATGTGCAAAGGAGATGGGCCTCTATCAACAGAAAAGAGGCCCTGTAAAAAGGGATCATGAGATGAGATTGAAATGGGGTAGACTCAGGAGTAATCTAATGAAATATTTCTGTACAGAAAGGGAGATGGACGCATGGAATAATCTTCCTGTTGAAGTGATAGAAACAAGGCCAGTATCGGAATTCAAGAGAGCATGGGAAGAGCATAGAAGATCTCCAAGAGAGAGGAAGGGACTATATCACTGAGCAGGAGATGTGAATGGGCAGGCCGGATAGGCTGCATAGTCTTTATCTGCCATCATGTTCTATGTTCTGTGAGAGTGTTGCAGAGAAATGATGTTAATGTTTCAACTCGGAGGGAATGGAAGAATGAGGCGTACCTAGAAATAGCCTCAACTAAAGGCATTCCAGGGTATGTGGTTGGATATGTGTGTCCACTGATGGAGGCATATGGGTGGAGAAAAGGTAACTCAGAAGGAACAGGCCAGATGGTGAAAAGATTGTCCAACATATTGTCCTTGAATTTTGTCAGATTTGAACCAGGATGAATCTGCCTAGTTTGAGTTCAACTGGAATAATTTGCACATGCTTGCCTGCTAGAACGTTTGAGAGGTTCTGGTGATCTGTGGAGAAGTCCAGTATAAGATCATTAGGGACCCTTATTTTCTGTTTTATTTTATTTTGCCTGGGAATTTAATGGTATAACAAAAAGAAAGTCAGTGAAAAAATCACTTTGATAGAACACGCAGGAGAAAAATCAGTGGAAAAGTAATTTTTCTACTGACTTCTTTTTTGTTCAAACATTGAACTTCCCAGGCAAAATAAAATAAAAACTGAAAAGGAAGGTCCCTACATATCATACAAAAGATTCTCTCCAAAATGAAAATGGCAATATTTGTTCAAACCAACATGACTAGATCAGGGTAGCCTGGGTAAATCAGGCTGCTCCTCTGAAATGTATTACAGCTCCTACAATTTGCTGCAGGCAGAAAACTTAATTAAGCCTTTTCTAAAGAGTGACCTTCAGGCAATGTATTACAGAATTGTTATAGAAACAGCCAAATGCCCAAACAGCATTATCAAAGCTTCACAAAGATGTTAACAGTAATACTTTCTTTTTTTTTCAAAGCTGAATTTTTGTATTATATTTATTGCAATTCACCTTCAGCAATCAATCAACCTTAGACATTCTGGAGAAATTTTCAGTGCAGTGCTATGGAAGTTATACATTATTTTTATGTTTCTATTTCCCTTGTGCCAGTGCAGTGAAATTTAATTTCTTCAACATTATTCCAACGCCGCTTAAGTTTTGCAGAGGTTTCAGTATAGGCGGTAGTATAAGAACTCTGCCTGAAGAGTATTAGAAATGAAAGGGGTAGATATTCAAAACATAGCTCGATAAATAACACAACTGCATATGCAAATTCCAGAGGGAGGGAGAGAGAGAGAGAGAGAGAGAGAGAGAGAGAAACCCTGTACTGACACTCTCTATATATTATTTACCACTGTAGAAGGGCACTTTGAGTTGGGGTGGGTTTCAGAAGGTGGAGGGAGTTTAGGGGGTGGTGTTACAGAAATATTCTGAGGTAGTCATAGTAAAATTGACCTCCCTAAAGATCTGTAGTCATTAAAATGGATGAAAAGTATAATTACAGGAGTAGATTTCTACAACACCACCCCCTACTCCCTTCTTTCAAAACCCACCCTGATTCAAAGTGCCCCTCTACAATGGTACAAATATAGAGAGAGTGTCAGACTGACTTATATAGAGTCTCTCTCTCTCTCCCTCCCCTCCCCCCAATGTATTAATCAGCATGCGAAGAGAAAAATAGTGCAAGTATGATAAATTTATCATGCCGTAGGGAAATTGCCTGTGCGGGAGCAGGGTAATTAGTCAAACCACACCCCCTTTTTTTTTTTTATCATGGGCGCTATTTCTGCTATATTTATAGCATTTTGATAAATCTAGGCCTTAGCCAGATAGACTTAACTACTAAGCTGGATAAGTCTTTTCCATCTAAGTTTAGACCTGCTATTGAGCAGGTCTAACTTAGACGCATAATTTATTCGACTAAGTCTGAATATCACTACTTTGCCGGATAATATATCTGGCTATGTAGTGCCTCCCCATTATGCCCATTGTCTGCCCACAAGTTATCCAGCTAAAAACAGGGAGGAGGTAAGCGCAAGCCAGCGCATGGGCACATGTTTTAAGTGGTCCCACACATGTGTGCGCCAATCCCACTTCTACCATATAAATTATAAGATTTGTCAACCCTATTCCCAGTTTTACCAGTTCGTCCCCAGTTTGCCCAGGTAAGAGATAAGTCCTCCAAAACCCCCTAGTTTAATAACCTTCCTCCCCCCAGTTAGCCCTGACCCTTAAAAACCCACAGAACTGCCTAGTTTTCTTTATTTTTTTAACTCACATGTCATCATAGCAGAAGTAAGTGTATGCAGCAGGGGACCTTGACATGTGCCAGGGAGCACAAGTATTTATGCGCACATCTCTGGTTCACAGCCCGAAATGCCTATGCCCTGCACAGACCATGCCCAATACCCGCCCCCTTTTGAAACCTTTGGAGATATTCATGTATCTGGGTGGCTTTTAAAATCTGCTCATCGAGCCTGAGCCCAACTTATTCACGCATCCCCTAACTAATGGGCGCACCGGGCTTTTAAAATTCACCGTGTGGCCGGATAAATTACTTATCCATCTAAGTGGCAGCTGCTGAACATAGCCAAATATTCAGCGGCTGCTACTTTGCCAGATACGTCCTACTTATCCGGTTAAGTAGCTTTTAAAAATCGACCTTGAAAATATATAAATGATTGTTTCATGGTACCAGGTTGAAGGTTTTCTGGGACTGTTGATTGTCTTTCTCATCACATTCATTTTTTAAACTTCCAAAAAATCAGAAACAGGAAGGGATAGGTTTAAACAATCCAGCATAGGAGGAATATGAACAGTGTATGAATATGGATGAATTTACATATTTTGTATTTTCTGTATTATATAATATCCCACTCAAAGCATATCACAGTATGCCCTAAGGGGGTAATTTTCAAAAAGATTTACACCTGTAAATGTAACTACTATTGTAGTAATTTTCGAAAACCATTTAGCCATGTAAAGTGCACATATGTGGGTAAATTCTATAAACAATTGAATGGCAGACAATGTAGCAATTTTCAAACATCGACTTACATGAGTAAAGTACATTTACATGTGTAAAACCCATTTTTAAGCGTGTAAATGCTTTTTAAAATCAAGCCCTAAGTTTTCATATAGGCCAGGAGTCATTATTCTTCACAGAATATGAATCCTGCGAAAATGGAGGGGGGCAGGCCTGCGAAAGCCTGCAGCCTTTGCACCACGGCAGTGTGCCGGCTGCCGGCTTTCGCACCAAATAGCGCTACTGTGAAGGTGGTGCCATTTGGCAAGCTAGTGCCGATGATAATGTTAGTA
This sequence comes from Rhinatrema bivittatum, assembly GCF_901001135.1. Lineage (NCBI taxonomy): Eukaryota > Metazoa > Chordata > Amphibia > Gymnophiona > Rhinatrematidae > Rhinatrema > Rhinatrema bivittatum. The sequence continues at coordinate 109,406,092 of NC_042616.1, forward strand.
ACATTATCGCCGGCAGCGAAGACACCGCCGACTCTGCCCCTCCCCGCCCCCTCCCCTCCCCCTAATCTGCATGAGATCGCATGCGAAGAGGCCCTTTTCGCATGCGATAGAGGCTTATCGCACGTGATATGGCCGTATCACGTGCGATAAGCCTTTGATAAATGACCCCAATAGTTTTTTATATTCTATGGCAAAATTATTGCCTAATAGGTTCACTATTGATATCTATATATATCTCTTTATCTTTATCTAATTATAGGTAAGGTTGATACTCAAAGGGTTTTTCAATTTACATGGATAAAACTCCTGCTCCCCGGCTACAATATTTCTGTGTATGCCATTACCTGGACAAAAATGCCACAAATACATATGTAAGTTACACCAGTTTTCAAAACAAACTTATGTCCCTAAATCTGCTTTGAAAATTATCCCACCAAAGTTACCCTCCCTAAGACTGACTGTTTCCTTAGGAGTATTTTTGTTATCTCATCAAAAATTGTCCCTTAGGACAAATAATTGACAGATAAATATAATGAAAGTGTTTTTTTGCATTCTACGTGTTTTTCATGGGTGCACATGTTTATATGTGCATAAACTGCACTGGCACCCTTGAGAGTAAAGGTATGTATACTTACGCAATACACATATTTTTACTCCCTGTGACAAGAATGTTCATTATCTATCCACAGCAACAATAAATAAATAAATAAGAGTGCTCCTGAGGATGGGGAGAGGACTGAGAGTGGATCCACATGCGTATATGTCATTTTGCCCCCATCATTTTTGGCAGACCCATACACTAGTACAGATATAGTGATATCTCATAACATATCATCTATGGAGAGATGATATCTATCCTGATACACACACATGCAAACATTTTTATTGCAACCTGTTAAATTACAGAGAGAGAGAGAGAGAGAGAGAGAGAGAGAGATGTGTATAGTGTATGGTTGCTACTCAGTTACAGAGTCCTTTCATGCTTATGTGAGTAATTTTCTAAAGTTAGGTTATTTGGATGTTGGCTATAAGAAAAATAAATTGCACCCTTTTCTATCTGACTGTTAGCTTTTCTCAATAAGATATATTGATTTGGTAGTGGTGGACCCAACTGGCCTGATTTTTATTTATTGAAAGTTCATAACAGGATTCACTTCCATTATGTTCTATGGTACAATATTCATGCATAAGAACATCCTCTGTCCTTTCAGAGCAATCTGAAGGGTTCATCCCTAAAAGGGGTTTTCCAGGAAACAATTACCTTTTTGGTTCTTCATACTAGTCGAGATGTGCAGTAATTTGTTTCAGGATTTGGCTGCTACCCTTCACTCTCTCTTATTAATTACTTTTCACCCTTAGTAGGTTCTAGGGATGTGCAGGCAAAAAGTTTTCGGTGAAACGTTGATACGTTGAAGGTGAGGGTCTATTCCGTTCAATATGGAAGTATGGAGAAATCCATACGTTGTGGATCTGTCCATACGTTTCCCGGTTCCCTAAATAAAAATTTAAACCCCCCACCCTCCTTAATCCCCCCCAAGACTTACCAAAACTCCCTGGTGGTCCAGCGGGGAGTCAGGAAGCCATCCCTGCACTCCTTTGCGATTTCCTCACGGCGCCGATAGCCTGTGTCACAGGGGCTGCCCGTGCCATTGGTCAGCCCCTGTCACATGGTCACGGCGCCATCTTGTGCTCCTACCACGTGACAGGTAGGTCATGTGGCAGGAGGTCCAGCAGGGGTCCGGGAGCGGAGGCGCGGAGGAGCACGTCACACCGACGTCACGCCGACGTCACGTGATCCTCCGCGCCTCCGCTCCCGGACCCCCGCTGGACCGAACCAGAACTTTTGGCCAGCTTGGGGGGGTCAGGAGGCCCCCCCAAGCTGGCCAAAAGTTCCGGTTCAGTCCAACGGGGGTCCCGGAGCGACCTCCTGCCACATGACCTACCTGTCATGTGGTAGAAGCACAAGATGGCGCCGTGACCATGTGACAGGGGATGACCAATGGCACGGGCAGCCCCTGTGACACAGGCTATCGGCGCCATGAGGAAATCGCAAAGGAGTTCAGGGATGGCTTCCTGACTCCCCGCTGGACCACCAGGGAGTTTTGGTAAGTCTTGGGGGGGTCAGGAGGGTGGGGGGTTTGTTGAATAAGTTGGAACTCGCGATGCGTTTCTCCTCAAACCTTTTTTTTCTCTTTTAAAAATATAAGTTGTGTTTTACATATGCGTTCAAAACGAATGCACACCCTTAGTAGGTTCTTAGTTCACATGCTGATCACAGTCAGGAGTGAGTCACCTATGTATTCATAAAGTTCCAAAAGATCTCTTTACTCATGCTCATGACTATCTGTAGCAATGTGTAATGTCTTCCGAGACATTAAGTTTCTTCCAATTGGGGGTGTCATGGTCCTACTTTGAAGCCTGTAGCAGCCTTATGGGTTAAGTCAATAGCACTAGCAACCCACTCCATGCTTCTTGCTTCTCTCCCTTTCTTTAGGCAGGTTCTCTCTTTTACTGCTTCATTCTCTCTCTTTAACTCTCTTTCTCTCTCTCCGAGGAAGAACCTAGATTCTTCCCACTCATGCTTAATCATAGGGGTCTCTCTACAGGGATGCTGCTGGGGCATGCTAGTATCTAGCCTTAGGGTTACATGTATATTTGCGTGTGCATGCAAGTGTATGGGATATAACATAACAGATGTATATGCACCACTTATTAAAAGATAAATTTACAAAGTGTTTAAATAAATTTTACTAGACATTTTGTTTTGTTAAAAAAAATGCATATGGATAATTTATGAGGACTATTAGCACTAAATACTAGGACCTCCCTCCGGCTTTTATAATTAAGGGAAAATGCTATAAAAAATATATTTAAATATTAGTATAATGAACCCTCCTAATTTGACTAAAACAGCTCATAAAAAGAGTTTAAAATTCATGTTTGATCTTGAAAGTGACAATTATTTCCATTTATACATTCAAGAAAGAAAATAAAGACACCAGGAATGCTTAAACTGTTTGTATTTCAGTATCTTTCAGATCTCATCTGTCACAGTCTTTAAGTGATGATTTCTCTGAGTCTGTTTGTCACACACAAATATGTCTTATATCACTGGAAGGTTATCTCAGCAATACAATGATGTGAGTTATGTCTCTGTGACAAATGGTTTTCATGGCAGAATGACAGAAATACAGTTTACTACAGGATGAAAATACCTCCAGATGGAAATTTAAATTAGAGGGGACCAGTGGATATTACTAGTCTTTCAAAAGCAATAAACCTACTTAACAATTGGAAAACAGTGAATATAATTAAGCAAAATCTGAAAAATTAAATAAAGACTATTTCTATTTTTTACTCAGGCAGTTGAATTACTGCAATGGCCGCTCAGTAACAACTAGCAGTTCTATGCTGGAATTTTGGTAATTTTGACTGACAGCTGCTTTGACCAATAGATTTTTCAACTCTTGAATAATAAGATGAATCAAAAGTAGAACCAAACTGTGTGTTTATAAAGGTCTACACAAATATTCATTAAACTAACCAATGTTTCTTTCCATGTTGGAAGACTATGCAACCAAAATGTTGGTAAGATTAATACATTTACACATTGCTTGCTAAATTCATCCAAATTTAATACTTACAAAAATATGCATCACTTAGGCCTGGATTCATCATTCCTCACAGAATGATGAATCCTGCGAAAACAGGGGGGTGGGGGGAGAAGGGGGTGGCAGGCCTGAGAAAGCCCACAGCCTTCACACCACAGCGGTACGCCGGCTGCCAGCTTTCACACCGAATAGCGCCACCAAGAAAGGTGGTGCTAATTGGTGCGCTACTGCCGACGATAATGTTAGTAACATTATTGCCGGCAGCGAAGACACCGCTGACTCCGCCCCTCCCCATGCCGACTCCTCCCCTCCCCACCCCAATTCCTCTCCTCCCCCTAATTTGCGCCCTTTTCGCATGCGATAGAGGCTCATCGCACGAGCCTTTGATAAATGACCCCCTAAGATATTTGTCATCTAGGGAGCACAGCTTTTAAACCTATTTGGAGTACAGTACGTATATGCATAGATGGATGCATGGTGATTAATGCTATTATTTTACAAATTGTGTGGTGGGAGCTGCGCAGTTTATAAAATACTGTGTATCTCTGCTTCAAAAGTATACACATATGTTTCAGTACATGCATTTATTTCTAAAACAAGAAAATGCAAACTTTGCTTGTTTCATAAACATACATGCATATATTTTACACACAAAATAATTGTAACACTGTGCGAATAACCACCCAGATTTAAACATTGAATTAGGTATTATATAAAGTTATGCACATGTACTTGGACTCATTAGATCTTTGATACATCCACCAGGTCACCCAGTCCTTCAGTTCAACTAGATGCTCTAGCACTTCACCCTGAATTCCTCTCCCACCCAGATGACAGACAAGACTAATTTCACTTTTGCAAATCAATGAGCAGGTGTAAAAGTGTACAAATATGGTTGGCAATGTATACATGCATATCTTTTACAAAATAGCAACCTCTGCATGTACATCTGAACCCTGTCCTGGAACCACTACGTTTTATGCTGATAAAATGTATGTACAAAATTGAAAATGTGTGCACCCGCTCGATATTCATAAAATAGTGTGTACATGCATATATGCTAATTTTACACGAGGCACCCCATTGAATAAATATATTCATATCCACTGTTAAAATAAAATGCAGTTCAGACAGGACCATAGCCAGACTAAGCGGTGCTCTTGCAGCCATGGGGTGAGGGCATCTCTCACCCATACTGCATCCTAGCCCACACTGATTAATGTGATCAATTGATTATTGTAACTTTATTGCTATGTAACTCAAATTGTTTACGATGTTATTTAACTTTCATACTATGTTACTCAAAGTTGTTTTAGATGTTTCTCATTCTTTGTAATGCTCACAGGCAAGTTTATCGTTTCACTGTAAACCGGTTTGATTTGTATCCAATGCAAGAAGATCGGTATGTAAAAGTTAAAAATAAATAAATAAATTACAACTGGCTGGTATGGGTGGGGAAGGAGCCCCCCCTCTGATTATTCCAGCCCATCCCCTTGTAATGATGCATGCAGCTATGCGGAGCTTACTTCTGCTATTGCTGCACTGACAGTGGCGGGGGCGGTGTGGCAACCACCTATCTTGTCTGCCTCTTCCAACAGCTCTCAGCTAATTTTTTCTGAACACAGACATCATCCTCCTGTACTTGCTTTACACTGACCTGATTAGTGTTTGAAAGCCAGTCACAAATGCTTTCAATTAACCAAATAAAAGGTATCACCTACAGCTTATTTGGGGCTTTATTTCTTCATAACTTATAAAACTATGAACTGGAATAAAGAGCTTTACAGGAACTATTGTGGGAAGCTATGGAAGGTCATGTGATCTCCCCTCAGTCAATAAGTTTACAAGTTGTAATCCAGGGGTATTGTAAATGTATAACATATAATTAAAAGTCCAAAACAAAGCATTTATTTGTGTCTGTGCTACAAATAAATGACTAATGACTAATCCTTCAGCAATCTACAATGTTAAAAATAAGCAGGTTGGATGTTTGTTTGGCACACAGTGCGGGTCCTTAAAACATGAAGAAATCCGTGGCAATCCACGGGTTATTGTGACAACTTGTGATTAGAATTAATGAACTCGGTATTACTGCTGTGGCTTGCCACTGCATACCTGTTGCATTGTTGGTTCCTCAGGCTCTTGAAATACTTAGTCTGGTACCTTTGTTTAAAATGTATGTGTTCTAATTTATTCAGCATGTTTACTTTAAACTAACAAATATTTACTTTAAATGGCTTACTTAAAGGAAGCAATTATTAGTAGACCTCTGCCTGATTGCTGGTGGCACAGTACAACACTCTCAGCTACTGAATGGTAAGTGAAAATAATTCTTTGTTCTAATTTTTCCTATCTGTGGACTATAGCAGCTCTCATGGGGACCATAACCTATGCAATAGATTAAATGCCTGTTAAATGTTATTTTCAGCCTGGCAGAACACCAAAGTCTAACTTACCCTTAAGCTCTATGTTCTTCGAAATACAGCAAATTTACTATGGCCATTTGACAACAGTAATGTGCAATTTTAGAGTGATTAAATAGCTGTACAAACAAAATGGTATTAGGTTTCTAAACCAGCGATGCTATGCTCTTCTTGTGTATTTATAGTGTCTGATTAAAACCCTTTATCTGGTTCTATATCAGTCATGCAGTAGAACTTTATGTAGAAGAAAAATGAGAATTATGCACTTCAATTGGCTGGTTCAGATTTTTCCTGGTACACTACAGCTTTCTGTGCCGCTAGATAAAATGCTAAGAGGCAAAATTCAGAAAGCCAATGAGTGGACAAGCTATCTATCTGGCTAAAATTAGCTGCATGTAGCTAGATATTCAGTGAATTAAATGTCCCACTAAATATAGGAGACTAAAGTTAACTGGTAATGTCTGAATCTAAGCGGTTAGGATTGAAAGTTAATCGACTGTGTTTAGCCAGATATCTTGATATTTAAACAGCAATATTCAAAATACAGCCAGTTAAATGGCTACAAAATACAACTTAAAATAAACAAAAAAAATGTTTGGGATGAACAGTCCTGGTCTCCAAGGCCCCTTCCTCAGAAATTCCTTAAAATAACCGCAAGTGTAGCACCTCATAAAAATATGAAAAATAATTGCATGCATGGGGCTTGATGCCCCCATCCCTCCCAACCCACCAAATTAAAACAAACAGCAGGCACTAGAGTCCCTAGGCTGACCCAGCTGATTCTTCACTATTTTCTTGAAAATCACGGGCATCTACTGCCCCCCACCCAGCCATCCCGCTCACCTGCAATACTATGCTTCCAGCGTACAGGAGCCACATTCCTGGCTGGTGTGGCAGCGATCCAGGGTAGAAAAGAGGCTGCAACTGGGTAGGGAGGATAGAAGGCAGGAGAAGCTCATTATTTTCAGAAAATATTATGGAAGGAAGAAGGGTCAGCCTTGGGGCAATAGCACCTGCTGCTTTTTTAAAACAAATTATGATGGGTTGAAGGAATGGGGGGGGGGGGGGGGGGCAGGGATCAGGCACTATGTCCACACATTTTAAAGTGTTTTCTGGAGTGAGGAGCTTCCAAAATGGTATTGGGGGAAAAAAAAGTCCATGCCTCATGCAAACATTTAACCCTTACAACTGCTCCTTTTAGTTTTTTTCTAACTGATTTCCTGTTCTATCATATTCTCCATTTTTACTGTTATATACTGCTGAGGTAGTTTTAATTAAAGTCAGGTTTAATTGCTTTATGATCTCTAGATATGTGCAGAAGGAAAACAATTTGTTTTGTTTTGTTTTTTTGTTTCACCAGGAACAAAATTTGTTTCATTCGTTTCATAGGGGGAAAACCCAATTTGTTTATTAGTTTTATTAGTTTTTCATTTTTCCATTAAAGTCAATGGGAGAAGTATTTGCAGCCTATTTTTGGCTGCAGAATTGGGTTTCTTATCAATTCTGATGAAATTTCTGGGGAGCAATCATCAGAATGAGAAAAGAGCTTCAAGGTACTTAGACTGTGGCAAAGTGGCACCAAAGTGACATGAATAGCCTAAGGCACTATAAAGGGGCAAAGGGGTACCAGGAGTGGCAAGAGTACTTTAACAGAGGTGCAAAGCAGCAGCGAGAGTGTCAAAAACACACCACAGCTTCAAAACAGAGAACCAATAACAGTTGCATGAACCCTCAAAGGCAACACAACAGGCAAAGTGGCAAGACAAGTGGCATCAACATCCTACAGCACAATGAAGGGGGAATATAACAAGCAGAAAGACTAGCACCAACAAACTGAGCAACCATGATAGTGGCAAGAACACCACAAGGAGTAGAGAGAGTTGTCTGGTGTATGGCAGCAAGGCAGAGTGGCAGAAAGTTGATAGGAGCAAGACAGGCTGGCAAAGCAGAGATAGTCTGGTCCCTGTGGTTTTCATAGGGGCAAGACAGGCTGGCAGAGTGGAGGTAGTCAGATCCCTGTGGTTTTGATAGGGGCAAGACAGGCTGGCCCCATGGAGAGTTCCCTTTCCTTTGTGCATCAAGGGCTCCCTAGAATGGGTTCGCCCCTAGAGTGTGGTGGTTCTGTTGGCGTCTAGTGAGATCTTGCTGGTCTTTTAAAATCTGGTGGAAGTACCAGATATACAAACGAGAATTTTGAAGGCCGAGGTGGAGGAGGTTTCCATGTGAACAGAAGTTCAACATGGGTCAGCGGGTATTAAGAGATAGGCTGGCCACACCCGGGGAGAGTTCCCTTTCCTTTGCGCAGGAAAGGGCTCCCTAGAATGGGTTGGCCCCTAGAGTGGAGCACGAGCCTTCAAAGTGTGGCGAGTCAACGTGGAGGAGGTTTCCAATTGAACAGCAGTTCTGGTACAACATGGGTCGGCGGGCACTAAGATGTAGGCTGGCTACACCCGGGGAGAGTTCCCTTTGCTTTGCGCAGGAAAGGGCTCCCTAGAATGGGTTGGCCCCTAGAGTACAGCATGAGCCTTCAAAGTGTGGAGAGTCGACATGGAGGAGGTTTCCATGTGAACAGCAGTTCTGGTTCACCATGGGTCAGCGGCACTAAGAGATAGGCTGGCTACACCCAGGGAGAGTTCCCTTTTCTTTGCGCAGGAAAAGGCTCCCTGAAATGGGTTCACCCCGAGAGTGGGACACAAACCTGGGCAAGTGTGGTGAGTCGATGTGGAGGAGGTTTCCATGTGAACAATGGTTCTGGTTCAACATGGATCAACGGGTACTATGAAACGAATGAAACGAATGAAGCTACCTTTCCTTTGTGCAGGAAGGGGCTTCCTGGAATGGGTTTGCCCCGAAAGTGTGGTGGTTTCGTGGTGTCTAGTGAATACCCAGAAACAATTAACTGCTTATGCACTTCAGCTGATGACAAAGGAACTTGAAGAGCTCTCAGAAATAAGAAAACTGTTACTCAAGTCCAAATTTACAATATCAACCTATGTTGACTTTGTACCTGACAGTGCCTCTGTAAACTATGGGAACACAGAGGATGAAGTAGAGTACAACTACCACCAGTTTTCTATAATACTAGAAACATTAATGTTGGCCCCTAAGAAAGATTTAGGGAAAATGGCCCATATTATGAAGGTCATGAAAACTATTGAGCATATGAAATACCAAGCTCCAAGCTGGACAGACAGGCACAGTCTTTGAGGTCAGGCCCTTGTAGTGACGTAAGGACTGGACAGGCAGGCACAGCGTTTGGGGTCAGGCCCTTGTAGTGACTTAAGGGCTGGATGGGCAGGCATATTAGTTGAGGTCAGGCCCTTGTAGTGACATAAGGGCTGGACTGACAGGCACAGCATTTGGGGACAGGCCCTTGTAGTGACATAAGTAGGGATGTGCAGCAGGGACGGATAAGTTTGATTCGGTATTCGCATTTATCAGGACCCAAATCCGTTACATCCGTTTTCGGGGGACCCCAATTCATCCATTAGTTACATATGGGATTCATTTCCCATTAAAGTTAAAAAAAAACAAAACATCCCAACCCTTTAAACTTAATAAACTACAACCCCCCCTCCCTCCTGACACCCCCCCCCCAGACTTGCCAAAAGTCCCTGGTGGTCCAGCGGGGGTCCTGGAGCATTCTCCTGCTCTCGGGCCGTCGGCTGCCTGTATTCAAAATGGTGCCGATAGCCTTTGCCCTTACTATGTCACAGGGGCTACCGGTGCCATTAGTCAGCCCCTGTCACATGGTAGGAGCAATGGATGACAGGCACAGCGATTGGGGTCAGGCCCTTGTAGTGATGTAAGGGCTGGACAGACAGGCACAGTGTTTAGGGTCAGTCCCTTGTAGTGATGTAGGGGCTGGATGGGCAGGCACAGCGTTTGAGGTCAGGCCCTTTTAGTGACATAAAGGCTGGACAGGCAGGCGCAGCATTTGAGGTCAGGCTCTTGTAGTGACTTAAGGGCTGGACAGACAGGCCCAGCGTTTGGGGTCATGTCCTTGTAGTGACATAAGGACTGGACGGGCAGGCATAGCGTTTGAGGTCAGGCCCTTGTAGTGACGTAAGGACTGGATGGGCAGGTACAGCATTTGGGGTCAGGCCCTTGTAGTGACATAAGGGCTGGACAGTGGACAGACAGACATAGCGGTTGAGGTCAGGTACATGAGCTGATATTATCTGCCATTCACAGGGAATATCTGGAAACCCAAGCAAAGGCATGCTTATTTTCAAAAACACTAGCATTTCCATCAACTCTGGTGCCAGCCTTGAGCGATGAGTGCTCATGATATCCCCTGTCATTGAAAATACATGTTCACTGGGTACACTGGTTGGTGGACATGACAGATATCGTGAGCCACTGGCTAGGTGTGGCCAGACAGTGGACTTGTGCCCAATATGCCAGCAGATCTGTCTGCATGTCCTCTATGGGCTCTGGGAAATACCGTGTCACTGACATTTGTGCTGGTGTCTCCTTTGCTTGGGTGGGCTGAGTGCTTGGGTGCTTGGTGCCAGCTGCTTTTGTGCTAGCACATTCCAGAACAGGTGCTTTTTTAGGGGCAAGATGGCTTTGGTGTACTGAAGTGTAGGAGGAAGTACTAGCTGTCGCTGACAGAGTGCTGCTCCTGCTTGGGCTTGCACTACTCTCTGAAGAGCCCGCTGTTTCCTCCTCTGCTTCATGCCTAATCTGTCTCTGCCTATGACGCTCCTGTTCATGGACTTTTACTAACAGCAGGTCCTTCACAAATGTGAGACAATCATTCTATAGGGCGAGTTTCCCTTTCACATGGGGATCACAGACTGTGGCGAGTATGTATGTGTGGTCTTTTGTTAAAGGTCTTAATCTCTCTTGCACCTGCTTCTGCAAAATGTCCAGACCATGCAGCACCTCTGCTGTCATTCTCTCTTCATGTTTATAACCCTTCAAATTTTCCTCAAGAAAATTAACTATAGGAATGATGTCAGCCAAAGTGGCACTTCTGGAACTCAGCTCCTCAGGAGCTGAGTTCCAGAAGGATTTTTACCAGCTGACTCATGACTAACCAATCATGATGCCCTAGGGGACTCTGCACACCTATGTCCATTACCGCAGAAAGTTCATGAAGGGGTGTCTGCTGCTCCACTAACCTCTGCAGGATCATATAGGTGGAATTCCACTGGTTGCCAATGTCTTGAATGAGACGCTTGTGAGGCATCTCCAAATCAGTCTGCTCTTGTCGGAGAACCTGCCCCGTTTTCACACTTCGGTGGAAGTGTGCTGCTATATTCCTGCACTTGAATATTAATGTATGCAAGTATTCATTCTCTTAGTGATTGGACTCCAACCCCAGAGCTGACTTCACTACCAGGTGCAGAGTGTGTGCAAAGCATCAGATGTTCTGAAAGCGCCCGTCGCATATTGCCTTTACCATGTTTGAACCATTGTCTGTGACAAAGAACCCTGTCTGAAGATTCCTGTCTTGCCGGTGTAGCTGCCAGCCCGCCAGCATCTGTCTGATACATGCTAGAATATTGGCTGAGGTATGGGCCTCGTCTGTCAGGTGGGTGTGCAGTAAAGCCCACCTCCACCCTGATACTTGTTCACTAATAGAGCTGCTGCCTGCCCCTGCCTCAGCCAGGTCCCACCAGTATGCTGTCAGGGAAAGGTAAGAGTGTGCAGCATTCATGGTGGTCCAGATATCGCAGGTGAAATGCACACTCTCTTCTGCCTTAGCTAGCAGCGCTTGGATGCAACTGTGACACTGGTTGTACAGGCTGGGGATGACCTTTCTGCTAAATGTGGTTCTGGAGGGGACTTTGTAATTTGGAACTAAGGCCTTCAGCAAATGCTTGAAACCCACATTCTCCACTACCTACAAGGGCTGGTCATCAAGGGCAATCATTTCACCAATGCTCCTGGTTACAACTTTTGAGGCTGCCTGCCTCCTTGCCTGGGATAGCATTACTGAACACCACCCCATTTCCTCCATGGTGGGTTATGACACATGGCAGGGGGCTGCTGGCCTGCCAGCTGACTGCTAGAAGGGCTGAGGGTGTGGGATGACTCTGCTCCTTTTCAACCATTTTACACTGCTGGAAAAAGGGGTCCCCTGACTGGTACTGCCACCATCCCCAGATGGCAGTACTGTTGGGAGTTGCTTCTGCATATGATGCATCATGCCAAAATTAGTTAGATGTCCCATTTTGTTGCCTCTGCTAATAGCCCTGGCACAGTAATTACACTGAGGAAAATGCGGGTCCTCCATCACTTTAAAGTGGCTCCAGATCACAGATTTATTTCGTGATCCCTTCTCTATAGCCTTCAGGGTGGATGCTGGCACTGGAGTTGAAGTAGTGGGTGCACCCTGAGAAGCAATGCCAGGGGCATCAGTCACACTCTGTGCCTGTGCTGACTGCTCTTCCTCCTCATCATCATCATTTTCATCTGTTTCCTGCAGCACTGAAGTAGAGGCTAAGACAGAACTAACTAATCCTCCTAAACCTTCTTCAGCTATTACTGCTTCCATTTCTGATAATGAGAATCCATCACAAGATGATTCTTCATCGGAATCAGAAGCAAACAGTATCTGTGCTACATTTTCAGTGCCAACTAGAGTCTGCTGTCGCACTGCTGCTTTTGGGTCTCGCCCTTTTGTCTTGCATGACTCAGCCTCCACTTCCCTCACCTCCAAAACAACAGGGTCAGAAACAGGTGGTGGCAGTGCATCATCTTTAAATTTCAGTTTTTTCTGGATGGAACTGCCTGCTCCTCCAGAGATTTTAGATTGGAACAGCTCTTTTTTTTAACTTTAATGGGGGACTGGCACTGACTTTTGAAGTGCCTCCTCTGCCAGTCCCAATCACTCGTCTACCTTTCCCTTACATCATGGATTTATTGTCACTGCCTACTAGGGACTTCAATTAAAATAATTATTTCTTTATTGGTGAATGAACACCTCGGTACCAATATATGTGAGTTTGGAAAACTACACAGATGCACAGTGCAGTGCCTTGCTGTACACTACAACTGAGACTGCTTATGTGCACCCAACAAAAGTTTAACTCCAGAAGATGCCTACTTGGGATTTGGATTAAAAGAACACTGGTGTACCAATATATGTGAGTTTGGAAAACTACACACAGATGCAATGCAGTGCCTTGATGTACACTACAACTGCTCTGTGTGAACGAAAAAATGAAACTGCACAGAAAAGACTAGAAGCCTGAGCAAGCACAGTGATGCTGCTTCTTGTTTGAAAATACCAAGTCACACTATCTCCCTCCCAAACCCTGCCTGCAACCTACCACAGGGGGGTAAGATCAGCAGCAAAATCCACTGCTGGCAGCTTGTCTCAGTGTGAGAGACAGAGAGACAGTCTGAGTTCAATAAAAAAAGTGCAGTAAATGTCACTGCCTACTAGGGATTTCAATTAAAATAATTATTTCTTTATTGGTGAATGAACACCTCTCTACCAATATATGTGAGTCTGGAAAACTATTCACACACACACAGAAAAGACTGGAAGCCTGAGCAAACCCAATTCCTACAGTGATGCTTCTTGTTTGAAAATACCAACTCCCAGATAGCCACTGTAACTCTCACACTATCTCCCACCCACCACTGCCTGCAACCTACCCCAGGGGGGTAAGATCCACAGCAAAATTCCACTGCTGGCAGCTTGTCTCAGTGGGAGAGACAGAGAGACAGTCTGAGTTCAATAAAATAAGTAAAGTAAAAATAAAAACCTGGCTGACACAGCAGCAAAAACAAACAAATATCTTTTTCAATGGAAAATTCTATCAAAGTAGCTAGCAATTGAATACAGATTTGAGACACTCAGACTAGCTCTGAGTAAAGCCACCTCCCTGGACAACACCCGAAAAGAAAGAGTGTGGCACACTGCGTGCTTAAGGTATAAATAGTACAGCATCATCAGGAACAGTGTCACAGAGCACTGAGTGAGAGTGGCAATTGGCTACATTTGAAAAATGCTTAGTTCTGATAGGTCACATTCTCATCTCATCTCAGAGCTAAGCATTTTTCTAATCCAGTCTGTCTGACCCACTCTATGACAGAGCTCTGAGGTCACCTATGACTCACAGGAAAGGGCTGGTTTTTGCTATGGATACTCCCACATGGCCTTCTCCTATTTCAAACAGCCGCTAAGAAATCACTGCAAACCAAAAGAATGAAAGTAATATGATATGTTTCATTCGTGGGGGACTGCCATGCATTTTGCGAACCCACGAATCAAACGAACAGGGACTTATGCGTTGCGGATTGCACATTTGTTCAAAACAAATGCACATCCCTAATATCTACTGATGAGCAGCCTAACTGCAGTAACCCCTCGAACCCGGTCATGTGTTCCACTGAGGACATCTCAAGTCGCTGCCCCTCTCGTAGGTTCTAGGACCAACTGCTCCATGAAACAGTCATTTATGGCAGCTAGAAATTTAACCTTTCTAGCACTGCCCCAATCAAGAACAGGGTAATTGAAATCTTTCTTTATTATTCTGATGCCTAATTTATTTATTTATTTATTTTTTATTTCAGCAAGCATTTCACAGTCTGTTTCTTCATTTCGACCAGGTGACCGGTAGTATACAACCACTACTAATACTCTCACCATCACACATGCAATTTCTATCTATAAGGATTCCACACTATATTTTGTTTCCTATTGGATTTTTATAATGCATGACTCCATGCCATCTTTCACATATAGTACCAGCACTCTACCAAATCAATCTGCTTATCACATTGATATAATTTATTTCCCCACTTACACAGTAGATGCTGGATTTGCGCGCACATGCGCACATCCATTTAAAATTGAGCACACATGTACGCGTGTCCAGGTTATTTTAAAATGTACGTATATACATACGTTTGTTATAAAATGACCACACCCCTGGGCATAGGCCAACAAATTCATGCTCATGTGCACCATGCACCTATTTAAAAGTTACCATCCCAGCCCGTTAGCAATGAATATTATGTTAAGTAGATACAATTGAAACCTGCCCCAAGCCTACCCCAACCTGGCCACCTAAATCTGTGAGCACAGTGATTTTGTGCAATTTAGCTGGATGAAGGGAGGGTGGAGAGTATATTTCCTCATTAGATGTATACAGTTACAAGCTGATTTTAACTGCATCAATCTTTTGAAGATTGACCTCTGTGTGGGTAGTTTGTGCTTTAAGATCACGTAGTTTTCTGTAGGCTGAAAAGTATACGTGGACTTTGTCAACTTAGCAGCTCATTGGAAATTTCTCACCAGGGTCGGATTTCCCAGAAGGCCAATCTAGGCCATGGCCTAGGGCGCAGCAGTCAGGGGGGCATATATACAGCAGAAATAACAAACAAACATTTACACATTTTTCAGAATTAGTTTGAAAAGGCCATATAAAATGCTGTTTTTTAAATTTACATTCATATACTTTAAATAAATTGAGCGATACATTTACGTTGCCCATCTCTATAGTTTGCGCTGTCTTGCTCAGTCACAGGCAAAAAGCATTTGCTATTTCTCTCTCACACAGTCAGCGTAAACCACGTGTTAAAGGAAAATTCCAGATTTGGCGTTACAGTAGTGATTCCAAGTGATTCATTACGCTCATATCGCTTGTCTTCTACATATCTACTGATAATAGGTACGTAAAATATATCGTTACTACTTTTATATACTGTTTTGTTAACTCAGGACTGAAAGCCGTAAACAAAAAAAGTTGACGGGGGTGTTCGTTAAATTATAAGGGGGCTACGATTTTTATTTCAAAACAAACTTATAGCTTGTTTTTCAACATCATTTAATGTGGTGTAATGTAAGTTTGACACAAAATGCAAAACATTTCAATAAAATTCTATAATGTCAGATGAGAAACGATGTAAATCTTCTGCATTTTATGTCAATTTTATTAGCTGTTTTTTGTATCGAATACGCCATCTGGGTGAATAATTTGAACTAACCAAAAGAAGTAATCGTCGCACCTCGTATGGGTTATATAGGCAGATGTCTGCATTTTGCGAGCTGGCCCGACCCAAACCCGCGGGCCGGGATGGCTTTAAAATCTTTCAGCGCGGGTCGGGTCGGAGGGAAGAACTACTGCGGGGTAATGCGGGTCCCACAGGCTGAAACATTTTTTACTGGTTTTGCTTCTGGGAAGAAATTCTAGTAGATATTTAAGATGACTTGAAATTTGATGGAAAGGTTTTTTTTGTATGTGTTAATGTTATGCAATTTCATAAGTAGTGCAGTAGTGTAGTTTTGAATTAAAAGTATATGGTTCAAAGATTATAAAGATTGTATTAAGTGCTTACATGTTTCAAAAATAAACTATTACATATTAAATTGAAAATTATAAATCAACTTTTGAGGGGGAGGGGGCGCAAAATAGTGCTTTGGCCTAGGGTGTAGAAATGTGTAAATTCGGCCCTGTTTCTCACAAATAAAGGACCTTTGAAATGTGAGTGTCTCTCAGGTGTGGGAGCTGAAATCTTTCCCCACTCTCTCTCTCTCTTCTGGTAGTAAACCCTCCATTCAAGTTACTCTTTGTTTTTCAGCTGTTCTTTCAAATGCTCTGAAATGGGGACTGAAAACCAGCACTGATTCTACTGCTTCTCATGAGCAAGAGTTGGGTGGTAACCCTAGCAACTGTTAAATCAGGGCATTGTATTAACAATGATATGCCTGTCTGGCAGGAGTGACTGAAATAAATGTGTTACTTGTTTCATAAAAATAAACAAAATGATCAAGGATACAAACATTTGCTGAATGAATAAAAGTGCAACTCTTAAAGATCAAAGATTACAAAAATTGAAAACATAATTTTCATTAATCAGCATAAAGACTATATAAACACTTGCATGACAATATGAACAAAATCAGAAAAAACACTAACAAAGGAAGAGACAATTGATTAATTTTTCACTCAAATATAGTAAAGAATGCTACATCAAAATATCCCAAAAAATGTAAGGGTATCTAGCCCTTAACTAACAAGAAATCTTCCAGCATTGGCTGGTCCAGGGAAGCCTTTGTTAAGGAGGGATTGATAATAGGGTTTGTCCCCCCAAGGGAATAGGTTTTAAAGGAGGATTATAAGATGGTTCCATGAGTCAGAGGGAAGATCGTTTTGGAGTCTAGGAGCTTGTTGAAAGGAGTTCTACGGAAGAGTTTTGAGGATCTCAGGGCTTGTGTATTATAGAGGTACTGCTCTGCTGGGGTGAGCTTTGGAAGCTCACTTTGGAAAGGGCTACGGGAAGATAAGGACTCCATGTCAAAAAGGGTCACCATCAGCCTTGGGAAGCCTGCTGCAGAGGAGCGTGAGAAGGTAAAGAGGTTTTTTTTCCCCTGTTCTCTATTAAGACTTGAAGTGAACAGAGTTTTTAATGGGAATTTGGGAGGAAGATTTCTATATCACTGAAAGTCATTCTATTAATCAATTATATTTTAATTGATAAACCTCTCAATAAAATCTTTAACTTTAGGCAAACTGAGTGAATCCTTGTTCTGAGTAAAACAAACTCTGATTGACCACAGATGGCATAATTAATTTATTTATAAATACTGTACTTTACACAGTTGGAGATTCCAATCAATGATTACCCTATAATTTGTGGTGCTCCATGTCCTAAAGTCTGGTGATCCCTTGGGTCCCACAGGTGAATTCTCCTCACAGCACAAAGTTATACCTGATTTTCCAGGGCGGGGGGTGCCACATTTATAAAAGGAACAATGCTATCCCTCAGGGACCTAAAAAAAAACCCATTTTCCGAAGTATTTGTATCCTTGTCCTTTTCTTCATTAATTTTGTTTTGATCTTACATTTTCATTGGATCTCTTTTTGTTTGTGATTACTTATTTCATAAATATTTGTAATCATTTATACTAAGGGCCTGATGTAATAAAAAGCTTTTCCATTTGGTGCCTATAGGAAAAATGCTTGCTGCAAGGGCCCCTGACAACCAGGCATAATGATTTCTAATATTGCTTAAGTACTGTATATGGAATTAGAAATACTGAACTATACAGATCTGAATGACCAAGGCTTTATTTGTATTTTATGTTGATGACAAAAGTTCTTAGTAGACAGATGTTACTATCTTATACAAATCTGACAAAGTGAAACTATTACCTGTTCATGTTTTTTTTCATTACAGTGTGGGAGAAGATATAAAAATGACAATCACATTTTCATCAAGGTTACACCGAAGCAATATCTGACATACTTATAAACAGATTGATGACTGAGTTCAGTGGGCATAAAAAACTTGTAGCTGAATAAGTTAATTGCAATCAAGAAATAGCTTGTGCCAAATAAGCAGGGGGCAATCTTTAATGTGCTTGCCGTGATTAATAAAACAGGAAAATGAATATTGGAAATCAATTCTTGGAAATGACTTATTTGAAAAAAAAATTTCAAGTTTTCAACTGTTCTGTTTCTTAGTCAACGTGGTGTCCACTGCCTATTTTGTATCTCCTGAGTCACACAAAAGTATAGAATTAAAAATAGCATTACTGATGGGCTGGAAATTCTTAGTGCCCTACCAGATCGGCCAGGGATTCTCAAAAAGCTCTTCCATATTCCTGGAAATACTGAACAGCTGCACCCTGTTTAAAAGCATTATGCAGGATACAGTTGTACAGTTCTACATGATGTCAGATAATGAAACTGTCTGAAGATGATGTATCTGGATAGAATAAACCAGAGCATGAACAAACCAGTCTCGTTAACATTTATCGTGTAAATGACAAAAATGTAGTCAAAGAACTACACAACATGCAGCCCTACTAGAAAAAATTACAAATGCATGCAAGTTTGATTATATTTGCTTTGATATGTGAAATTCATTTGCAGTGGAGCTCACGGAGGTATTCTTGTGTCAAAGAAAGCAAAATGGTGAGCGAGGCTTGCCTGTTGAATGTTTTGGCACTGTGCAAAATTTTATTCACAGCCATGCCATTGTGCCCTAGTCCAAACGCACATTGTGCTAGAACGGTGAGACAGCTAGAGTTTGGGAATATGGAGCAACTCAAACCTATATGTAACCTGGCATTTTATCTTTCCTTTTTCACGTCACTGAAAATAATGATTCCCTGTTCACAAGTTTCAGGTGGTCTTTTCTCATGGCTAGGATACTAAATAGATTAAGCCCTTATCATTGTTTGGTTCACAGCCCATGGTTTGAATTGACTCAACTGACTGACCTTTGTTCCAGTCTTGGGTCTGTCCTTAGCAGAGACTGATGATCATGTCAGAATCTTTCATGCTGTTAAATGGTTGTGTGTAGCTGACAAAGGATCTCTAAGGTCTAGTTGAGAAACCAATACGTTCATTTCACTTGGGACCTTAACTGTAATTTTTTTTTAATCCAGAAGAGAAAGATTAAAGTACTAGCTCATTGCAACTATTTCTTCTCACAAGGATATAGTTTGTTTTGGCTTATTTTTACTCAGGTCAAAACTGAGACAAGTACATGGAATCATCTTTCCCTCTAAAACAAGTATATATTTACTTTGTGGAACCATTCAAAAACAGCTAGAAAAGGAAATTTGATGAGATGCCATCACATTTAGGGGCCTATTTACAAAAGATTTTCCCCCATAATGAAATTGCTCTCTTTGTTTCAAACCCTGTGGATAAGTTTTACCTGTACGGGTTTACCCTAATAATCAAAAATAAAACTATGCTGGAAGTTTTCTTTTGGTAAAATTATTTATTTATTTTATTTATTTAAAAGTTTTCTATACCGTCGTTTAGTGATATACCATCACAACGGTTTACAAATAGGCACATAAATAAATTCAAGATGGATTGTACTTTAACTAGGGGTGCCGCAGTTGTTCAGATACATGATTTAATATTATAAGCTATATGTAAAGTGTATTAAAATTACCTATATGGGCTAACCGAAGATGCGGTATACTGTAATTCTTTAACTTAATACTTAAGTGTGATAAAATAAAAATAAAAATAAAAAATAAAAACACACATATGTTCTCAGGTGACTTTTGTTTGTGCGTATAAGTCCTTTTCTTGTTTCTTAGTACTACCTATTTCCCATTCTCACTTTGAAAGGCCTTTTTGAAAAGCCATGTTTTTAAGCTTTTTTTGAAGAGTTTTTGATCCCTCGTTAGTCTTATTTCGGGTGGCATTGAGTTCCATAATATAGGGCCGGCTAAAGACAGTGCTCTCTCCCTTACTTGTGTCAGTTTAGCTGTCTTTACAGAGGGTATTGTTAGTAAGGCTTTATTTGCTGATCTGAGATTTCTTTGGGGAACATGTAGTCTTAATGCAGTGTTTAACCAATCAGTAGACTTGTGCTTGATTTCTCTGTGGGTAATTTTTCCTTAGGAAACAGTGTGTGTAATTTAGATTATAAAAAACTATGTGTACTGTAAGGATGTACATTTGTTTTTTGTTTTCATTTTTAGTGCGCACTAATGCAATTGAACCTAAAATATGAATTGAATAATAAAAATAACATGAAACGAAAATAAAAATAAAAAAGATGTTCACCGCACATCCCTATTGTGTTGTCGTACAGCCTGCCTTCCCCCCTCCCCAGGTGTACCTCCAAAAAATGTGGGCAAAATAATCCATGTCGTAGAACACTGAGGATAATTTTGCCCCCACTGAAGATAAGCAATTTTCAAAGCCTCCGTTTCCACAAGTAAATTGCATTTTTATTCATGGAAATGCTTTGAATATTTCCCTCTTTGAGGGTAATACTGAAAGGCATTCCCATAGGTAAAGCAATGCTTTGCTCGTGGAAATATACCATTATAAATTTGCCCAGTCGATATGCAGCAAACTTATGTGTGTATAGCCAGTATGAGGGTAACTTTCAAACCGGTGCGTGGGTGCACATTGAGGCATGTACGTTGACCTGTGTCCAGGGATGAGGCCATTTTATAACATACATGCACATATGAGTGCTTGTTATAAAATAGCCTGGCTGTGCACACGTGTGCACCAAATTTTAAGTTGTCCCGTGCTTGTACGCGCAAATGCCGCTTTACCGCATAAATTGGGGGATTTTAAAAGAGGTACGCGCCATCGCTATTCCCAGTTTTACCAGTTCATCCCCAATTCACCCAGTTAAGAGATGGGTCCTCCAAACCCCCCTAGTTTAAAAGCCTTCACCTCCTCCAGTTATCCCCTGTTAGGATTTGTGGGTATGTGGGCCTTTTGGCCAAGGTGAGAGATGGTACCGCCCAGGGGAGGAGCCCCACTGAGCCTCACCATCAGGAGGCGAGGTCTCGGCTGCAGGATGGTATAGAGCAGAAGAGAAAAGGAGAAGGAGAGAGAGAGGGTGACCCCAGGAGCTGGCCACTGAGCAACAGCACAGGTGCTGACGTAAGACTCAGTTCGGGACAACTGGAGTCAGGCAATAGGTGCGGCACTACCCGAGGAGTGGGGGCGCCAAGCGAAAGTACAGTCACAGGGTCCATAGAGATGGTACACAAGAGGGTTCCTCGGTGAGAGGTCATGGTAGTGGTCCGCAGAGTGGGGTATACCGGCAAGGGTTCCTTTAGGATATCACAGTACTGGTCCGCAGAGCGGGGTACACTGGCGAGGTTCTTCTAGCGATATCACGGCAATGGTCCGCAGAGCGGGGTACACCGGAGAGGATTCCAATGTAGATATCACAGCAGTGGTCCACAGCGTGGTTACTCACAGTGACTGAAGACAAAAAAGTAGTTTCATAGAAAGCCTCGGGAAGTGAGGCAAGCAGAAGTCTGGGTGAAGGCCCTCCGAGGAGCGGATAGCTGAGAGATGAGGAAGGGTCCCCGAGAAGAGGGTACCCGGTAGTCTCACACCACGGAAGCAGGAACTGGAACAAGCACTGAAGTGAGAGTAGGTGGATTCAGCAAGATGAATTCATTGCCATTCGTCGGCTGTCTAGGCCGGCGGGTTTAAATATCCAAGATGAGTGACGTCATCTGAGGGGGACGTCCCCGAGGTTTCCGCTATGACGTGGTTAAAACAGGCCCGGGAGCACGTGCGGGTGCCTAGGGGACCCCAAGGGTAAGATGGTGGTCGGCGGCGTCCATGCTGCTCAGGTGGGCCCAGGAATGGAGGCCCAGGGGCGATCCGGGAAACTACAGACCGGTCAGCCTGACTTCAGTGCCAGGAAAAATAGTGGAAAGTGTTCTAAACATCAAAATCACAGAACATATAGAAAGACATGGTTTAATGGAACAAAGTCAGCATGGCTTTACCCAGGGCAAGTCTTGCCTCACAAATCTGCTTCACTTTTTTGAAGGAGTTAATAAACATGTGGATAAAGGTGAACCGGTAGATATAGTATACTTGGATTTTCAGAAGGCGTTTGACAAAGTTCCTCATGAGAGGCTTCAAGGAAAAGTAAAAAGTCATGGGATAGGTGGCGATGTCCTTTCATGGACTGCAAACTGGCTAAAAGACAGGAAACAGAGAGTAGGATTAAATGGACAATTTTCTCAGTGGAAGGGAGTGGACAGTGGAGTGCCTCAGGGATCTGTATTGAGACCCTTACTTTTCAATATATTTATAAATGATCTGGAAAGAAATGCGACGAGTGAGATAATCAAATTTGCAGATGACACAAAATTGTTCAGAGTAGTTAAATCACAAGCAGATTGTGATAAATTGCAGGAAGACCTTGTGAGACTGGAAAATTGGGCATCCAAATGGCAGATGAAATTTAATGTGGATAAGTGCAAGGTGATGCATATAGTGAAAAATAACCTAGGCTATAATTACACAATGTTGGGTTCCATATTAGGTGCTACAACCCAAGAAAGAGATCTAGGTGTCATAGTGGATAACACATTGAAATCGTCGGTTCAGTGTGCTGCGGCAGTCAAAAAAGCAAACAGAATGTTGGGAATTATTAGAAAGGGAATGGTGAATAAAACGGAAAATGTCATAATGCCTCTGTATCACTCCATGGTGAGACCGCACCTTGAATACTGTGTACAATTCTGGTCACCACATCTCAAAAAAGATATAATTGCGATGGAGAAGCTACAGAGAAGGGCTACCAAAATGATAAGGGGAATGGAACAACTCCCCTATGAGTAAAGACTAAAGAGGTTAGGACTTTTCAGCTTGGAGAAGAGACGACTGAGGGGGGATATGATAGAGGTGTTTAAAATCATGAGAGGTCTAGAATGGGTAGATGTGAATCGGTTATTTACTCTTTCGGATAATAGAAAGACTAGGGGGCACTCCATGAAGTTAGCATGGGGCACATTTAAAACTAATCGGAGAAAGTTCTTTTTTACTCAACGCACAATTAAACTCTGGAATTTGTTGCCAGAGGATGTGGTTAGTACAGTTAGTATAGCTGTGTTTAAAAAAGGATTGGATAAGTTCTTGGAGGAGAAGTCCATTACCTGCTATAAGTTCACCTAGGGGTAGATTTTTTTAAAAAGCGCGTTCGCGTACTTTTGTTTGCACACCAGGCGCAAACAAAAGTACGCTGGATTTTAGAAGATACGCGCGTAGCCGCGCGTATCTTCTAAAATCCTGGATCGGCGCGCGCAAGGCTGCCGATTTTGGGCAGCCGGTGTGCGCCGAGCCGCGCAGCCTGTCTCGGTTCCCTCCGAGGCCGCTCCGAAATTGAAGCAGCCTCGGAGGGAACTCTCTTTCGCCCTCCCCTCACCTTCCCCTCCCTTCCTCTACCTAACCCACCCCCCCGGCACTATCTAAACCCCCTCCTTACCTTTGTCTGTAGATTTATGCCTGCGAGAAGCAGACGTAACTCTACGCACGCCAGCGGAGTGCTGGCGCGCCGTGCTCCGACCCGGGGGCTGGTCCGAAGGCCTGGACCACGCCCCCGGGTCGGCACCACGCCCCCGGTCCCGCCCCCGAAACGCCCCGCCCTGCCTCCGAAATGCCGCGTCATCGGGTCCCGCCCCGACATGCCCCCGACACGCCCCTTCCGAAAACCCCGGGACCTACGCGCGTCCCGGGGTTCTGCGCGCGCCGGTGGCCTATGGAAAATAGGTGCGCCGGCGCGCAAGGCCCTGCTCGTGTAAATCCGGGCGGATTTACGCGAGCAGGGCTTTGAAAATCCGCCCGCTAGAGAATAGCCACTGCCATTAGCAATGGTAACATGGAATAGACTTAGTTTTTGGGTACTTGCCAGGTTCTTATGGCCTGGATTGGCCACTGTTGGAAGCAGGATGCTGGGCTTGATGGACCCTTGGTCTGACCCAGTATGGCATTTTCTTATGTTCTTATGTTCTTAAGAAGGCTGGCGGTAGCTGGCAGAGGCCGTGAGTTCACCCAGTGGAGCCAAAGCAGAGAAAAAGGAGGTGAGCAACAGAGGTTGCAGCCATCTGCGGCCATGGAACGTAACATCCCCAACCCTAAAAACCCCACTGATCTGCCTATTTTTTCTTTATTTTTTAGCTTACACATCATCCATAGCAGAAGAAAAGTTACGCGGCAGGGGGCCTCCGTGTGTGCCGGTTCGCATATATATTTAAGCGCACATCTCAGGTTCATTCCCCACCCAGACCCTGCCCGGGCCCCACCTCTTTTTGGAAACTTTCAAGATGCGTGTGCTGCGGGAGATATGCGTGTATCTCACCAGCTTTTAAAATCTGCTCGGCGTACGCTAGCCTGACTTATTCGTACATCCCTTAATTAATGTATGCACCAGGCTTTTAAAATTCACGTTTATATGCGCAAGTTTACCTGCAGTGAGCAGTCACATTCCTGGGGGCGGAGCTGGAGTAAGGCTTGTCCTTATTGCCCCTTCTTTTGCATTTTCAAAAGTATGAGTGGAAATTTCCTCGAAAAATAAGGAGGGTTAATTTTGGTGGGATAATTTTGAAAAGTGAGTTTTGTGTGTACTTTCCCTTTGAAAATTGTAATGATTTATGCATATATTTCATTGAAAATGTATGCATGCATTTAAAATATGTGTTTATGGGAAAATGTTTAGTATTTAGAGTCACTGTTGTTGCCTGGGATTTGACATATGGACTAGTTAGGTGTTAATTTTGTTTTTAGCCATTTAATTATCCTTGCCAATAGGAAAAACTATTACAAATTTAAGGCCATATATTTTAAATTAATGTAATCCCTATCTTGACTGCTGAGATTTTTTTTTATTATTATTATTGCACTTATCTCCTTGAGTTAAAATGATTCCTTCAGAAGTTCCAAATAAGCATACACAGATTAACACAGCAGAAGGGGGAGTAATAATGAAAGGAAAAAATGAGTCTTGAATGTTTCTAAAGCTAAATTTAATATAGGGTGGGCAACTGAAAGCTTTACTCATAACTGTAGCCCAGATGAATAACAAGTTATGAAGCTATGACAAGAAGGTAAAAGGCTGATAGTGGACAGGCATTGGCACTGAATGTCTTAGTCAAGCATTTAGTACCCTGCTCTTATCACATATAGCAGCTGTTGGGTCACCAGAGATCCTTTTTGTAAGCCTTGATGGCTTCCGGTTTCTTGGGGGTGGGTTTGCAGGTCTTAGACTCTATGAAAAATCCTCCTAGTTTGCTCAGAATTATCTGAACCACTCAGTGGCCCTAAGCAAAGCAGCAGCTTCTCAACTCAGTAACCCAGCCAGAATATGTTTGCCTTTGCAAACTTTCAAGATCACAAAATTAATTCCTTTCTTTGGTCACATCTGAAGACAAAACTTATACAATCTTTGACAGTTATGGAATTATCATCACTGGATAGTCCTTTTTATGATTAAGTAAAAGGTAGAGTATGACAATCTGCAAAAATTCCATGGCTTGTTTTGCTCGCATTTGGAAAGATTACATGAGATCATATTTCTAGTTTCTTAACTCCTCTAGACTTTATATTTCACCATCGCTAGCTATAACTATGCCATGTCACACACAAAGGCACTGTTGCTTGGCTACATACAGACCTTCATTTATCAAATTCAACACAATGGCATGTGAAATCTGTCTAATATGGCCATCTTTTATATATAAAATAGCAGGTACTGAATATAGCTCACCCTGTGCATATAACAAAAATGCAGGCCACAGCAGAAGAAATCAGCCAACAGCGCGCGGTGCTGAAGTGAAAAATCCAAACAGTGACTGAAACTACACAAAATATCACATACCCAAACTGGCTCCTCATATATACAGAGAAAATAATAAAAAAAGAAATATATCAATAAAATACAAATCTTTATTCAAGCCCACATTATGGACAAATCAGGAAAAACATCACTTCTGCCACAGTTCTACTAATCTTCTGCTTTCTAAACAGTTTAGTGCTCAAAGAGAGACTATAGTCACAACTACCATAATTTTTTGCAACCAGTAATGGAATTAATTTCCCTCAAGAAATATTTCCTCCTGATCAATTCATTTCTAGAGGCCTATTTTAACACCAATTTACACAGGTGAAAAGCGTTTTACCCACATTTATTGGCTGTCTCCCTCAATGAGGCAGAGTGCATGCTCGTTGTGGAACAAGGCATGTACTTTGGAGTGACACTCAGAGGAGGTGCTGCCAGGAGCATGTTTAGGTTACAGAAGGAAAAGTGCTTGCTAAACCTAACAGCCGCGCGCATGCTATAAAACCCAGGGTCGGCGCGTGCAAGAGGGTGCACACTTGTGCACCTTACGCTCGCCGAGCCCTAGGGGAGCCCCGATGGCTTTCCCCGTTCCCTCTGAGTCCGCTCCGAAATCGGAGCGGACTCAGAGGGACCTTTCCTTCTGCCCCCCCCCCCCCCCACCTTCCCCTCCCTTCCCCTATCTAACCCGCCCTCCAGCCCTACCTAAATCCCCCCCCTACCTTTATTTTATAAGTTGCACGTGCTGGCTGACGGCCGGCCCGCGATCCCGGGCACAGCGGAAAATGGCTCTGGCCACCCTCCGCCATGCCCCTGGACCGCCCACACCCCCCGGACTGCCCATGCCCCGCCCCTTTTTTTGAGCCCTGGGACATACGCGCGTCCTGGGGCTTCATGCGCGCCACCAGGACTTTTCAAAATAGGCCCGGCGTGCGTAACCCCCCCTACACGCGTAAATCCGCCTGGATTTACGCGTGTAGGCTTTGAAAATCTGCCCCATTATTTGCACGAGAAATCATGGAATAAAGCAAGAAATTCCATACAATATCCTTTTTCTGGATTTTCATATTAATCCCCTCATCAAAGGTCAGTCTTTGGTTCAGGAAATCAGTCGGAGGTATCTAATATTACAGAACAAATTGCAAAGTTTCACCATTGAAAAAACAAAAACAGAAACAGTCACAAAGTTTTGTGTGCTTTCAGCCATTGAATGCAGTTGTTATCAAGAATGTATCTTTCAAGTACTACTTTATGATCGACTCTTTTCCCAGTCTCAGATTATAACATGGAAAAATAGATTGTATAATACATGTATATATTAGCAAGCCTTGCAAATGAGCCTTAGCAATAAGAAAACCCATAATCATTATTTCTGGCATGTTTCATGAACATTACATGAAACATGCCATGTACACGAATGTATTGAAATGTACATGAATGTACATGAATGTATTGAAATGGCTCTTTTTTCCCAGATGGGTTCTAAAGTATTGTCTTCAGCCTGTTCTATGTAACATGCAGATCCTGGACTATCTGGCCTCCACTTGTATTCATCTCCTTTTACAAAACAATGAACCCTACTTCCCAAATTCACAATAAAAAAACAAACAAAATTCTTTGGTGATCAAAGACCACAATATTATTCACAGTCTCCAAACATGAAAATACCTGAGCCAAATCAACAACAGAAACCCCAATTATCCTAATCATCTATCCATTGCATTCCAGAAAACTATGCTCCCCTGGCTTCTTGCCGTAGGTCAGTCAGAAGCCTTCTTCACAACGGGCCTTCACCCTGCTCCCCCTGCAAAGAGCCCACATCATTTGTGATAACACCCAATCACACCCAAAGCCTCCCAATGTTGAGCATTCCCCCAACCTAGCTGGTCCTCCAACACTGTGCTCAACAACAAATAGTAAAACAGAAATAAAACAACCAACAAGCAAAACACTGGGGGGCGGATTTTAAAAAGCATTTACATGCGTAAATCTGGGTTTTACGCATGTAAATGCACTTTACTCGAGTAAGTGGGCTTTTGAAAATTGCTACAATATATGCCATTGAATCGTCCATAGGATTTATTCGCATAAGTGCACTTTACGTGAGTAAATGGCTTTTGAAAATTGCTACAATAGTAGTTACATTTATGCGCGTAACTCCTTTGAAAATTACCCCCTGGGTGGGGAGGTTACTGCCTATGGAGTAGCAGAAAAGGAGAGGAAAGATCATAGCCTCCCTCCTTTTATAGCCAACTCCAAAGTTCCCTCCTTCTCTCATGTTCCTCAGTGATCAGAAACCAACCATCAGCCAGAATCTTTGCTGCATAATTTGAATAACACAGGAGGAGCAGCCCCATGCATAGGTCTTCAAATCATGGCGTCCATCCACCTAGATAGCACTGTGAAGCTAGGCCAGGCCCACGTCAGCCCTGAACCTGGTCTCAGTTCCCCCCCCCCCCCCCCCCCCCAACCTGAAAAATGATGGGGAATACAAAGTGTGACGTTTTAGGTCCATTGTTCCTCAAAATAATTTAAGGTGATGTTCAAATGACTACATTTGAACTTTCTGTATAAATTCTAAAACATTTATATACACTAATTTTATGGCTGCTAACATGTTCACACTGTCAATTTCTTTTACAATAGTCAAGGACTTTGAAATTGCCTCATTTTAGCAAAGATAGAATAGCTCATGTTGACAATTTTCTGACTGTTGTGTGACAAACTGAAAAAAAAAAAATGAGCCCAGCATGGACTGAACCAATGCCCTGCAGCTACTGCACTCTATTTACTGTATGATGAACTATCAGCACACAGTTAGCTATCCAGAGCTGCAGACTAGCAATATTAGGATACTCAGCCCAAATAACAGGAGAAAATGGAGCAGGGATTTCCTTCTTTTTTCCCCCTGGGCACTGTTTTTCCCTTCAGTGCAGATTAAAATGAATCGGAGCATTATGTAATGTCGACTCAAAGAGCTTTAATATCTACTGTAATTTTTCTATTATCTGCTTAACATAGGGAAAAAAAGCTAATTTCTTGACTTGGGAGTCTTTTTAACTCCAACTTCACAGCTTGCCCTTATTTACGAACACAAGAAGTTGCCAAACTGGGTCAGACCGAGGGTCCATCAAGCCCAGCATCCTGTTTCCAAGAGTGGCCAATCCAGGATACAAGAACCTGGCAAATTCCCAAACAGTAAATAAATCCCATCCTACTAATTCCAGTAATAACAATGGCTATATCCTAAGTCTTTTTGATTAATAGCCATTTATGAACTTCTCCTTCTGAAACTTGTCCAAAACTTTTTTAAACCCTGCTGTGCTAACTGCCATAATCATATCATCTGGCAATGAATTCAGAGCTTGTGTATTGAGTGAATTTTTTTTTTTCTCTGATTTGTTTTAAATGTGCACTTGCTAACTTCATGGAGTGCCTCCTAGCTTTGCATTATGTGAAAGAGTAAATAACCAAGTCACATTTACTTCTCATGATTTTATAGACCTCTATAATATCCCACCCTAGCTGTCTCTTATCCAAGCTGAACAGTCCTAACCTCTTTAGCCTTTCCTCATAGGGAAGCCATTCTATCCTCTTTATCATTTTGGGTACCCTTCTTTGAACCATTTTCAGTGCAATTATATCTTTTTTGAGATGCAGTGACCAGAACTGCACACAGTACTCACCATGGAGCGATAGAGGCATTATGACATTCTCTGTTTTATTCACCATTCCTTTCCTAATAATTCCTAACATTCTGTTTGCTTTTTTGACCGCCACAGCACACTGAGCCGGCGATTTCAATGTATTGTCCACTATGACGCCTAGATCATTTTCCTGGGTGGTAGCACTGCCCCTTTATGCTCCTCTCTTCTGTCTGAACAAGGTCCAAATAAGTGGTGCATGAATTTTCTGGTTTCTTCTGTCCTTTTTTTTTTTTCCTGCTAAATGTAATTCACTATCTTGAGCTAGTGATTTCGACTGTTTAGTTCTTGCAATGTATTACAACATACACCGACCGACCCCTGCCATCAGCAAGGCAATGAGATGTGTATCAACGGGCAGGCAGGCGGGTTCAAAAAGAAGGGATCTTAGTCTTGTAAAGCTAAATGGTGTTCAAGGAAGAATTTGTATTCCAGTGTCTGAATAATATGGGTGTACTAGGCAGACAGAATGTTAATGAAGCTTCTGAATGTGTTTTGAAAGCCTGTCTGTTGTAATGAAATGTCCCTGCAATTGGCAGCTTCTCCTTCCCCTTCCCTACTGAAATGCAGAAGGTCTCCTTTTTCAGACTACCTTCAGAGGGAACACGAGTGACAGGTCTGCCTGTGAGCCCCACTTTTCCACTATGAGATGACTGGCAACTCGAGATTTCATCGCCCTTCCCTACTGATGTTTGAAATGCGCAGGGATAAAATGAAATCACCAACCATCTGTATCACAGAGTAATTGTATTTTCCCTTTTAGTGTGACACGAGAAGCCCTGCCTGCACATGTTTAAGGCTTACATTGCATTGCCACCCCAACAATAACTGTCTTCTTCTTCTTGTATTTTGGAAGGTGGCTCTTTAAAACTAAAGCTTTATTTACGGTGCACGAAGGGTGCAGTGGTATACATTTGCTTGAATTGAACCTCTTGCAGGTAATCTGAGATCGCCCTGCTTCCTGCTCCAGGCAGCAGCCTGCATGTAACAGGAGAGAAGGGACCAATGTTGCTACCCTGCTCCCTAATCCACCCTTCCGCTTCCTTCCTGTTTCTTGCAGAGAACAGGAAGAGGTGATACATGAGTGGAGAAAGCACAGTGCAGAGCAGAGAAAAGCTAGTGTTGCCTAAATTGATTATCATTCTCTTCAAACCTACTTGGCAGCAGTAAAAAAAATAAAAAATAAAAAACCCTGCTGCTAGATGCCATTTAGTTGAGCTGTCTGGTTGGTTGATTGCCGGATAATCAGGCTTTTCCTGTATAGCAATTAACGGGGGATTATAATTAGATGAGGCATATTGCACATCACTGATGACATCACTACTAAATAAAATGTTTCCCTCCAAGTTAGCTGGATTGTGGAAACTATTTTTGGTTGGTTATACAGATAATGGAAAAAGAAGACCAATCGGGTAGATAAGCATCCAGCTCCCTCCTTGCATGTCTTACTACCAAGTTTTGTAATAATCTAAGCAGCTACAAAAACGAATCAGGCTTTTGCCTGAACATCCGCCCTTCAGCATTCACCGTAGTCTTGCAGGATGGTATCTGGCCACCACCAAACCAGTTGGTTTCTGGGAAGTTGTATCTTGCTGATACCTACCCAGCTGCATGGCCTGCTCAGTCAGAAGGATGTAATTTCTTTATCTGCCCATTGTTTTTCTCTGTATTGTCCTGCTAGGACAGTACCCAGCTGCTTCCAATCTGCCGGCATCAGCCTGGTAGTTTCTGACAAGTTGTACCCTGCAGTAGGGATGTGAATCGTTTTTCAACGATTAAAATTATCGTCCGATAATGTTTATATCGTCTTAAATCGTTATAGAACACGATACAATAGAAATTCTAACGATTTATCGTTAAAAATCGTTAAATCGTGTTAGTGCGCACTAACTCGAGTTAGTGCGCACTAACTCCCCGTTAGTGCGCACTAACTCGATTTAGTGCGCACTAACTGAAAATGATACAAATAAACACTTTCCAGGTCACTGAAGGTCAGTTAGGAATGAATATGTGTTCCTATTGGCTGGCTGCCCTCTTATCTATTGATATTACCAAGGTTACCACTGAGGTGATGGTTGGGGGGATGGGAAATGGAACTGGAAACTAACGAACACCAACAGAAAATTAAACAAAGTGTTCACACTTCCCAGGTCAGTAAAGGTCACTTAGGAATGAATATGTATGTATGTATTCCTATTGGCTGGCTGTGCTCTTATCTATTGATGTTACCAATATGGTTGGGGGGATGTGAAATGGAAACAGTTGGAAGCTTGACAAAAAAAGTAATGTAATGATCAGCACTCACGTGACTAGAACTTGTTTGTTTATTATTTTTGTTAGCAGGCACCTGAAATGCTAGTGCATGTTGAATTTGCCAATCACTGTGCATTTTAGAAAGGTGGTCCTGGCTGGAACTGTACACAGTTCAAATATATGTAATTGATTGTTGGTAAGTGTATTTTTTAAGTAGCCACACTGGCACCAGTATGTTTACTTTTCCTCCTACTTAACTCACTACCTCAGCTTTGTAAGAAGGGCTTCTCTGCTTGTGTGTTGTTTTTGTTTGGTGTGAGGAGAGCAGAAACATCAGATCTTTATTCAATCTACTACAGTCATCTCTTACAGTGCCCTATCCCTATTAATACCAGGAGTGTTGTGATCTTCCTGCACACAGTGCCCTAACCCTGATACCAGTCTGAGACAGCTCCCTCCCTGCATTACTAGTGAGAGGCTGGCTTCACAGACAGGGGGGAGCTGCCTGACCCTCACTCCTGACTTCCCCCATGTCCCAGCTAGTGAATGGTGTGTGGGTGAGGGGGGGGGGGGGAGGATGGTGAAGTCTGAGACAGCTCCCTCCCTGCATTACTAGTGAGAGGCTGGCTTCACAGACAGGGGGGAGCTGCCTGACCCTCACTCCTGACTTCCCCCATGTCCCAGCTAGTGAATGGTGTGTGGGTGAGGGGGGGGGGGAGGATGGTGAAGTCTGAGACAGCTCCCTCCCTGCATTACTAGTGAGAGGCTGGCTTCGCAGACAGGGGGGAGCTGCCTGACCCTCACTCCTGACTTCCCCCATGTCCCAGCTAGTGAATGGTGTGTGGGTGAGGGGGGGGGGGAGGATGGTGAAGTCTGAGACAGCTCCCTCCCTGCATTACTAGTGAGAGGCTGGCTTCACAGACAGGGGGGAGCTGCCTGACCCT
The DNA here is from genome assembly GCF_901001135.1 of Rhinatrema bivittatum. Taxonomy (NCBI): domain Eukaryota; kingdom Metazoa; phylum Chordata; class Amphibia; order Gymnophiona; family Rhinatrematidae; genus Rhinatrema; species Rhinatrema bivittatum. The sequence continues at coordinate 109,439,073 of NC_042616.1, forward strand.
CACTCCTGACTTCCCCCATGTCCCAGCTAGTGAATGGTGTGTGGGTGAGGGGGGGGAGGATGGTGAAGTCTGAGACAGCTCCCTCCCTGCATTACTAGTGAGAGGCTGGCTTCACAGACAGGGGGGAGCTGCCTGTCCCTCACTCCTGACTTCCCCCATGTCCCAGCTAGTGAATGGTGTGTGGGTGAGGGGGGGGGGTGGATGGTGAAGTCTGAGACAGCTCCCTCCCTGCATTACTAGTGAGAGGCTGGCTTCACAGACAGGGGGGAGCTGCCTGACCCTCACTCCTGACTTCCCCCATGTCCCAGCTAGTGAATGGTGTGTGGGTAAGGGGGGGGGGGGAGGATGGTGAAGTCTGAGACAGCTCCCTCCCTGCATTACTAGTGAGAGGCTGGCTTCACAGACAGGGGGGAGCTGCCTGACCCTCACTCCTCCGGGGTATTGTGATCTTCCTGCACACAGTGCCCTATCCCTGATACCAGGGGTGTTGTGATCTTCCTGCATGCAGTGCCCTATCCCTATTAATACCAGGAGTGTTGTGATCTTCCTGCATGCAGTGCCCTATCCCTGATATCGGGATGTGTGCAAGAAGATCACAACACCCCCGGTATCAGGAATAGGGCACTGTGTGCAGGAAGATCACAACACCCCCAGTATCAGGAATAGGGCACTGTGTGCAGGAAGATCACAACACCCCTGGTATTAGGGATAGGGCACTGTGTGCAGGAAGATCACAACACTCCTGGTATTAATAGGGATAGGGCACTGTGTGCAGGAAGATCACAATACCCCTGGTATCAGGGTTAGGGCACAAGTTCTAGTCACATTGACTGATCACATTACTTGTTTTGTCAAGCTACCAACTGTTTCCATTTCCCATCCCCCATATACTGTCAGTAGGAAACTTGGTAACATGAATAAATAAGAGGGCAGCCAATAGGAATACATATTCATTCCTAAACTGACCTTAACTGACCTGAAAAGTGTCAAATTGTATCATTTTCAGTTAGTGCGCACTAACTCCCAGTTAGTGCGCACTAACTCCCGTTAGTGCGCACTAACTCGAGTTAGTGCGCACTAATCGGAAAAAACGATTTTTAACGATTTTTTAACTAAAAAATCGTGCCTAAGACGATTTTCTTGCCCTGCCACACGATTTCTATCGTTAAGACGATATGGAAAACGATTCACATCCCTACCCTGCAGTATTGTCAGATCATATTTCCATTATCCAAACTCCTCGCCCTTTCTGTCAGACTACTGGATTCTGCCACCTCTGCTGGTAGGTTGTTCCAGGCATCGACCTCTCTCTCAGTAAAGCAGTGTATCCTTTATCCCTGTCATCCTTCCTTTTTCCATCATGACTCTCTTGAAATTCCTTCTCTATGAAAAAATATCCTTTTCGGGGGATTTATTGAAGCTTGTCAAATATTTGAATGCTTCTCTTATAGCCGCTCTTTGCCTTCTTTCCTTGAGCTACTTCATTTTCAGTGTCGCAAGCCTTTCGCCGTAGGATGTGATGCAGGCTCTGTGCCATTTCTGTAGTCCTTCTCTGAACCACTTCCACCCGTTGGATGTCCTTCCAAAGGTACAGTTTCTGGAACTGTACACAGATCTCAAAGTGAGGGCTCTCTAGCGATCGATATAAAGGCAGTGTTACCTGTTTTTTCAGTCCTCTACTTACACAGCCCAGCATACTGTTCGTTTTCTCTGTTGCTTTATTGCATTGAATGGCTATCATTTCTTTTGGTTTTTTTTTTTTTACGCCCCCTCCTGTCATGTCCACTCTGTTATAGATTGTTTTAGCATTTGCAAACAAGCATATTTTTCCCTGAAGTCCCTCTGCAATGTCGCCAATAAAGATACTGTTAAGAGCTGGCACTCCTAGCACCGAGGCCTCGGGTTACCCTATTGCTCTTCTTACCTTCTCCTGATTGGAATCCATGTGTCATCGCCCACCGCGTCTTGTCGCTCAGACAGTGCCTAACGGGGCTTACAACTTCTTGTCCTATTCTCATGCCATGCTGCTTGTTTACATCTTCTGGTTCTCTTCCTGTTGCCCTCCACACCCCATATGATTACAGGCCAAGACCGAAGCTGTTCGCCTCTGAAAATCTCGAGGAACTGTATGTTCTTTTCACATGTGTATGTGTGTGTTTACGTCTTGCCCTGCACTTGTTTCTTAGACTGTCTTTGCAAGGGACGGTGACAGTCTGCTGAAGCAAAATGCCACTTCGCAGACAGAATGATCAATCTCTTTGGCTTCCCCAGTAAACATGTTTCATCAGGGGGTCACTAATATGCTTTTAGTACCTCACTGTCAGAGATGATGCCATTACCGAGCCTGATAAACTATTCTTTAGAGAGTTCCTTTTAATTTTTTATTTTTTTTATGTGATCACGGGAGACCGTAACCAATAAATTTAGTGCCATGTGTTCTCAATATTAACTAATTCTGAGTAAATCCCCTGGGTGGGCCCGGGCGCAAACACTTCAAAGGATTTTTACAGGATATTGAAAATAATATTCACTTTGGGACAGAGGTTTAAGCACTGCTCTGCTACTGTTTTCCTTACGATTAGAGTTACAACGCTGCTAAATGTCACTTAGTCAAAACAGTGTGTTCTGAAGGATTTGCAGCATGGCTTGACTGTTTGCCTTTAATAAATTCACTCTGTAATTGTAACTGCGTTTATTATTTCCACAAAGAAAAGGGGAGGTTGCAGCAAGCCAATGTGACATTGAGTTCTCCTTAAGATCTTTGTAAGCTCTGAAGTAACAAATCCAAATTAAGCTCATGAGCTTTTAGAAAAAAGCTGTACAAACTGTGAAAGGTGAGAAAAAAATATTTTTTCAACACGTGCCTTCGGTGTTTGGGGTTTTTTTTTTTTTTGCAGCTTATGCTGCCTAAAGTACAGTACAAAGTTAACACCTTCCACTGACGACAGTTCTACCTGTCTATTATAAACATTTATAGGCCAATTAAAACGTACACTCTATAGAGAAGGGCTGTGCTGCTAGAAAAGGCTGAATTCACCAATCAAATAGGATAAGTCATCCATTTCTGGGATGACTTGTCCTATTTGATTTTGCACCTGCACCTACCTCCCGTTTAAATCCCTTTATGTGGGAGGCAGGTGCAAAAGAGAGCTTCATGAATACTGTAGTCTTTAAGAACATTTGGTCTTATTATGGAACCAAATTAAAGCAAAAGAAAAACTGTTGCATGCTCTGCTACCCCGAATCACTTCATCGACAACATGAGTCATCTTCTCTGTTGATGGCAGAAAGGTCTTGCCTGTACCTCACTGAAAATACTGAGTTTGTAAAATGCAGGGTCTAACCTGGGTCAAATTCTAGCTGTGGCCTTAAAGGTTATTCTGTTAGAACTTGGAATTTACGAGAATGGTTATACTCAACATCAAAGACATCTTAGTAACGATAACAGATTAAAGCAATAATAATCAGGGAATATTTTACTCCCGAGTTCTTGCATGGAAGAGACTGCTGCTACAAGAGAACTATTTCTATAGCAGTACATAAAAAGTCTGCTGTAAATTTAAATAGAATTTTATTAACGATAACTGTTCATAGACTTTCAGAGGGATAGCTGTGGGTGGCACCTTCTAGACTAACCAATGTATTGCATCTGGTGAAGTGGGCTCTGTCCACGAAAGCTCATGCCTCAATACATTGGTTACTCTAGAAGGTGCCATCTGCTTCGTGTCATTTGTATTCAAAGATTTGTTCATCCTAGTCTGAGTTTTGCATCGTTCCTTTCAATATCACTTTTGTTGTCTTTTAATTCATTGTATTTTTTTTCAAAATCATGTATTTTGCTTTGTTTTACTCTTTCCTGTCATTCTCCTTACTGCCCCCATGTACCTTGTCCTTGTCACATCAGGTTCCCTTACCTCCTTTTGTGTCCCCCTCTATTTTTTCCCTCCTGCTTCTAGTCACCCTTTGCTTCTGTTCCCAGTCTTCCCATAACTTGTTCCCCCAATCGAGGCCATCACTGAGTTGTAGCAATGGGTGCAACAGTGAAATAAGCCAGAAGAAAATTGCCTTCTCTTCCTCTGCCACTACCTACTGATTATTTTAAAATAAACAGTTTTCAAAGGAAAGCTTTCCTCTGGCCAGCAGAAGAGCAGGTGTATATTAACCAAGGTTGTATCATTCAATGAATTCATCACAAAAAGCTTTTCTAATTTTTGCAATGTGTAACTGAGTAAATATGTTTCTTATGACGTAGGAGGCTTCCTAATAGTCAAAGCAAACCCTGGGAAGTAAGCATCTAATGCAGCCATGGTTGCTATGGCAACAATTTGAACGGTCTTGAGTCTGACCCAGACAGCAGGAGGTGGCAGATGTGGCAAGAAACATTTCTCTCCTCCTCCTGCCGATTAGAGGAGAGGTTTGGAAGATTTGGAGGGGGAGGTGAGAGGATGGCAAGAGAGGTGGTAAGGGTGAAAAGAGCAAGATGATGAAAGGATGTACAGAGTCTCTTCTCCTCTTACTGCCTGGGTTAAGACTTGATGCATGAGGTGTACATACTCTACATGGCTCCATGAGCTTAAATCATGGAGCCTCGTAAAATATGGATCTCACTCTGGTATCAGGAAGAAGCAGGCATTGCATGAAGCTGAGCTCTTCCTTCCTCTTACCAGTGAGAGGAAAAATCAGACTCGCTATAAAATACACTAGGCCTATGCTAACAGTGGTAGGCACTGGCAGGGCCAAAGATTTGCCACCACCCCTGCTGCATCCTGATGTGGCCTGCAAAGATCTAGGACTTCTTCCTACTGATGTGGCCCAGTTGAAGACTTCAGATGCTGGAGCAGCTCTAAACTTCTCCCATCAGAGGATGGGATCTGCAGCCACTGGCACTATCCTCCTCCTTTCTGGTGAGGCCAATGAAGGACAAAAATCAAATGTTCTGTTCTGCTACCCATGGAGGAGGAGGAAGTTCACTCCCCCCTATAATACAGCTCCACACCCCCTCAGTGATATTACCTCTCTCTCATCTTCTCAATTGACAGGAGAGTAGCGGTGGTGGCTTAGGCCCAACACTTTCACTCTTCCTACCTCCTGGTCCTTTCTGCACACAGTTCAGTATCTGATCGGCTGTTTTAACTGCGATAGGCTCTGTTTCTTGATAATTTAGTTAAAATTTGAATGTATGTTAAAGATGTCTTGTCTTTTTCTGGAAAAATCATGATTTTTTTTCCTGAATCATTCCTAGAGAATCCACGATTTATATTAAGTTTATCTCTCTTTTTTCTAACAGATTTAGGTTCTTTTGCAATCTTGTGGGGTTGGGATAAAATGAATATCTGTATACACCAGGCATTTCATCTCTGAGTTATTTAGTTTCAATCAGGGCTGCATTAAAACGTGCTGAGACCCAAAGCTATGTCAAGTTTAAGAGGCTCCCAGGGCATTACTAAAAAAAAAAAAAAAAAAAAAAAGATACATTTGAAATTTAGTAATTTCTCTTTATTTAGAGGTTTCAGACAGTAGCTTAGGAAGTTTGTGCCTAAATTTGGCACAAGTTTTAGTTCTGAGGTTGTGGCAAGATCACTTGTATAAAATGTTAGGGAGGTTACAATATGACCGAGGCTACATTCCTCTCTTTCCCGACTAAACCTATCTGTCTGCATGCTGTTTGTCTATATGTTACAGCTTACAGGGATGATGAAGGGGACTAGCAAACTGACAGCTTGTCCTGCACAACAAAATCTCTTGATATGACCCTGGCAATATGCCACAGAAAGGTGCATATCAGTGCTGCTTGCAGAAAATTCAGGGGGGGCAGTGCCATCGGAGTGAGTGAGACATGAGGACATGTCATTTTGGCTTTCTCCCTGCATACCTTATTTGCTCCTTGTAGCCCCTCTAAATAACTAATCCAGAGATGTTACTGTGCTGCTTTCAGTGCCTGGCAGCCTCTGCAAAAGCAAAGATATTACACCTGCTGCTGCCTGTCATCTCACCTTCCTATAAAGGGGAGAGAGGGCCACAGCTCTGGCAGGGCCTGAGGGGGCAGGGGGAGCAAAATCTTAAATCTGTCACAGGCTATAACGGAAGTGAGAGAGTGACAGAGGTTGGAAAGAAGAGTGCCAGGGGAGTGGAGGGTGAAAGGGAATCAGCCAAGTGTATACTATTCAGTGAAATATCTGATGAGTCAAATCCTGTCATTTTTTGCAAGCATTCTGCTAGTTACCCAATAATAAATGTTATAGTATTGTTTACATATTTTTATTAACTAAAAATGAAGGTCTAAACTTAAAAATGTAAATCAGGAAAAAAATAAAGGAACATCTTCATAAGATTTTGGTGGGGCTGTTCCAGACTCAGCAGAGGTTTGGTTATTTTTGTATAAGAATTAGAATTTTGTTAAGAAATATAATAATCCTATAGCAAATCAGCATGGCATTTTTATCTTGTTTTCTAGCTATTTTGTTTAACATATTTGGTGAATCTGCCAGTTACTCAGGCATGTGTCTAAATCATCCTTTTTGTCATGTATTTCCATGCCCATGTTGTTCTACATTCAAGAAATTATCTTCAAGATCCCTTAAGAAATCCAAAATAGAATGAGAAGAAGAAGAAGAAGAAGAAAGAAGCCCTAATAATTACAGTCTTCTTCAAACAGATGCTTCAATGCACAGGTCACACAAGTTCATAGCCAATTGTCTAATTTATGGTTTTGTTGAAGGGCTAACTGATCCTTAGAAGTAGCCTTCAAGAGGGCAATTTTCAAACTGTCCACTTTGGTGCAATATCCATAGATACTGTTCACCTTTGAACTTTGCACCAAGTTTCAAAATGAAAGTATATGTGTAAACTTTCCCCATAAAATCTGCCTGTGGACTTTTCTGCCTGCTTTTTGTATGGATAGAATTTTTATAGAAAATACAAAATAAGGCACAATCAGGCTGTTATAATACCAGCCAGGGTATGGCTCAACATGCGATTGGACGCGCATTTTGGATGCATGTCCATAACCCTCAATGCAAAACGGGGGTAGCGCATCCAAAATGCGTGTCCAATCGAGCGCATAGCTAATAGCGCTCATCACGTGTAAAGTACATGCATATGAGGCTATTACCTAATCCCTATGATGCAAAAACTTTCCCACGCGGTCAATGCGCTCTTGCAATGTGGCAAATTTTATGCCAGCCCGGGGCTGATGTAAAGGTCTACCAAGCTCAAGGGAGCATTGTAAAAACTCTGAATTCCTTCTTCCTGTGTTCCCTCCTACTAGTATCACGATACTAAGTAGGAGTGACCACAGAAAGTGGAATCATTTAAAAAAAAAGTTTGCAAAAAAAAAAAATTAAAAAAAAATAAAAAAAAAAAATATATATATATATATATATATATATATTCTGGGTGCCCAATATATACCCACAATATACACACTCCAGGCCGTGAATCTTGTGGTTGTATGTTGTGCCTGTAGTAGAAGAAAATGGTCATCTTGCGTGGCAGTTTCATAATTTGCTGAAGCCACCTTTCCTGGGTGCCCAATACCACAGAGGTGGTAGAGATGCCCAATTTCCCCTAGCACCTGCTTTATACTGCGGCACCTAATTTTAATATAGAATCAGATGCCCGGAAGTGGTGAATCGGTGGGTGTTAAGAGAGCGTATTAACATGTGCCAATATTGCATTGGCCTGAAGGATTTGAAACTACAATCAATCTGTGTTATCTTCTTTTCCTGGCCAAACTTTCTTCCCCCAAATGTGGTTAAAAGTAGATGCATTATAGAACACTGCTAGACTGAGGGAGGACAATGTTCAATTACTTTACCAGAGTAAATTGTTATTTACCCTCCTAAATTCTATGGCAAACTGTTTTGAACTGCTGTGAATCTGAGCCGGGCAGCAGGTGAAATTAATAGTATTGGCTTCCTGAACATAACTTTGTTTTGTTAAATTTAGGTCCATACAGAGTGGCGGTTACTATCATAAGAAACTTGATGGGCAGACTGGATAGATCATTTGGTCTTTCTCTGCCGCCATTACTATTTTACCATGTTAGTAAAGTATATTCTGATCCAGTGCTTATGCTGAACCATATGGTATGATGATCATTCCATCCAAGATTGTCCCCTACTGTAATCTCAGTGATGACGCTGTCTTCATTTCTCAGAACTAGGTCCAGTGACTAAGCCTTATGCAGAAGACCCAACTGACTGTGTGATCTATAAATAAGGCCATTGGAAGTCATCCCTTGAGTCGAATAAAGCAAATGTTTCTACATCTCCTTGTACTACGGTATATCAGTAAAAATCAGTTTCTTAGTACAGACAGCTGGACCCCAACGGGCGGATTTTAAAAGCCCTGCTCGCGTAAATCCACCCGGATTTACGCAAGCAGGGCCTTGCGCGCCTATTTTCCATAGGCCGCCGGTGCGCGCAGAGCCCCGGGACGTGTATAGGTCCCGGGGTTTTTCGAAGGGGGCGTGTCGGGGGCGGGACCCGATGACGCGGTGTTTCGGGGGCGGGGCATGGCGTTTCGGGGGTGGGACCGGGGGCATGGCGCCGGCCCGGGGGCGTGGTCCAGGCCTTCGGACCAGCCCCCGGGTCGGAGCACTGTGCGCCAGCAGTCCGCTGGTGCGCGTTGATTTACGTCTGCTTCTCGCAGGCGTAAATCTACGGATAAAGGTAAGGGGGGGGTTTTAGATAGGGCTGGGGGGGTGGGTTAGGTAGAGGAAAGGAGGGGAAGGTGAGGGGAGGGCGAAAGAGAGTTCCCTCCGAGGCCGCTCCGATTTCGGAGCGGCCTCGGAGGGAACGGTGACAGGCTGCGCGGCTCGGCGCGCGTCGGCTCCCCAAAATCGGCAGCCTTGCACACGCTGATCCAGGATTTTAGAAGATATGCGCGGCTACGCACGTATCTTATAAAATCCAGCGTACTTTTGTTTGCGCCTGGTGCGCAAACAAAAGTACGCAAACGCGCTTTTTTTAAAAATCTACCCCCAAGTGCACAAGTTTTAATGGAAGCAAAAGTACTTACCTAAAAAGCCATGTCATATTAGTAATTGTAATAATCTGTCTGATATTCTGATATCTTGATTGTAAATTGCTAAAGCTGAGACTCTGTTCATCAGAACACTGTTGTTGAATGAAGTGATAAAGTGACATGGAGGTCTGGAAAGCAAAGGGGAAAAGGGTGGCAGAGGAAATGAAGACTAAAAATGGTGAGGAGGAAGAGAGGAGTGGCAGATTTGGGAGGCAGTTAATCAGTGTATGATGATCTGTGGTATGGCTACAGTTATACTGATTTCTCTGACACATTTTCATGAAGTACTGCCTCTTATTTCCCACAAAGGGCCATATTTTTAAAATGCTTTGCTTTTCCCGAGTGTGTATATAGTAAAGCGGCTTTCAAAACTAGGCTCAGGATGTCATTTCAAACAGGGCTGGCAAACGGGTCAAATATGAAAAATAAAATGACATACAAATGTGTTTGTCTATCTTTTTCTGTTGCATAGCATTCCACTGTATAAGAGAAATTATTCCCAGGAAATGTTTCTAAAATAAATGCATAGTTTTATATAATAAAAAGCCATCTCATACCACTTAGCAATGAAACAGTTTATTGCTGAATATCCGCTCTTTGCAAAATCAGAATGCTGAAGATGCTAGGTCTTCAATGGCATACTCTTATTTTCTTAATACAATGGTTTGTTTGGGTGAATATCTATTAATGTTTTACAGTAAGGAACACAATGATTCTAAGCGGCTCTAATAAGGATTTTTTGTTAATATTGGAGAGTCTGTAGTATATAAACTCAAGGATAGCAGAGGTTCTTCAAATAAACTCAGCTCCCTCAAGGCCATTATAAAACTTGGAAAAGAAATGTTTGATTCTAATCGGCTCACACACCTTGGTATCTTCTGAAGGCCAGCAGTACATAAATCCCCTGGCCTCATATCTCCCATAGTGATACAAAGCAGGAAAAAGCCATGCAAAAAAGTAAATTACACTTCCCCCTATAAAATGTGACATCTTGGCAAGATTTGAAGAGATGTAGAGAAATGACCTAAAGCTACATTTTTTTTTACTGTCTGTAAATATTAAAGGATTATGGATAAACTTACTTCATGCATGTACCAATAGGCAGTAGAGAAATGTCTGCTTTCTGTAGGTAGCAAACAGCCAGCCTAAAATACAATTTCTTTTTGAAAAGCTATCTTAACAAAATCATAGGGATCACTGCCTGTGTTAAAGATTCAGTTTAAAGCTGATCAAGGTTCAATTTATTATAAAATCAAGGAAAACATTTTCCACAGGGAAGGTAATAAAGAACTGGAATGGACTTCAGTAAATCAAAGGTACTTAAAAATTAATTGAAACAATTGTTAGGGGCTATTAATAGTTACAGGGATGCATAAAGGCCAGAATAACGAAGAGTTTGTCTTTAGCACTCGGAGGAAGTCTGAATATACAAGTTACAAACATTTTCATAAAGTCTAAAAAGAATGGGATCAATTCCCTCAAATTCTAAACTTTGATAAGTTTGCATTCAAAAAATATGTTCTGATTCTTGAGAATTTAAACAAATGCTTCCCAAAGGAGGTGCATAACTCTCCACGGCTGTGAAAATGGGTTTAAATGGGGTTTTAGGGCAGTCCCCTGACATGAGCTTCACAATACATTGTCAGCCTCATTTCAACACCTCTACTCATCATTACCTCTTCAGGATTTGCATTTTCTGGATGACAACATGCACATCTGGAATGGGGAATATGGTGCTCAGTCTCCAATGGCAGCACTGAGAAACTGCATCATAGGATGCTATTCACCTTTATGCTGTCTTATAATTAGCAGATACCACACGATGCACTGACCAGGTACTAAGATGGTCAATTCAGAATGATTCATTCAGGATCTGGCATCAGATATAAACTGGAATTGTCTAATGTCAGCTACTCAATTAACCATCTTTAGTTCTAGTTCATTCTTACCATGCAATAAGAGAACATGTAAAAAAAAAAAAGAGATATATCTATATCTATCTATCTATCTATCTATCTATCTATCTATATATATATATATATATATATATATATATATATATATATATATATATATATATGGAGAGGATGATTCAATTAGGTTCTAACATAGAAAACGTGCATTAGTGAATAACATTCACAGAAGAAAATGTGATGTGCATTAAAACTTTACCATACCTGAGTGAATCAGCTTCTTAGTAAACAGAGCACCCAGGACCTCTTTGTCATACAGTAACCTCATATAACTGAAGGGTTCATATTCAAAGCAATTAAAGAAAAATATAGATCCTGGCATTCATCAGTCAATTAAAAGTAATAAAGGTGTTCTGCTACTGTACTGACCTGACTCAGCAGATTAGATCCATCTCTCCCTCAGTGGCTGCTATGTCCCCTATCTTCTTTTAATGTGTCTTCTCTTACTAATAATGGAGTCCCTACCTGCATCTTGCAGTTCCACTAATCCTGTGAAGTTTTCTTAAAAGGATTTCTTATTAATCATAAGAGAAGACTTTTTTAACATTTAAAAAATGTTTCCTTCTATAAAGTGTTTTTGTTTTATAAGGTATTCAGATGGACTACTATTTTCTTTTTGTTAGACCTATGTACATCACATGCTAATCCATCTCTTATAGATAGCTCTTAGTGGGTAGGAAGTCACATCATGCTGTCTGGCAGCTCTTTACTGCCATTCTTTATCTCATCATTGGTGTCAACTCTGTGAAATGATCAGGGGTCCATTAAGTGCCTTTGCAGCACTGCCCTTTTGGTTACATGTGGGAATTTCATGCTGTGCTCCTGTCATGTTTTTATTTTTGTTTGCTGACTAATTCCAGAGATGACGCCTGCAGGACTTGGATGCCTGATCATCCAAGGACTAATTTGGATGTAGCTGGTGCTTCAGGACCAGTAATAAAATCGGCATGTAAAGGATATACCCTGCAGGGCTCTTAATCCAAATTATACTAAATGGATGCATATGTGTTCTATTGATTAATTATTGGTTAAGGTACTATAATATATAATGATATTTATTTATTTATTTAAATTTTTTTATATACCGCCACTCATCAGAGATATTGCGTCGGTGTACAGCGAACAGGAACATATGCCAGAGCGTTATACATATAACATCAGGATATAACATATCTATCTATGAATTACCTGATTTCCCATTTGCTTTTGTTTTTTAGTCTGATGCTGGAGATGCTTGGATATTCCTTTTGGCTAAAGGAACAATCAGGACTTTCCTAGTGTGTAGCAGATGGACTCAGGACCAATGGGTGCAGTGTACTCCTGATAGCACTACATATACCCATGCAGGAAGCTCTTCAGTATTTCTCCCTTAGCAGTTTGGGACTCTACACATGCTTGCACAACGTTAGACAAAATCCAAACCAAAGAAGAAAGAAAATCTTACCTCTACAAGATGAGCTCTGTTCTCCTGCTGTGATACCTAAGGGTCCCATCTCACAGTCGAGAATTCCTGAGGTGATTTCCGAGATCCCTCAGAGGTAAGCCTTGGTCCAGTAGCCGGTTCTCGGCGAGGACTTAGCCCCCAGGAATGGGAGTGGCTGAGAGCCAGTGGGTGCAATACCGAGCGCGGCGGTGAAGGTATTCCCATCTCCCCCTGCAGCCGGAGACCGCCTGGCACGAGACCGAGAAGCGCCGCGACAAGGTAAGCTAGAAAACTTTCTTTGTCTCCAGTCTCCGAGGCTCGGTGAGCCACACAGATCGCCATCCGGCGTCTGTCCCATCGGGTTGCGCAGCCCCGTTCAGGCTAGGCCCCGATTCGGCGCGAGGGTCCTTCCACGTGGAGACCCTCCGGGGGGTTGCCATCTTGCCCACGTGGTCGTCGGTGCCATTCTCCCCCTTTGATCGCTGTGTTGTCCGCACAACTGAGCCGTGCTCACAGCGGCGAGCCGGGCGCACAAACCACTTGTGCGACAGCGGCGCACGCATCTGTGCCGTGCGCACAGCGATGCACACAATAGTGCTGGTTGCACAGCAGCATGTTCATGGTGCCAGGTGCACAAATTAACCTGCGTGCACAGCGGCACACGCATCTAGCCAAGCGCAGGACTGCACGCACATCTTGCACGCACAGCGTCGGCACACCCAGAACACACAAATAAGCCTTCCGGCGCGCGTACATACACGCATAGACGAGTTTGGAACAACTCCATGCACACAAATCATGGCACCATCAGCCAAGAAAGCCAAGGGTCAAGCCCTCTGCCCCGCCTGCCACCTGAGAGCGGCCCAATATGAAGTGGCCTCTGCCCTGTGCCTGCAGTGTGAAGGGGAGCTGAAGCAGGGCACTCCTCTGCCAGTAGAGGAATCCGGCTCCACCAATGACAGTACACCAGACCTCTCTATCCCCGGCTCCTGCTCTCCTCAGATGGGCTCCTTGGGGAACACCGCTGGATTCAATATGGACCCAGGGACTTTTTCCTGGGTGGAATTCTTCAAAGGGCTGCAAACCTTCGTCCAGGTGCAATCGGTGCCACCTGTGACACAGCCTCAGTTTCCACCTGAAGAACAAAACCTTCCAGATCCCTCTTGTCCTCCCCGAAACATGCCTCTACCCCAAGACGTGCCTCCTCCAGGCAAAAGCTTCCCCTTAGGGACACAGACACCTCGGAGGAAGAGCCAGACTCCCTGGAGGAAGGGGAAATCCCTCTAGGGACGGAACCATACCGAACCATGATGCGTTTCTTCTCCAAAGACGAGCTATCAGACCTCGTGTCTCTGAGCCTGAAGACGTTGGCCATCCCAGGCACAAGCTCCGCAGTGGAGCCAAAGACGAACCTGGTTTTGGTCGGGCTTCGTCAGGCCTCGTGCCATTTCCTAATGCTGCAGGCCGTGCAACAACTGATTGACCTGGAATAGAATGCTCCAGAGGCCAGCTCCAAAGGAGGACGGGCCTTAGAAGCCTTATACCCCCTGGAACCCTCAGCCAAAGAACTCCTGGGGTTCCCCAAAGTGGATGCCATGGTCTGTGTGGTCTCAAAGCACACCACCATTCCAGTTGAAGGAGGAGCTGCACTCAAGGATGTCCAGGACAGACATCAGGAATCCATCCCTAAACAGTCATTTGATGTCGCAGCTATGTCCCTGCAGATCACTGCCTGCTGTGCTGTGGTGACACGTGCCTGCTTATCACTGTCCAGGGAAGCAACCACCTACGTCGAAACATTAGAACCGGTGATATCTTTCCTCATGGATGCGACCTCTGATCTGGTGCGCACCTCAGCCAGGGGCGTCTCATCCATAGTGGCAGCCAGAAGGCAGCTCTGGCTCCGAAGTTGGTCAGCCGATGCGACTTCCAAGACGAAACTGATGAGAATGCCTTTTAAAGGTGCCCTCCTGTTCAGAAGCGAACTGTAGAAGTTAGCCGACAAATGGGGCAAATCCCCAGTACCTCGGTTACCAGAGGACAGGAACAAAAGAAGCCAACGCCCTTCTCCCCGAAGATCCAAGGGCAGAGGATCCCAGCGTTTCCGACTGTACAAAAAACACACACCAAGCACCTCGCCCCACAGGCAGGGGCCAGTCCTTTCAGAACAGACACAACAAGAGAGGAGCCGGCTCAGGTCCAGGCCCCAGCCGCACCCTACAATGAGAATCAAAAGACCCATCCACAGGACGAAGCAATAGAGGGCAGGCTTACCCTATTCTACCAAAGATGGGTCAAGATAACGTCGGACAAGTGGGTCCTAACCATCATTCGAGAGGAATACTATCTGGACTTCCACAGTATCCCTCCAAACAAATTTGTGAAATCACCGTGCCACGCCCCCTCCAAGAGGACGGCGGTGGAAACTACACTGACAAAACTACTCACCTTAAAGGCGATAACACCGGTGCCCATGCACCAACAAGGTAATGGGCTCTATTCCATCTATTTTATCATCCCCAAGAAAGAGGGAATGTTCCAGCCCATCCTGGACCTCAAGTCTACCTGAGGGTTTCTCACTTCCACATGGAAACCCTACGCTCAGTCATAAGGGCAGTATAGCCGGGAGAATTCCTGATCTCTCTGGATCTGTCAGAAGCCTATCTCCACATTCCGGTCCATCACGGCCATCAGTGCTTTCTACGCTTCATGATACTGGACCATCACTACCAGTTCCAGGCACTACCCTTCAGACTAGCTGCTGCCCCTCGGATGCTCACCAAAATCATGATTGTAGTGGCGACACTGAGGAAAGAAGGAATCCTCGTATATCCATATCTGGATGATTGGCTGATCAGGCAAAATCTCCAGAGGAAAGTCACCAGGCGACCACCAGAGTCAAGAATCTACTGCAGAATCTCGGGTGGGTCATCAACACAACCAAGAGCTGCCTGCAGCCCTCCCAATCACTAGAATACCTGGGAGTCCGATTCAACACCAAACAAGACAAGGTCTTTCTTCCCCCTCAAGGAGACGGAAACTGATCCTCAGCCTTATGACATCAACACTAGAAGCCGTCCCATGTGCAAGGGCCCACATGCGACCACTACAATATTCCCTATTGTTGCGATGGAACCCGATGTCCCAGAACTCTGTTCGCCTCCAGCTACCGGCAGAGTTGTGGACCCAGTTCCAATGGTGGCTACATGAAGACCATCTGAGCAAGGGCGTAAGGCTATCCTCACTGACCTGGGTTTTGCTCATCACGGATGCAAGCCTATGAGGATGGGGAGCCCACTGCCAGGAACTGATGGCCCAGGGGCAATGGGACATGGAAGAGGTGGGATGGAACATCAACCAACTGGAAGCCCAGGCAGTCAGACTAGCCTGCCTTCAATTCAGTCACAGACTCCGGGGTGAATTGGTCAGAGCCATGTCGACAATGCCACAACAGTTGCCTACATCAACCTCCATGGAGAAACCAGAAGCCTACAGGTATCCCTGGAAATAGACCCCCTAATGGTGTGGGCGGAGGCAAACCTACAAGGGATCTCAGCCACCCACATCGTGGGAAAAGACAACATCACTGCGGATTACCTCAGCAGAGAGAGTCTAGACCCAGAGGAATGGACACTGTTGACCACAGCCTTCCAGTTGATAGTAAACCGCTGGGGAACACCAGCCATGGATCTTCTGGCAACCCGGTCCAAACCCCAAGTTCCCAAGTTCTTCAGCCGCAGACGAGAACCACAATCCCAGGGAATTGATGCCCTTGTCCAGACCTGGCCACAGGAAGACCTGCTGTATGCATTTCCCCTATAGCCACTACTGGACGGGATCATCCACAAGATAGAACACCACAGGGGGCTAGTACTTCTAGTGGCCCCGGACTGGCCATGGTACGCAGACATGTGAAGACTTCTATCAGAGAATCCTCTGTGTCTACCACCACACAGGGACCTGCTCCAGCAAGGACCAATCCTCCACAAAGACCCAACTCGATTCTCTATTACGGTCTGGCCATTGAGAGGACTCACCTGAAGAAGAGAGGATACTCAGGGGAATGACTGACACCTTACTCCGAGCACGCAAGTTTTCCACATCTCTAACCTATATACAAATATGGAGAATATTCGAAGCCTGGTGTGAGGACCGCGACATCCTCCCACTGACAGTCAAAATCCCCATGATCCTGGAATTTGTGCAGGACGGCTTGAAGAAAGGGATGTCTCTCAAGTCCATCAAGGTTCAGGTGGCCATGCTGGCCTACTTCAGAGCCAAAGTGGACGGCACCATACTATCATCCCATCCAGACATAGTCCGTTTCCTGAGAGGGGTCAAACAAATCTGACCACCACTAAAGTGACCGGTACTCCTATGGAATCTCAATCTAGTACTAGACTTCCTGGCGGGAACTTCCTTCAGACCTACTCGCGGTCTGTCACTATGGCTCCTGACCTTGAAGACTGCATTCCTAGTGGCAATATGTTCAGCCCGTCGCATCTCCGAACTTCAAGAACTATCCTGTCGGGAACCATTCCTTAGATTCACACTGGGATCCATACAACTCTGCACTGTCCCCTCCTTCCTTCCAAAGGTGGTTTCTCATTTCCATCTAAACCAAACCATCTCGCTGCCATCTCCAGACTAGCATAAGGACTCGAAAGACTCATGCCTTCTTCGCCATCTGAACATCGGCAGACTCCTAGTCTGAAACCTGGAAAGATCGGAATCAGTACGAAAGATTGACCACCTATTGGTACTTCACAACAGGAAGAAACAAGGGGACGCAGCCTCACGGGCAACCATAGCCCGCTGGATCAAAGAAGTAATCAAGGCAGTCTACGTAGAGGCAGGAAAGCCTCCACCTCTACAAGTCAAGGCCCATTCCACAAGGGCCCAGGCAGTGTCCTGGGCAGAAACCAAGATGCTGTCACCTGTCGAGATCTGTCGGGTGGCGACATGGTCCTCCATTCACACCTTCTCAAGGTTCTACCGCCTGGATGTGCAGGCCCGGGAGGACACAGCATTCACAAGGGCAGTACTAAGTGGGCCACGGGCAGCCTCCCACCCGGTTCGGGAGTAGCTTTTGTACATCCCATTGGTCCTGAGTCCATCTGCTACATGCTAAGAAATGGAGAAATTACTTACCTGATAATTTCGTTTTCCTTATTGTAGATTGATGAACTTAGCATCCCACCCACAGCTGTCCTAAAATATGGAAACCTCGGGGGACAATCACAATCCCTGAGAGCAAGACAAGCACGGGTAAGCCAGACTTTCCCCTAGTTAAGACACCCATAGTTGCCGGGTGTCGGTGTTTCTCGGTTGAGTGCACCAGCGGTCTCCAGCTAGAACTCACGCTGACCAGTTTAAGTTAATCAAGTTAATCAAGTTATTCCAACACACATATATCCACAATTGTTTTCAAGGAGAATACTGAAGGGTAGAGTTTCCTGCACGGGTATATGTAGTGCTGACGTCTGATTGAAATTGACTCCGTCTCCAACTGCTATCAGGAGTACACTATACCCATTGGTCCTGAGTCCATCTGTCTACACTAAGGAAAACAAAATTATCAGGTAAGTAATTTCTTCATTACAGGGTTTGGAATCATTGGGATGGAAGGAAAACTCAGCAAGTGCAGGGAGACCCATAATGCAGCATTGCATAATTTATAATTGGGTGGTATGTATACTTTTTTGTGATCAATGAACATTTGCATGGCTGCATGCATGTGCCTGTAAATGTTGCCTATGCCACATATTCATGTGCTAGCATGACAGTAGTGTCTGTTTTGGGCAGGTGAGTCATGCCTGAATTGATAAATGCTTAACGTGATTGTCCTCTGATGTGCTGTATGTGCTACATGCTTGTGATTGTTGAATGAATATTTTCCATGTGCTTCTGTGAGGTGAGAGGATATTTCACTTTGCCATTTGGTATTGTGCATGCACTCATGCGCTTGGAGTGTTACCAGCTTTTCTTTCATTCTTGTCTACATTATGAACTGCATTAGTTCCAGTGTTGTCACTTTCAGAACTGATTTGTGCTATCCTTCTGGCAATCTTTTCTTTGTTACTGTTCCTTTTCCTGAACAACTTTGCCTGCTTTTCGTTCTTCTCTGCAGATGTCATGTTTAAGATGATGGTTGTAATCAGGTAGGTTTTAAGGAAATATACCTATAGTCATATATGCTCAGAAACAGTCATTCACCCAGATGCACTTGTGCCTTTTATTCACTCCCAGCACAGATGCAAATATAATTACCCCTGCCAGAGGGCACCATAAGTGTGGTCTGGAGTAATCCAACCAATTCAGAGCTCCTATTGTTTCCTATGGGAGCAATTGTGACATGCTTAAAATGTTTGCACACATATGGAAAGATCAGAAAACTAGCCATCATAAATCCATTTCTTTACCCTATCACACAGAGCTTCATAATAAATGTAGTCACCTTCTCTTTGTTTTATACACTGCCTAAGGATTCCCATTGAAAAGATGCTTTTGAAAGGCCAGTGCTACTTTATTCAATAAAGATCATAGAAAAGTAGAAAATGATCTCAAGTCCTTAGTCTGCCCAGTTCTATTCTAGCTTCAGTGCTATAGACCTCGGTTGATCTTTGGCTCTCCCTTCACTTCTTCATAACCAGGAATCCTCTGTGCTTATCCCGGGTTGAATTCTGTCACATTTTCTGTCTCCACCACCATCTCCGGGGAGGTCATTCCATGCATCCTCCAACCTTTTCCATGGGCTTGCCTTTTAAAAACTGGCACTGTTTTGGCCCACCCTAATTCATATATCAGCCTATATAACCATCCATAGTAGCTGTCTTACCCTTAGATTTATCAAAATGCTATAAATATAGCAGACACAGCACCCGTCACTATTTATACTAGTGTTAGAGGGGGCACTTTTAACTCAGAGTGGGGTTTGGGGGGTTGGGTAGGTTTTGGAGGGGGGCTTCATACCCAGTAGGAGGTACAAACTTGACATCACTGAAGATTTTATGCTCTTTGAATCGATGAAAGTTACAAGAGGAGTTGATTTGTACAATGCACTCTCTACCTAGTTTCAAACTCTCTCTCTCAGCCCCACACACAGAAAAAAGGTTTAATATGTGCGTTAAGGCCCTAACGTTAAATGACCCTTTAAGTTTTACTTGGGTTTTAAACTTTTTTATTTATTGCATTTCAAATTATGCATCCAAGCAATAATACTTGTTTAGAATGATATGCAGAGATGAACAATAAATGAAACATCATAACCATAAAGGAAATAACATCAATCTCTTATGCCCTGTCAGCAGAAAAATAGGAGAGGAACTGAGTCTTAATATCAAAGGGAATCTATTCTAAATAAATAACCAAACGTTGAGCAAAACCAGGCTTATTTAACTAGCATCTTTCACAGATGGGGAAGCTGTGGCTCCTGGATCTAAATGCACAGAGGCACTCAGCTGTTTTTCATTAAGAAAATAACCAATGGAGCAGGGTCCAAAAAAAAATATTTAACCCTCTTAATTTAACAACACATTTACATGAGAAATAAAGCCAAAACAAAGCACCCAAACTAAAAATACCAGGTTTCAACATTAGAAACCTCTTTTCTTTACACTTAAGTTTCCTTAGCAACATCTGGAAATACTCAAATATTTAAACCAAAAGAAGAGACTTTCCTGTTAGAAAATAAAAATGTCAATATATATAGGGGTAGATTTTCAATCCAGTGCACGGGTGTACATGTGCGCGCGCTACCTGGCGCATGCACATGTACGGCCAATGTTATAACCTGCGTGCAGAGAGGATCGGCGCGCTAGGGGGTGCACACTAGTGCACCTTGCACGTGCTGACACTCGCGGGCTTCCCCCATTCCCTCCCAGGCCGCTCCAAAATCGGAGCATCCTGGAAGGGATTTTTCCTTCCCCCTAACCTAACCTTCCCACCCCTTCCCCTAACCTTTCCGCCCCTAGCCCTACTCTAACTTTCCCCAAAAATGTTATTAAAACTTTTGTGCCTGCCTTTCTAAAATAGGCCTGTTGCGCGTAACCCCCCCACCATGTGCGTAAAGGGGTAGATTTTTAAACTTGTGTGAGCGCGCGCATGTTATAAAATTGGGGGTTGACGCGTGCAAGGGGGTGCACAATTGTGCACCTTGCAAGCGCCGAGCCGTGCTGCCTTCCCATGTTCCCTCCAGGGCCGCTCCAAAATCAGAGCGGCCTGTGAGGGAACTTCCATTCCTCTTAACCTAAGCTTCCCACACTTTCCCCTAACCTTTCCCCCCAGCCCTACTCTAACTTCCCCCCAAATTCTTATCATACCTTTTGTGCCTGCCTGGAGGCAGGAGCAGGTTGCATGCACCGGCAGCCTGCCGGCACGCGATCCTCTGACACAGCGGCAAATGGCCACTGTGCCGAAGGCCTCTGGCTCCGCCCCCACCCCGTCTCGTGCCTCCCCTTTAGTAAAGCCCCGGGACTTACACACGTCCCGGGGCTTTACGCGCATCGCCAGGCCTTTTGAAAATAGGCCTGGCGCGCGTAAGGTGATTTATGCGCGGAGAGCTTTTAATATCCGGCCCAAATCCTCTGGGTTTACCTACGTTGGCCGTTGAAAATCCACCCCATAGTCTCTATCTGAGTCCAAAGCTAAAGTTACAATAGCTGGCACAACCCCATTTTCAAAAAAGAACAGACAAATAAAGGACCATTCAAAAAAGACAAAAACTTCACATAGACATCTTAATCAATTTAAATGGTAATGAATGTATGGGATTTCATCCAAAAGGAGGAAAAAGACCTCAGAACCTC
Source organism: Rhinatrema bivittatum (assembly GCF_901001135.1). NCBI lineage: Eukaryota > Metazoa > Chordata > Amphibia > Gymnophiona > Rhinatrematidae > Rhinatrema > Rhinatrema bivittatum. Next base: position 109,460,303 of record NC_042616.1, read on the forward strand.
TATACCTGTTCTCAATGGAACAAATGGTAATTCAATACCATTTAAATTGATTAAGATGCCTATGTGAAGTTTTTGTCTTTTTTTTAACAACCCCATTTTCTATAGACGTTTCCAAGATAGAAGTCAAATTAAGTAAATCCAAACATGATTGAGAGTAAATGTTTCCTTCTAAAAGTTTATGAATAGATAGCAACAGCAAATAATAAGCTTGTGAGACTGGTGGAATTTAATTTTCTGAATCTTCAATACCTCTAAAAATACTTTCTTAACATTTCAATCGGAGTCATCAACTTCTTCCTAGGAAAATTTATAATTTGAAAATTACGCCGTCTGACATTTTCTAAATTTTCAATTTAGTTATATAGAAATAGCCCCAACAGAATCTTACACAACAGTCATTTTAGATTCCAAAAATTCCACTTTTTGACATACAGAAGAGACTTCGTCTTGAATAGCTTGTAAAGCAGTAGAAAAACCTTGCTGTTGAGTCACAGACTGACTCAGTTGTAAAGAGAGTTTTGAAATGGCTTCACAAATTACATTCAGGGTAATGATATGGGGTTTAGATAGCTCAAAACTCAATACCTTAGTCTGCTGAGCCCCTTCCAAAGATCTAGTTAGCCCAGTTGAAGCCACAGACACAATTGATCTCTTCCTAAAGAACCTATTGCTGCACTTCATCCAGTGGAGCTCAAGCCAGTTACCGTAGCAGCCAAGTACCTCACCTGGGTATCTGCAGCCATCAATCCAGCAGTCTGCCTGATGTCATCCAGATGAGATGAAGGAAAGGAAGATCCCCTGTTGCGGATTACTTGATACTCTGGGTATAGAGGAATATGATGCTGCTCCAGAGACAAGGAAGTATCAAGGCCAAGGGTAGGTACTGATGAACTTTTGAGCAACTCTCCACCCTGTGACCGCTGCACAGAGCTGACCGAATGATGCCGAGACTGAAGGAGATGTCTGTCCATGGGGCCCATTAGCATTGACATTGCCATAGGCCCTGCCTTTCCTTTTGTCCATCGAAGGGCAAATCAACAGGAAATGCATAAAATGAGATAATTTTGCAAGTGGAAAGGAGCCTTCAGAACTCCCTAACTCAGTGTACGGCCATTTTAAATTCCCTCTCTATTTCCTTCCTTTACATTCATTCAGTTACACTTCACATATATTTGTTCTGTACATACTTTCTACATGCTTGCACATAATCACCTCTCATCTACTCAGAGACACGGTGCACATGCATAGGACTATGGAACCCCCAGGACTGCAGGACTCGAGTATTAACAGACACACATAATACTGAAATTTTGAACTGCTGCATCATTGGTAAGCAGAGCTTATTCATACTCACTACCTTTAGCATTATCTAGCACTTCCACATTTGTCATTCACGTCAGTTAAGGTGCATGTATATAACTTCCAAAAGTGTTTTACACATATTTTTCAGTATATTAATAATGTAAGGTTGACAAAAGATGTTATAGGTCCTTTCGAGGATAAAATAGGAAAAGTAATTACTTGGAATTAGGTCAAAGCAGTAATACTAAATTATTCCTTCAGCATTTATGCTAGAAAAACAGCTAGCAGAAGATAAACCAATAAGGGCATTAGATCCTAACATTAAGCAGAATCAGGTTTGCATAATCCAGGAATGAATAATAAAGAACTGGACAATGAGAAAATCAAAAAGACATCAGAACAAGATAAAATTTGTCAAGGATTCTATGGGAAATGAGTTTGACAATTATAGATAATTTAATTTATCAGGAATCAATTAAGGATGGGCAGGTTCCTCAAGATTGGGGAAGGGCACAGGTAGGGCTCACATTCATAAAGGGATCCAAAACAGAACCAGGAAACTATACACAGGTTAGCCTATCATTAAAATAATTCCAGGGAAATACTTGAATGTATTGTAAAATGGAGAAGATTCCACACTTGGAAAGTAAAGGAATGACGAATTAGAATTTACATGAGCTCCGAAGTAACAGAGCTAGCTGGCTAATCTTACAGAGTATTTTTTAGAATTATACGTGCAAATTTACATGGAAACATGTTTGAGTTTTACTACATTTTTTATTATGGCATCACATAAAAAACTGATTATCAAATCAAGGAGCATGGGGTTTAAGGAAAATATTTGCCTGATGGTAAGGCTATATAATTTATGGCACATATTCAAAATGGAATTCACTGGTAAATGGGCTTCCTCAGGGTTCTATGCTGGGGCTTACTATTATGTGATTTTTTTTTATATTTAATCTAGCAAAAAGAATACACAACAATAATGCCATTTTTGCAGATGACCTCTGAACTCTTATATTTCAAAAAAACAGCAGGACTCCCTGAAAGTACAGAAGGACTTGAATACTTTAGGTAAATGGACAGACACCTAGCAGATTTAATGTGGATATGAGTAGGGTTATTAGTTTGGGGCCAAATAAGAGGCAGGTGCAAATTACTTTGGGATAATTCTTGCTAACATTGGGAGGATATTTTTATAACAGCCTTTACAGATCTGAAGTCCGTGTATAGAGGTTACATACACACTTTGGCCTGAATTTTCAAAGCGGACATGTATGCAAATTTAGCAGATGTATATGGAATCCTGCATGGGATAAGTGCACATGTTTATGCTGCTTGGGAGCAGGTGTACATGTGTCACTTGTACGCACACTTTCAGAAACTGACAGCATGCACATAAATGGTTTCCTTGCCCGATTCCTCCCCAAGAATGCTTTTTTCAAGTATATATAAAAGAATGCACAGAATCATTTCTGTGCATATTTTCATGCGCACAACCCCTGGGCAATTTTCAGAAAGCTCATCTATGTGCATAAAAATCATATTTCATGTGATATAAATGCTTTTGAATATTAGGCCCTATGGAGATAAAAGACCAGAGTATATTAGCTAACAGCAAACTGAGAATGAGTGTGCAAAGCCAAGCAGAAGCAACCAAAGCAAAATCATATTGTTATGTAAGAAGGAGCAATACACCACATAGCTGCAAAGTCCACAGGCACTTTGTACCAGCGAACCTTGTAACAAGTTTTCAAAGGGAACTACACAGGTTATTTCTCTGGATTTTCTGTGGGTAAAACTTTGCTGGAAAACAATGTGCATAGATTTGAATATCTAATCGACATGCACAGTTTCTCTACTTCAACTTTCCCCTACCCCTAGGTACCCCTTCCCTCAATCCCACTGAAAGCATGCACTGAGGAAGCCTGCATGCACTTCCAGCTGAGAAGAGGAGGGTGAGTGTCAGCCAGGCCAGTTTACTCAGATGAATTGATATTTACCTGGGAAATTGTCTTTGAAAATTGTCCTCCACATGTAGAGAAATAAGACATTCAGGGTTGAAACAAAGAATACTATCATCCTACCACTATATAAAGTGTTTGACTATATTTGGAAAACTGGATTTCATTGGTCATTCATCCCCTCAATGTATATCCAGATAGGTACAAAGTAAAAGATAGGCTGGATGGTTGTTTTCTGCTATCAAGTTTGCCCTGTTATTCTGTCACCACTGCTAAAGATACATTCCAGTGGCCAGATACAAAGTGTGAAAACTTGTAAGATTTCTCCTTATCCAGGATATTCTTTTTGTTTTTCTTTTTTGTACTCCAACATCTTGGGTAGAAGAACAAGTAGGATCACTACCATACCTAAACACAGGGCTCTGAAATGAATAGTCAGCCTATGTGGAGAGAGATCCAGCTATGTGAGTGTTTGTTTCCACTAGGCTTTCTAGGGCCAAATATTCAGCATCACTTAGCCACTTAAGTTCAAACTTACTAGGTACTTTATCATTTTGTGATAGGGCTTTAAAGTGTGCAATAAAGGCCTTACATGCGCGATAAAGGCCTAACTCATTTGATAAATACTAAAACACAATTGCATATGCAAATATACACGAGTATGCAAATGGGAGGAGAATGGGAGGACTAAATGCTAAAGAGCGTCTTCCACCACTTCCCGCATCCGAATAATGCACAGTATCACAGGAATTGCATCAGAAATAACTACACCTATGTTTTGGGGGCATATGGGGGAATAATAGTTTTTATCGCGTGTTCACCCATTACCACAGTTCACACCTATTACCACGTGTGCAATAATTTTGGGCCTTATTGCAAACATACCTACCAGTCCCTCCTGGGCCAATAAAAACAGCTGTTCTCACCTGGCCTGCCTTCCTACATCCATTATGTTTGTGCAAGTGTAGTTGTGAGGAGATACTGGATACTTGAGGGGGATCACCATAGACAGCAACAAGAAGAGGAAGACCAACCACAACATGCTGAACATGAAAAGGAATATACAGCCCCTCCTCGGGAAGTCCCAGCACCTGAGTGTGAGCTGGTGGCCCCACAGGGAGTGTGTCGGGGCCCACATCAGTGTTTACCATGCAGGCATCCGCAACACAGAAGATACAAGGAGCGGATCTTCCCTCCATGAACTTCTTTGCTGGGCATGCCAGATTATGTGGTAAGCAATTATTGCCTTACCTCTCAGGCTATAATGGAAATCAGAGGGGATCTGGATCCAGTCATAGAACAGTCTCACACTATACCTGGCATCACCAAACTGTTGGCCACTCTGCATTTCCTGGCATCTGGTTCCTTCCAAACAACAGAAGGGATAGTAGTCCCAAAGCACTTTTTCCCACTTGGTCAGGTCATAACATCTGTATCTGACTGCCTTGATTGCTACATCGTATTCTCTCAGGACAGGCAGCACTTGATGGATATCTACAAGGCCCTCACTGTGTGCAACTATTTATATCTCTATACGAGGGCCATCTAATAGATTGAGGTGAGGTGTTGGAGGTGGTTTAGGGTTTAGGGGCTATTCTCATGTACAGTGAGACATATGAACAGCACAGTACACCTTGGTGAAGATTTGACATCATTTGGAGTGAGAAACGTCTCACAAAGATGCCATTTTTACTGTGTTCTCTCACCTAGCTTGATGGACTCTATAACAGGGTACTTTCAAGCTAGGGTGAAATAGCATAATACAAAATTTCATCTTTGTGATACTTTCCTCACTCCAAATGCGGTCAAATCTTCACGAAGGTGTACTGTGCTGTTCATATGTCTCACTGTACATGAGAAACTGGCCCCTAAACCACCACCAACACTTCAACTCGACCTATTAGATGGCCCTCCTATAGAGATATAAATAGTTGCATACTGTGAGGGTCTCCCCATAGGTGCTCTCTCTCTCACCAATGGCCAAAATGCAATTCTAAAAATGTATCGTGAATTGTGTTATGGCCATTTTGGGCATATCACACAGCCTAACAGCTTAGAAAAAAGGCGTAGTTATTTCCAGCATTAAAACTGTGTGCTATGCTATCGCACAGTGTGATATTGCCCCTCATTTTACTAAATTCCACCCAAACTCCTCCCTGATCCCACCCCTTCCAAAAATTTGTATTTGTGTCATGTGCTAGCATTATTATTGCATGCTTTATAGTGTTAATGCCAAAACACATTTTGATGAATGACTCAGTTAGCTAGGTAAACATTTATATTCAGTGTTATCTGGCTAATTTAGCTGTATACGACTAGGACTGCCATTTGGTTGTCTAAAGTTAGCCAGATAAACTGCTAAGCTGTGCAGCCAGATAGCGGCTGAAAATTGGCCCCAAGTTACTTATATAACTAGCAGCCTGCTAAACAGATCTAGCTATTAGTTTGATTCTAAATTCCCAATATGATCTAAATGGCTATCATTACTAGGTGGTCTCCCAGGTCTTGAGTGAAGCTTGCCAGACAGTGAGTGCCTGCATTTCTTCTAGGAATTCTAGTTCTTCTAGTTAATTACAGAACTTGCAGCCTGATAGACAGACCCAGCTGCGAGTCAATTCTACCTTCACAACCTGCCAGACAACCTGGCTACATCCATGCCTTTTTTACTACTAGGGCTAGTAAAATATGATGATAACTTTTCTACTTTCTGTTCTCCCCACTTATAGCTGCTAAGAATCCCTTGAGCTTATCCCATGTCATATCAAAATCCAGCTTAGCCACCACAGCCCATCCCACGCTTGCACTACCCTTTCTGTGGAAAAATATTGCCTGATGTTTCTCCTATATCTAACACCTCAGAATCTCATATCATGAACTCTTCTTCTGGAAGATCATATTTCCTTCAAAACAGATTTGCTTCTTGTGCATTATTAATAACTTTTTCATAATTTGAATATCTCTATCATATCTTCACTGACTTGCCTGAGATGCTTTGTAATTATAGTTGTTTTGTTTAATTATTTTAGAATATATGGATTTTAGTACAGAGCTAGTTATCCCAGATTACAATTTTTTTTCTGGAATTGTAATATCTTTTTGGTTGGCAACAGAGTTGTTTTGTACTTCATTCACTTGCTAGTGAGAATTTATTTGCAATAAATATGAACACATCGGCTATCATATTTCAGTGTTGTGACAACACACCCATGAAGTGCATTCTCGGTTTCCAGGTAGTCATGTCTAGATTTCTCCGATGATTCTACACCATTTTGGAAGCTCACTCTGAACTGCCTCACTTCTATTTAAATTCTTCTGGAGGTAAGAACTCCAGAACAGGGCACAATACACCAGGTGAGATCTCAAGAATCTGGAAAATGGCATAAGCATTTCCTCTTTTCTACTAGTTATATTATTCTTTATGCATCCTAGTATCTCTCCAGCTCTGGCTACTGCCTTCTCAGACTGTTTCCCTACCTTGAAATCATTACATATAGTCATCCCAAGGTCACCTTCCTGCTTTGTTGACATCAACATCTGATTCCTTATTGTGTAGAATGTTCTTGGATTTCTACGTCCTCAAAGGTCCATTTTCAGCTACTGTCCAACTAGAAAAGTTAGCTGGATAAACCCATCCTAACTTTGATGGGATATTCAGCGGTGTGATGGCACTTCTGAATATACCAGACTATCTTAAAGATAGCTGGATAAGTTTATCTGGCTAGCTTTAGGACTGTACTATAGCACAACCAGAGTTAACTGGGTAAGTTATCCAGCTAATTATGAATATTGAAGATTGCTGAATAACTTGTCCACTGTCCCAAAATGTTTCCAAGTTATCAGACAAGTTTTAACTGGCTACTCATCAGATAACTGTTGCGCTGGACGTGGACCCTTGGCCTGGTGCAGGGATGGTACGGCCCTCTAGTCGGACCCAGAGAGCGCCTGCCTCCAGGAGGTGGAGCACAGAAGGAGACAGAGGCTAGTTGGAGATTCCTCAATAGCAACCCGGGATTTCTGCAGGTTGAGCCCTTGGGTACCCAGACCACCTGGTCTTAGGTGGGCCTCACAGGGTGTCCCAGAGGAAGTGCAGGGGAGTGCCCACCACGAACAAGGGTGTGCAGTCAATGTTCAAGCAAGCAGGTTCAGGAATCACAGGAGGCAAGAAGAGAGTGTCCGAGTGGATAGCAAGGATCAAGGACAGAGTATCAGTCCAGAATGGTCAGCTGAAGCAGGGGTCAGTACCGATCAAGTTCCAGGCAGCGGTAGGACGTGGTCAGTGGACAGGCAGAGGTTGGATCCAGGCAGCAGACAGATGAGGTCAGGAGCAAGCAAAGGTGAGTACCATGAGATCAGTCCAAAGCGTACTACCAGGGATGGAGAAACGAAGGAACAGGAAATGCTGGAACAGGAGATGCTGGAACAGGAGACACTGGAACAGGCAAACATTGGAATGTATGGCCTGATTGCCAAGGCAAGGAATTGGTGTCTGACCACTTCCTTAAATCCTGCCGTAAATCAGGGCGCGCTGCGGAGCTGGGAGCTGCCCTTAGCCCTTTAAGGGGTAGGGCAGTCCGCACACGCGCGCCTAGGGGCGGAGCCGATGCCATGGAGGATGCCGAGCCCTGCCGTGAGGCCTGGACGGGAGACTGCGAGCGGGGGAGCCAGGGACGCCACGAACTGCGGCTGTGGAGGAGTAGAGTCCAGAGCTTGTGGACGGGAGAGCGAGGTGAGCAGGGCCGGCCGCGGAGTGGACGCGGCTAGGGCACACAACAATAACTTGGAAGTAGTCAGCCAGCAGGGATTTTCAAATTCCACCATTTGTCCGGCTTAATTTGAACTTAACCCAACAAATTGCGCTGCATATCGGCCTCTCAATGCATAACTGAATTTTTTGTTAGAACTGATGCAAACATAGGCCAAAAATATATCAAGAGGTACACAGGGGCTTACATATCCTCAAAGACTGTCTGAAAAAAAAAACCAAAAAAAAACAAATATCTCAAAGACCTCTAGAGCAGGGCTTCCCAAACTGTCCTGGGGACCCCATAGCTAGTCGGGTTTACTGGATATCCACAATTAATATGCATGAGATAGATTTGCATATACTGTCTCCATGATATGTAAATTTATCTCATGCATATTCACTGTGGATATCTTGAAAACCTGACTGGTTGTGGGTCCCCAGGACAGATTTGGAAAGCCCCAGAGGGATCCTGCAGGTGATCTTTTACCAAAGCAGCTACAAACAAGACAAGAATCATCCTCTAAGATTAAAGGTAACATATTTCACTGTCCTCAAAGGGAAAGGCGTTTACTCAGAGGGCAAGATCACTAGAGGATGCTAAGCTAAACTTAATCTTTATTACTAAAGATTTAACATGGATGAAAACTTGCACTAAATCAGGCATTTAAATGCATGTAAAACGTTTTGTGCCTGCAAATTTCCAAATATTTAAATATGATAATAATAATATCATTAACTATCAGCACCCTATTCACTATACATATACGGGCGGATTTTAAATGCCCTACTCGTGTAAATCCGGCCGGATTTACGCGAGCAGGGCCCTCGCGTGCCGGCGCGTGCAGAGCCCCGGGACGCGCGTAAGTCCCGGGGCTTTTTAAGGGGGCATGTCAGGGGCGTGTCGGGGGCGTCGCCAAATGACGCGGTGTTTCGGGGCGTGATGCGGCATTTGGGGGCGGGCCCGGGGGGCGTGGTTTCAGCCCAGGGGCGTTCCAGGGGGCGTGGCCATGCCCTATGGAACAGCCCCCGGGTTGGGTCTTGGCGCGCCAGCAGCCTGCTGGTGCGCGCGGATTTACATCTGCCTCCGGCAGGCGTAAATCCATGGATAAAGGTAGGGGGGGGGGGGTTTAGATAGGGCAGGGGGGGGTGGGTTAGGTAGGGGAAGGGAGGGGAAGGTGAGGGGAGGGCGAAAGAAAGTTCCCTCCGAGGCCGCTCTGATTTCGGAGCGGCCTCGGAGGGAGGTACCTTTGGCCAGCTTGGGGGGGGGCCTCCTGACCCCCACAAGACTTGCCAAAAGTCCAGCGGGGATCCGGGAGCGACCTCCTGCACGCGGGCCGTATTGCCAATCTTCAAAATGGCGCCGGTGCTACCTTTGCCCTCACTATGTCATACGGGCGTTGCCAAAAGTCCCTGGGGGTCCAGTGGGGGTCCGGGGGCGATCTCCTGCACGCGTGACGTTGGGAGCCAGGAACCAAAATGGCGCCAGCGCTACCTTTGCCCCGTCACATGATAAGGGCAAAGGGCCACCGGCGCCATTTCTCAATGCAGCCGTGGCCAGAGAGAGAGGGAGATCGCGCCGGGAGCCCCCCACTGGACCCCAGTTAATTTAAAACATTTTGGGGGGGTTCAGGAGGGTGGGGGATTTGTTTTAAAGGTTCGGGGTGGGTTTTAGGGTTTTTTTGGTGTGCCGGTTTTCCCGCGCCCTATTTAACGATACAATACAAATGCCCCTGACGATAAATCGGGGGCATTTGTATTGTATTGTGCACTCAAACGATTTTGGACGATTTTAAAATTATCTGACGATAATTTTAATCGTTCAAAAAAGATTCACATCCCTAGTAAATATGGCACTAGCAGGGAGTTAGGTATTAAATTCCAACATGTAAGCAGGATAATACTGTTTTTGCCCCTAACACTTTCATTGGAAGACTGTTCCATGAATCCATAACTCCCATCAGGTTTTATTTAGTTCTAAGTAAAATCACCGACAGAAAGATATACAGAGTTGAATGCTATTGCCTGCCCATTTTGGCTAGAATCCTTTCTTCCAAACTTAGTAGTGAACCTCAGTACAGTGCTGTGAACATTTGATCCATTTTTAGGTAGACATGCCTGTTCTATGCTTTGTCATGTGAGATTCTGCATTGAAAATACATACTCTGGAAGTCTACATAATCTGACAATGTAATTTCCTTACAGAAGGGTTTTGTTTCCTAGGGTATGGAATGGTCAGTCACTGTCTGAGACAAAATCCATATAACACTAATACATCTTCTGAAGGGCTTGTTTCATGTTTTGGTGGACTAAATGTACAGTAGATGTTCTCAGTATTTCAGATGGGTAGAGAACTCTCATACTGTGCATCAGTATAAGGTGTGTTATATCATACAGAGAACAAATATAAATGACTGATTTGTAAATCTTTAACTATGCCAAGAGATTCAAATAATATCACAGTATGGAACCTGAGATGCTTTATAATTATATTTGTTTTGTTTAAACAATTTATTTCAAAATATATGGATCTTAGTACAGAGCTAGTTATCCCAGATTACAATGTTTTTTTCTGGAATTTTAATTTCTTTTTGGTTGGCAACAGAGTTATTTTTTTTTTTTACTTCATTCACTTGCTATTGAGAATTTATTTGCAATAAATATGAACACATCGGCTATCATATTTCATTGATGTGACAACACATCCATGAAGTGCATATTTTCAAGGTTTCCAGAAAGTCATAGCTATGAATTATATCACAGTTTTCCAAAAGCCTAAGAGCTAATTGAATAAGATTCTTGCACAGTATAATTAAGGCTGAAGCCACGGGTTATATTAGTACTTAAATATATTATTTTCTATAATATTTTATGATTTGTGGCACTGTCCATGATTTGATTTAATTTTTTTAAATTTTCCATTATTTCCCCATGATTTGTGAGGTTTTCCCTGTAATTCTGTAACATCTAAACTCCTGTAAATTGTCATAGGTTGATGTGAATTAAGTTTTAGGTAAAGATTTCCTAAACAACTTTAAAACCCATATTAATTTTCATTGTATTATTCTTTTTTAAATGTATTTTTAACTGACATAACAATAATATTGAAAATCTATCCATATATTTAAACCTTTATTACTGAAATAAAGGTTTAGATTTATGTAAGTCGTTCTTTATTTTCGCACAATAATATACGCACGTATATTTTAAAAACAGGTGGGTAAATTATGCATGTTCAATGCATTGAAATGCGTGGTTTCAATACATTTGAATGTAATCGTGTGTTGGCCTACATACTCTCGTGTTTTGTGTGGTAAACATATGCCTATTTTATAACAAGCATGAATATGATACCTACATGTTATGAAATACCATGGCAATACTATGTTCAGCCACATACATGTGTATAGGCCACTGCATGCAGTTGTATGCACATCCTAAATGATATTCCCTCTTATTAATTCTTTCACAGTTTCCCAAAATAAAATGGGGGTTTCAATATTGTTAAATCTCACATAATTCTCCCATTTTTCTTTCAGAAATTCTAAATATGTAGCCAAATAGCCAAGAATCCTCCAGTAGACACCCAGAGTATTTTGCACCCCACTCTAACTGCATTTAATAGGAGCATGATCTGATAATGGTATCAACACCTGCTGCAATGATATTGGATATCAATACATAGTCAATCATAAGAACAGTGGAGTGAATTCTAGATAAATATGTGTAATCTTTTTCAAAGCAGTGTCACAGCCTCCAAGCATCCACCATGCCAAATACATATACAAATAAGGAATTTCATTGTTCTTATTTATTCTATCACTCTGATGAAAATATGATCTATCTAGGGTTGGGTCATGAACACATTTCAAATCCACTCCAGTAATTAATGGGTAAGTGACATAGATTCACAAAAAATATATGTTCATAATTTTTGGGACATAAATATTACATAAAAGTAACAGTTGCCCTTGTAATTCCTCTATTAATATCAAGTTTCTTCCTTCAGGTTCCAAAAGGGTGAATTTTAAGAGTTGTGCATCTGATGATATTTTCAATCTCGTCAGATAACGGGGGTCCCCGATAGCGATAGGAAACCCCACGATTAATTTTGTGGGTTCTCTTATCGTTATGGGGGGCGGGAAGAAAGGGCACTTACAAAAACACAGCCCAACCCTTTAAAATTAGTTCTTTAGTATCCCTCCAACACCCCCCCAAAATTTTTAAGTACCTAGTGGTCCAGTGGGGGTCCCGGGAGCGTTCTTCCTCTCTCGGGCCGTCGGCTGCCAGTAAACAAAATGGCGCTGATGGCCCTTTGCCCTTAGCATGTGACAGGGTATCTGTGCCATTGGCCAGCCCCTGTCACATGGTAGGAGCAATAGACAGCTGGCACCATCTTTAAAAATGGCGTGGGCCATCCAGTGCTCCTACCATGTGACAGGGGCCGGCCAATGGCACGGATACCCTGTCACATGCTAAGGGCAAAGGGCCATCAGCCTGGGAGCCCCACTGGACCGGGCCATCGTCCCCGGCCCGGGACCCCCACTGGATCACCAAGTACTTAAAACGTTTGGGGTTGGAGGGGTCCAGAAGGTGGGGGGATATTAAAGAACTAGATTTAAAGGATCGGGCTGTGTTTTTGGGTTACCGGCTTGGTGCAGCAGATAAAAAAAACAAAACAATGATTGGACCGCGGGAAAAATAATTTCCCGATATTTTATAACCTGAAAAATTGACATGTGTTTGGCCATTATCTGCTCATATTTACATCTGCTAATTATCTGGTGCAAGTCAGAATAAAATTCATTATAGTCAAATACTGACGGGGTAAGTGGTCTGGGTAAATTGGTGGGAGTTCAGGCTTAAGAAACAGGGGGGTCTTGATGATCTAGAGATAGACTGGCAAACTGGTGGACTAATAGGTAAAACAGGGCCCTACCGTCGGGCCAAAAGATTTTCGGACCTCCACTGAAGACCTAGCCCACCTCTTCGACCCGGCCAGAAAGTATGGTTATGTACGCAGTTTAACCGCCTGAAACTAACATCTATGCGCCTCGCTCTCCACTTCGTCAGTCCATTTTCAATACTCCACCGCTTAGGCTCGGTGTCTTACCAGCTTCAACTTCCATCCTCCCTTAAAATTCACAACACTTTCCATGTGTCACTCTTAAAACCAGTGGTGCTGACATGGCCATCCAGGGCTCCACCCAAACCACAGCCTCTCTCCTCCGAGGACGACTCCACCTACAAAGTCCGGGAAGTTCTTGATGTCAGAAAATGCGGGAGGAAGTGGGAATTCCTACTAGCCTGGGAGGGCTTCGGCCCAGAAGAAAATAATTGGGAACCTATTGCCAATATCTTGGACAAGGACCTCCTTGCTCAGTTCTACCGGGCCCATCCTTCCAAACCAAATCTCCTGGGGAGGCTCCCTAAAAAGGGGGGTACTGTTAGATGCCGCAGGTGGCCACGGCCGGCTCCTCTTACCTCCTCTCCGGGCATCAGAAGTCACGCGGCAGTGGGGTGTCGCTCTCGCCATAAGCCTTGGGCCTCCTCCACTCCAGCGGGTCCTGCCGCTGGATTTGTGCCACACTCCGCGGCGGCCGGGACGATTCCTGATCCCTTATTCGTGGCACTAAGCCGCAGGCCTCTGCTCCCTGCAGCCCACGTCGACAGGTCCCTCCCTAGGCGTGGGGCCGTGCCTCCAGAGCTGTCTTAAAGGGCCAGCGCCAATTGATGCAGCCCAGCCTCCTGGATGATGTCAGGAGCCGGGAACTATTTATTGGAGCCTCCTCTTCCTGTTCCTCGACTTGGCAACAAGTCTGCTTCATTCTGGTGGAGTCTTCTGAGCTGCGTTAGTGTCCTGCTTCTTGCTCCTGCCTTCCGATTCCTGTTCCTGCCTTCCGAGTCCTGTTCCTGCCTTCTTGTTCCTTCTCCAGCTTCCATCCCTTGGTTCCAACGGACGGATCTTCTGGCTTCTGACCTCGGACTGGCTATCGGCGACTCTCTGGCTTCTGACCTCGGTCTGGCTTTCAGGGATTCTTCTGGCTTCGACCTCGGACTGGCTATCGGTGACTCTCTGGCTTTTGACCTTGGACTGACTATCGGAGATCCCCTGGCTTCTGACCTTGGACTGGCTATCGGCGAACCCCCTGGCTTCTGATCCTGGACTGACTTTGGATGACTGACCTGGCTGTGAATCCACCGTCTTCGCAGGGGTCCACCTAAGACCAGCCAGCCCTATGCACCCAAAGGCTCAACCTGCGGGGAACGGGGCTGGTATTGGTGAAGCTCCAGCCGGCCCCTGCGTCAACTCAGCCTCACCTCCCGATGGTGGGGACCTGTGGGGGTTCGCCCTCTCAGGTTGCTCCAACTCCCACTCTGGCAAGCGGTCCACACCCTCCTTCGTCTTCACAAAATTTACGGTCTGAGGAAACAAATAAGCATGGGGGTATCTTGATGATGCAGTGTTTCTACCCTTAACCAATAAGCCTAATACTTTGGATGGAACTCCAACATTGCTCTCTGCTTCAACGGAAAGAGATAACAGGGATTGGACTCAAGACAGCAATAAACAAGGGCCTTGACTTTTACAGTCTGAGAAACTGGTAAGTATGGGTGTGACCTGTATGGTGTGGCAGGTGCTGCTGTGGGCTTGCTGGGCAGATTGGATGAACCAATTGGTCTTTATCTGCCATCATTTCTATGTTTCCCTCTCTCTTTCTCATAAGTGCCTGCAGTAGATTAATCAGCATGCAATGCAAAAAATAGCATGGGTGCAATAAATGTATTGGGGTGGATTTTAAAAGGGGGATGTGTGTATGTCCCGGGGCTTGAAAAAATGGGTGGGGAGTGGGTGGGGTGGGCCGGGGCGGGGCCAGAGCCTCCAGGCACAGTGGCCATTTGCCGCTGTGCCTGGGATCGCGGGCTGGCCGGCGCCGACGCGTGCAACCTACGCCTGCCCGGAGGCAGACACAACTTAAAAATAAAGGTAAGTGGGGGTTTTAGGTAGGGCTGGGGGGCGGGTTAGGTAGGGGAAGGGAGGGGGAAGGTGGGGGGGCCAGAAGGAAAGTTCCCTCCAATTTCGGAGTGGCCTCGGAGGGAACAGAGGAAGGCCGTGCAGCTTGGCGCGCGCAAGTTGCACAATTGTGCACTCTCTTGCGTGCACCGACCCTGAATTTTATAACACGCGCGTGGCTACGCGCGCGTGTTATAAAATTGGGCGTTGATTTGTGCGCACTGGGTTGCGCGCACAAATTTATGCCCGCAGGTAGATTTTTAAAATCTGGCCCATTGTTCATTGTTGAAATTACCTATGTGGCAGCAAGGAGATTAGTCTAACCACACCCTCTTTTTTTTATCAGAGGTGCTATTTCTGCTATATTTATAGCATTTTGATGAATCTAGGACTTAGTGTAATGTTCTGAGTGTGCGATTTTAAGCGCAGTTTGTATTGTATATCTGAGGTATGAATGTGATATATAGTGTGGATATTTATATATGGGGGTGGGCATTAATAAGATGGATATTAGGAAATGTGTTTAGAATTTATTTGTGAGTATATGTATATATATGAACATTGTGCAATTAAAATATAACATGATGGGTGATTTTATATTTTCATTTATTGTTTATATTTTTTATACAATCCAGTTTTAAGATAGTGCCAAAAATTGTTTTTATGCTCTCTCTCTATATATAAAACACAAAAACAATTTTATATATTTAGGCAGTACAAAATAAGGTATCTGTTTGCAAAAAACTGCATAGATACTTTAGATCAGCGGTTCTCAACCGGTGTGTCGCGACACACCAGTGTGTCGCCAAGAACACGCAGGTGTGTCGCCACACTTACAGGTCCCCTGCTGACCCAGTTGCTCCCCCTACCCAAGCGAAATAGGTCCTTCACCAGGCTTAATGTTGACGTCCCGGGTGGAACGCGGCAGAACAGCTGGAGTCAGCGGCACCAGCATGATCTCTTCTCCCCGTCCACCCCCGCGGCCCAGAAGAGGAAGTGGTGAGCAGCGGGTGAGTGCGCGGGAACTAGAGACCATGCTAGTGCAGGCAACATCGGCCCAAAGAAAAGGAGAGGCGTGGCCTGAAAATTGAGCAACGCAGGTCAGTGTTAGATGAGGAACAACGTCAACCTTCGTGGCCGATGGAACTCCTTTCTCCGCGAGGGCTGAAAATGAAGGAGGTTGCTGCTGCTGCTGCTGCTGCTAGTTCGGGGGGGGGGGGGGGGAGAGTGAGTGAACAAGAAAGCATGTGCATTTGAAATCCTCTGTGTGTGTGTGTGTGTGTGTGTGTGTGTGTGTGTGATAGCGTGTATATGAACGATTGAGAACCTGTATATGTGAAAGAGAATGGGGTAGATTTTTTAAAAAAGCGCGATCGCGTACTTTTGTTTGCGCAGCAGGCGCAAACAAAAGTACGCAGGATTTTATAAGATACGCACATAGCCGCGCGTATCCTCTAAAATCCTGGATCAGTGCGAGCAAGGCTGCCGATTTTGGGCAGCCTGCGCGCGCCGAGCCGCGCAGCCTGCCTCCGTTCCCTCCGAGGTCGCTCCAAAATCGGAGCGGCCTCGGAGGGAACTTCTTTTCGCCCTCCCCTCACTTTCCCCTCCCTTCCCCTACCTAACCCACCCCGGCCCTATCTAAACCCCCCCCATACCTTTGTCCCTAGATTTACGCCTGCGAGAAGCAGACGTAAATCTACGCGCGCCAGCGGACTGCTGGTGCGTCGTCTTCCGACCCGGGGGCTGGTCCGGAGGCCTGGACCAAGCCCCCGGGCCGGCGCAACGCCCCGGCCCCGCCCATGAAACACTGCGCCGCGCCCCCGAAATGCCGCGTCGTCCGGTCCCGCCCCCGACACGCCCCCTTCAAAAAACTCCGGGACCTACGCATGTCCCGGGGCTCTGTGCGTGCCGGCGGCCTATGCAAAATAGGCGCGCCAGCGCGCAAGGCCCTGCTCTCGTAAATCCGGGTGGATTTACGCGAGCAGGGCTTTTAAAATCCGCCCGAGTATGTGTGTAATTGACAACCTGTGTGTGAGAGATAGCATGAATGTAAGTTTGTGACTGAGAACCTTATTGTGTGAAAAAGTATATGTGCGTGATTGAGATCTTTGTGTGTGAGAGAGATCATGTGTATATATGATGAAGAGCCTGTGGGCCAGATTTTGTAACCTGCGCACAGGCATAGATTTGTGCACGCAACCCGGCGCACAGAAATCTACACCCGATTTTATAACATGCGTGCGCAGCCGCGTGCATGTTATAAATCCAGGGTCAGCGCACGAAAGGGGTGCACACTTGTGCACCTTGCGCCCGCCGAGCCCTAGGGGAACCCCGATGGCTTTCCCCATTCCCTCTAAGGACGCTTCAAAATCAGAGCGGCCTCGGAGGGAACTTTCCTTCCACCCCCCGCACCTTCCCCTCTCTTCCTCTATCTAACCCGCCCCCCCAGCCCTATCTAAATCCCCCCCTACCTTTGTTTTATTTTTTATTCCTGACTCTGGGCAGGCGTAGGTTGCGCATGCTGGCCGAGTGCCAGCACACGATCCCCGGGCCCAGCGGCAATGGCGAGGCCTCTGGCCATGCCCACGCCCCGCCCCTCCCCACCCATTTTTTCAAGCCCCGGGACATATGCGCGTCCCGTGGCTTGCGTGCATCGCCGAGCCTATGCAAAATAGGCTTGGCACGCATAACCCTTTTAAAATCCACCCCTGTTTGTATAAGTAAGAGAGAGAGCATGTGTGTCTGTGTGTGATTGAGAGCTGGTTTAGGTGAGAGAGCATGTTAGTATGTGATTGAGAGCCTGTGTGAAAGTGAGAGAAAGAGAGAGAGAGCATGTGTGTAAGTGTGTGAATGAGAGTCTGTGTGTGAGAGAAAAAGACAGCATGTATGTTTGTGATTGAAAGCCTGTGAAAAGCGTGAAAAGATAGACAGCATGTGTGTAAATGTGTAATTAAGAGGCTATATAAGTGAGAGAGAAAAAACATGGGGCGGATTTTCAAAGGGTTACGCGCATATATTACGCGTGTAACCCCGAAAACCCGCTCCTGCGCGTGCCGAGCCTATTTTGCATAGGCTCGGTGACACGCACAAGCCCCGGGACGCGCGTATGTCCCGGGGCTTGAAAAAAGGCCGAGGCGAGGCCAGAGGCCTCTGAAGGCCTACTAGGCCGGAGAATCGCGCACCGGCACTCGGCTGGCACACGCAACCTACGCCTGCCCGGAGTCAGGCACAACTTATAATAAAGGTGGGGGGGGATTTAGGTAGGGCTGGGGGGCGCGCACATGTTATAAAATCGGGCAAAGATTTGTGCGTGCCAGGTTGCGCGCACAAATCTACACCCGTGCGTAGGTTAGAAAATCTGGCCCTGTGTGTATATGTGAGCGATTGAGAGCCAGTGTGAGAGAGAGAGAGGAGAAAGTTGCAAGCAAACAATCTCTCCTCCTGCTAATTCAAAACAATCTCAGGGCACCTGGATATCAAACGTTCCCAGGTATCAGAGCAACACATTTTTTGTATCCTTAATATTTTTCATTACTGGATCTTTGTGTCTGCTATTTTGAAATATTTTATTGGTATCTAGAAATTTTTGATATGAGTTTTTATTGTTGAATATTCCATTCATCAGCTGTTTCGAAATAATCAGTTCTTTTTATTATTATGCTTTTACTGCTATTGATTTTATATTTCTTGATTTGTTTTATAAGGACTGGTGATGGTTGACTTTTTCCTTTGTTGCACTGCATACAGTAGACACATGTGAGCGTGGTCTGTCAGGTGTTTCACGATGGGAAAAAGGTTGAGAGCCACTGCTTTAGATGATGACTTTTGTGAAGAGATCATAAATAATGTTTCCTTCTGACAATACTCCCAAGCAGATCATTTTTGTGTAAGCAACACTGGACTGTGAACCTGTGGACAACTACTCCAGTGGCAGCTAAACTTTTCAGCAGGTTTTTTGCATATCTGGTTGTCCTTTCCTATTTTTTTCCTTGGATATATCCAGGTTAGTCAAAACTAATTTCTGTGGATGCATTTTGAAAGGGACCTATTCATCTAACTATGGAGTCAGTGAGTAGAATCCTAGGACAGTGCTTCCCAACCAGTATGCTGTGGTGCATTGGTGTTTCTTCAGACCTAATCAGGTGTGACATGGAAAAATCGCCACTCCCTCATACTCCGATCCAGGCTAGCACCTGGGATCTCCTTGCAGCATCTCACAGCTATAAGTGATACCAGCAGTGGCTCTTAACTGAGTAGGAACTCCTTCCTAGATCATGTGTAATCATGCATGCCCCCTCTTCCTAGCTATAACATAAGCCCTGAAGTATGGTAATTAATGGGTAGCATGCAGGGCTTGGATAGCTGGGCCCCACTTTCTGCCGGGCAATTGTACACAGCATCTCCTCATTTTGCCAGTCTTGAGCTTCCTTCTTTGAGTCCTACCAGGCTCTGTCTTATCCCCAGGCTGAGTGAGATGGGTAGGGTGTACACTGAGCACTGGATGTGACTTACTCTAAGTGTTGGGAGTAGCAGCAGTGAAAGAGTTCTGGCAGCCATATGTGACAGCCAAGGTAACTAACTGAACTGGCTGCCTGCTTCACACTGACTTCTCCTTTATCCTGTACTTGTATATAGAGGGAGCTGGTCCACTGTGATAAGTTCTTAGGTGTTTCCACCTTTCTCTCCCCTTTTGTTTTAAAATTTGGAAGAGAGACTGTCAAAGTTTTCAATGCTTCTCTAACTGTTCAATTACTACTACTACTACTTCTCCCTATCACGTCTATAGTGCTACTTGATGCACACAGTGCTACACAAAACCATATGAGACAGCCCCTGCTAAATAGATCTTACAGTCTAATCAAGATAAGCATACAGGGAAATGAGACTTTGGGAATGACATTTATTAATAAGGCTGTAAGTGGGATAATCAGGATTAAGATTTAAAAGCAGCCTCAAAAAAATGGGTTTTTAGTCTGGCCATATCCATGCTCCTTTCCATGTTGGCAGCACCTGCTACATTTATTTACTTATTTAAAAGTATTTGTATCCCACACCCTCCAATGTTTGGGGTGGGTAACAATAAACATACATAATAAAACATATGAAATAAAAAGGAACAATAAGTAGGACAAACAACAATAAAATAAAATATAATCCTGCAAAATTTACCAGATTCACAAAAAACAAGTACACACTAATTGGTATAATCTTATATAATGAAAGAGGCAGGCATAGGAAAGCGCACAGGGAATAGATGGAGGAAGCCTGTCAGCTGGGGTGGGGAGGGGGGCGCAGAAAGGTGTTTGTGAATAAATATGTTTTCAACGGTTTTTACAATTGTTTGGATTCGTCAGGTTATAAAAGGATTGAGGAAGGGAATCCCAGAATGTAGATGCTGCCAGAGAAAAGGCTCTTTCTTGGGTGCAGAAGAGTCTGGCTTATGAGGCTGAGCGAAGAGTCCTGGTTGGGACAGATACTTTAAGAATGCTACTGATCCAGGGAGAATTGATATGATGTAGTAGATTATTCATTATACGTGCAAATTTGTATTGGATCTGATGCTCAATTGGAAACCAATGTAGGCTATAGAGTATGGGAGTAATGTGTTCATACCTTGGGGTATTGGTGAGTAGCCAAGTGGCAGAATTTTGTATTAGTTGTAGTGGTCTCAGAGAGGTATAAGAAAGACCAGTGTATAGAGCACTGCAAAAATCTAAAGATGTGATGACTAAAGATGGTAGAAATGTTCTAATGTTTTGAGGGTCCAACAGACATTTAAGATAGTACAGTGGATGGGGTTTGTAAAAAGAAGAATGGATAATTATTTAACATGTTTGTGCATTGAGATAGTAAAATCAAGTTGATTGCCTAGATAATACACAGAGAGGGTCATTTTTCAAAACGCGATGGGCTGTTATCACATGCGTTAGGGTCTTATCGCGTGCAATAACGCCCTAACGCACACAATAATGACTGCATCATGACAATAAAATTTAAATGAGGGAAGGGGGATGGGTTTTGGCGGGGTTAGGAAACATTTTTTTCCCGGTACCGCTGTACAGGTACAAATTAAAGATGCTATATCAAAAAAAATAAACCTTCAAACGGGAGTACACCAAGGATCTGCCCTCTCTGCAACACTTTTCAACATATACTTACTACCACTATGCCACCTGCTAGCTGGTCTGGGAATCACACACTATATATACGCTGATGATATCCAATTAATTTTACCCATTGACGATACAATTGAGAAAACATTAAACTTAGCCAACATGTATCTAGATATCATCAAACAGCTACTAAACCAAATGGAATTAGTAATTAATATAGAGAAGACAGAATTCTTACATTTAGAGAGAAAAAATATGGAAATCAAACATAGTCCAATCACACTAAAAAACAATCAACAAATAATACTTGCAGAAAAAGTACGGAATCTAGGAGTAATAATTGACCCCGAACTAAGCTTAAAACAACACATATCTCTAAAAGTAAGAGAAGGATACGCTAAACTCATGGTCCTCAGGAGACTTAAACCACTTCTGACAACGGCCAACTTTCGATCGGTACTACAAGCATTAATAGTTGCGAGCACTGATTATTGTAATGCACTTCTACTAGGTGTTCCATACACCTCACTAAGACCATTGCAGGTTCTGCAAAACTCAGCCGCAAGTGTTTTAACTGGCAAAAGTAAAAGAGATCACATCACCGAAACACTGGCTGAACTACACTGGCTTCCCATTGAACAAAGAATACAATACAAAACACTGTGCACCATACATAAGTTAATACATAACGAACATGGAGACTGGTTAAATACAGCCCTATGTGTACACATCCCTAACAGAAACCTAAGGTCAGCAAACAAAACACTCCTAACCATTCCATCAGTCAAAACTGCAAGTCTAACACAGGTACGAGAGAGAGCACTATCACTTGCAGGACCCATACTATGGAACTCCATGCCCCTAGATTTAAGACTACAAAGAGACAGCAAAACCTTTAGAAAAAGTTTAAAAACCTTGCTCTTTAAACAAGCTTTTCAGAAAGAGAAGGGAGAATAGAAACCAGGGACAGGCAAAGCACGATCAATATAACATCCACACACACTGCTGTACTCACTAAGTGTGTAGTCTTTAAAGGACAAGTCACAATTTTAAAGTTAATTCTGTAATAAAAACCGAGATAGAGACATGGACATGATTGATTACATCTAACATTATTGTTCACTAACTATGTTACCGAACCTTATGGCACTCTTGTAAATGTGCAAATTACAGTATCATTAATTTTATGTGCCTCGATGTAAACCGTTGTGACAGTCTCCTCCAAATGACGGTATAGATTTAAAATAAATAAATAAATAAGTACTGGTGGCAGTAGTGCCGGAAATAACTACACCTTTTACGGTGGCGCTATGGGGGCGACAGTATGCGCCATGCCACAACTGCAGCAGGCGAAAACACATCACTGCAATGTGGCTGGGTGCACACTATTGCCCCCTTGCCCTTTTCTAGCCACAGCTCATCATTTCACTATAAATATAGCGAAATGATAAATCCTACAGAGAGATAGTGATAGGGACTGAAAGAGAATTCAGTTGGAGAGAAGGCAGAACATGAAATGGGGTTGTGTGCGACCTGAAGTCATTATTTCAGTTTTGCTAATGTTAATGGACAGTCTGTTGAGAGTGAGGCAAGCTCTGATGGAAGAAAGGCATAGGGAAATAAATTGAGACCTGGGTGACCAAGAAGACGTGATGAGGAAAAGGAACTGAATGTCTTCTGCATAGATACATTAAGATAGACCCAAGGTGGAGAGAAAAGAATACAGCAGGGGGGAGGGGGGGCAGATGCATATTAAACAGGGCAGCAGAGAGGGCTTAACCCCGAGGGACACCTGTGGTGACAGGGAACCAGGTAGATGTAGCGTACATGGAGGCTGGTGTGCCAAACAACATTTTTGTTACATTAGGTGTGCCTTGGGCTTGAAAATGTTGGGAAGCACTGTCCTAGGAGGTAAAAAAAATTTGCCCAATGAGCACTGAGCAGCTAGATTTAATTGTCCACTTTCAGTAAGCAGCTAGATTTCGCTGCTCAGAAAATGGGTGGACTTGGGGGCGGGTTTGGGTCAGACAGAAGAAATTAACCACCTAGCACTGGTTTTCAGAGCTAGCTATCAAATTTAACTAGCCAAACCTAGGTACAGCTATTGCAGGCTTACATCTAAAAGGCTAAGTTTATCCAGTTATCTAATAAACCATGATATCTATTGATCTATGCGGTGTACACTGTGTCCTATGTCTGTGTAAATGTTAATGCTGTCTGGATCAGGGCAGTATTATAGACAAACCTCCAGGGTCAAGTGGCTAGCTATAATAATGTTATCATTAAATAATCTTGGCATCTTATTGTCTTAAACCAAAGTCATGAGTTGAGAATTGTCCTTTCTTGGCCTCTTGACTTGAATTTGTATAATATTTGAAAGGTGGTGTATTAGTATCCTGCCACCGACCCCTACTAGGGACACTAAACAGTTCAGTTCCTGGACAAAATGGGAGGATTAAACTTGAAAAGAAAAAAAATGTCAAATATTTAAGCAAATCCCTCCTTCTAATCTGTTTGCACCTGTAGAAAATTGACTATAAAGTAGATTAAATCCTTGACTCAGAAGAGGTAGCCTTGGAATGGTTAATATATAATATGATCTATGTGGCTTTCCTCATGAAACCCTTAGAATTAAAAGAATTCAAAACTAAATAAATACAGTTATTTGTCTACTAAACCTAAATAAATTTGGTATTTTGAATCGTGAAACTAAAGCACCACTTCATCTTGGATCCTGAAATTAAAGAAACCAATATCAAACGCAGTAGTTGTTTTATTGTTAATTACATTATTATAGTAGCAGACATGAATAATATCACTCATACATTACTGAAGCAGTGTCAGGTGTTGTCAGCAGCATGATGTAGCACTGTCCGACTTTCAATTTGTTGCAGTTAATCTGCTGGTAAGGCTACATTTTTAAAACTTATAAAGTAATCTGAGGCAAATCTACAAATGAAACTGGTTAAACTAAACTGAAGCATGGAAATGGGGCTCCAAAGAGAGAAAGAAACTGGGCAAGACACTTTCTGTTCCTTTACTTCAGTACATACAACTATTACCAGGAATTAATAATTACAAGTACTTAGCTGAAGCTTTAATGGGGCCAGGTACATCAATAACACTCTATAAATAACAATGATAAGTTGCAACTAATATTCTAGTTCCAAGAAAAGGACAATTCAATAGAGACATGAAAAAATGCAAATAGAAATGCAAAATAAATCTGGCACTCATTTGCTATGTATATGCTGTAATTTATGTTCTTAAGAATTTCTTGTAGTTTAAGTACTATAGACGCCAACTGAGTGAATAACAAAAGAGACTCATGTTCAAGCTATAATAATCGTGTGTGTTTTTATTCATTATACCAGGATGGGTGATTACTAGTTTATACCCTAGAGTATTTGTAATAAAGATTGGATCCTTTGTTTTTACTCTGGGAAGAATAAAGGAATTAATTTGTTCAAGATGATCCTCCCTAAACTGTTTCAGGCTGTCATATGAAACAAGGAGGAAATTTTATTGAGGCTAGGATTTTAGGAAATTATTATACGTTTACAAAGCATTTTGCATACTAATGTTTGTTGTCTTATCCAGAGCAACCAAAGTCAACTAATTTTTGTGCAATACCTAATCCTTTGAATCAGGATCAATGTTAGTCATTAGGCAGTGTTCTGTACCATTTATGTCTTCCTAATTTTGAAATTTTAATAACCCTACCTAAGGTAGGCAGTACTGCCTTGACCAATTCCTACTTTGCTCTTTTTCATGGATATGTTGGTTATAAGAATCTCTTTTGACCATATTGCATTACACATATACATAATTATGTAATTACAAATATGACATGATTGTGTTACAGAATTATAATACTTTTTGAAATAAATTATAGTACAATAGCTGACATTTGACTCACATACAACTGGAAACAGATGCCATTAATCACCTTACTGTAAGGTAACATGATGCCTTTAATAATGTGAAAGAGCTCTTGTGAACAAGACAATTTCTCAAGGTCATGCTATAATGACCCTGAATGATTAACCCACTCTAGTAAATCAGAGGCAAATTAGGGAGGAGCTAGAAAAGAGTAAGATAAAAAGGGCGTGTTGTTTAGCTATATGTCTAGAGAATTTTGGAGGACGAGCTGGAGACTACTTAAGCAAAATACTTTAAAAGATGAAGGGTTGAACTTTGGGAATTCTAAAGTCTTTACAGCCTGTACATGGGATTAATTAATATTTCTATGCCTAATGTGGCTCTTCTTTTACATATAAAGGTAGATTTTTAGAGTTGCGCGCGGGGCCACATGTAATCGTGTTTGCTGGCATGTGCACATGGACGCATCAATTTTATAACATGTGTGCGTATATGCTCACATGTTATAAAATCAGCTACCGGGGCACACATGCGTGTGCAATTTTATATCGACACACACATGTGCATGTGAATCCCGTCTCAGGTAATTAAGTAGGGGGATTTTAGTAGATGCGTGTGGCAATGCATTAGGACCTATTTCCCTGTTCCCTCCTAGTTTGCCCCTGTAAAGAAGCAGACTTCCTAAACCCCCTACCTAATCTGCCTCCCTTTTACCCTACTAGCCCTAAAACCTCGCTGACTACCCTAAATTTTTAAATGTTACTATTTACCCACAGTCCATAACAGCAGCAAGTTATGCAGTCGTAAGCATGCAGATGCACAACTCTCACTTAATGGCACTGTCCCGGCCCATCCATGCCCCTCCTAGACCCCGCCCCCAGCCCGCACGTTTTTGCAAAATAAATCCATGCAGCCCATGCACGTCTCAGTTACATGTGCATCTCTCGGATTTGCCACACGTAGGGCTTTTAAAATTCACCCTTAAGGGAGGAGTAATGTTAAGGCTGCTTGCATTGGTATAAAGTCTATGGGTAGTTTTCAAACACAGGCTTTACATTAATTTTCAAAGCAAACTTATGTGTGTAAGTTTGCTTTGAAAATGACCTCTGGAAAATGGCCCACATGTATTTACGCCTCCTAATTGGGCAGGTAACTCTTTCAAGGAAAGGCACATATTTTTGAAATCTCAAAGGAATGCTCCTAAATTCAAATTTTTCCTCTTCCCACAGTGGATAAATGTATATGTGAACAAGCGCTATGCACATAAGTTTACTCCCATAAGATGGACAATTTTGTAAAAGACCATGTACACTGGTAAAACACTGTTTTACCCACAGAAGTGACGTTGAAAATTACTTTCTCCTGTATTCTTGTGCATGATCAGGTTCTTTTGAGTTTTTATTACTGTAAAGCAAATGGTAGGCAAGCACTATTCATTTTTCAAACCAATGCAAAGATTGGCAGTAAAATAAGTTTCCAAATTGGAATATACATGATCGTTCTTAAATCAGTAGTCACAGTTACCACTATGACAGTCAAAAACTCATAACAAGCTGCAGCTTTAATAAAGAGCAAGTCATTAACTGATGGGAAGATATGAATGGTTAAAAGTAAGGGAAAGTATCTGGAATGATAGAACATACAGATTTTTTTTGGTCATGCAGTTACAGCATGAAGATCCTGTCTGACCCCGGGATTCATCATTCCACTATAAATAGAGCGGAATGATGGCCCGCAGGGGGTGATGAAAGTAGGTAGCCGGCCGCATTATGGCAGTGCATTTTTGCCCACCATGGTTGCGGCCGGGCCGCACACTTTTGTCCCCTTAGCACCACGGGAAAAGGTGTTATTTCCCGTGGTACTGCCGGTGATAATGTGGAAAACATCGCCCGCAGCTCTGCCAGGCCATAACCCCACCCACACTCCTCTCCTTCCCCTGATTTAAATTGTACTGCCATGATAACGGCACATCGTAGATTAAAGAATGATCCTGTGAGGTTGCTCTCCATTAAATCTTTACTGACTTAATTACTCAGTAAAGAAATTTACCTGAACCCTCTTTTTTTTCTCTCTGTGGATTTCAATAAATCAAATGGACACAGAAAGGAATTGAATCCAAAAGAACCCATTTGGCTTGACTCAAATATTTTACATCAGTTTGGTTACTTGCACTAGATCTGCTACTGACAAACAGAGACGGTGTCACTGACCTCACGGAAGAGGAAAATATAGAGTCTATTAATCATCATATGGTATGCTCCTGTATTAGTCTGTGACCTGAACTGAACCATAAACATTGTGGAATGCATGAATGATTAAGTGTATCTATGCACATATGTACATAATGGCTATCATTCAATGAGAAGAATCTACAATGCTCTCAGCTAGCTCCTAAGTATTTCGTTGTGGCCACTTATTATATTTATAGACATCAAATTGCTCTTTTTTAAAATACATTTTTGTGCAATCCTTTGGAGATTGAGAGATTGTGCCTGCCTTGATTTTTCTGCATCACAAGTGTTTTTTGGTGTGTTATGATAATGATTATTCCTTCTATATACATTCTCATTGTTTAAAGTAGGGTGGCTGGAGGTTGCATGAATGCACCTCTTTCACTTCTTATAAGGCACTTTGATTAACCACTTGAAGTCAGAGAAAGTAATTAAATGACCGAAGGCACAAACAAAGGAGAAAATTGCCCAGTCAATAAAAAGAGGAGAAGAAACCTTGTTCGGTTATATAAGAGAGAGACAAAGCAATCCAAATCTCAATAGTTAAGATAAAAGGAGAAAGCAGAGTAAATGAGGAGGAGGGTGAGAATGAATTTACTACTTAATATTGATACAAGAAAAGGGTGACATGCCTAAACCAGGAAACGGGCATAAATGACTGAAATGGGAAGGATGTAGTTAAAGTTATTATACAAATGAGAATCCGAAAGGTAATGGGACCAGAGAAAATATACCTGACTATAGTGAAATAACTCAACCATGTGCTTACTGTGCCCCCTCAAAGATTTGTTTAACTTGACTTTACACATAGGTGAGGTTCCAAAGACTGGCAGAAAGCATATATAGTTCTAATTCACAAAAGTCAGAACAAGATGAAGACACTTAACTAGAGGCCTGTCAGTATAACTTTGATAGTGAAGAAAGCTATGGAAACACTATTAAAGAAAAAGAGCAGCAGCTTGGGAAAAGTAGATTACAGGATCCCAGGCACCATGGTTTCACAAAGGACAGACTCTCCTAAACAAACTTGATTGAATTCTTTGATGAGGTGACAGAAGTGGTGGACCAGGGACGTGGGTTGGATGTAGTCTATCTGGACTTAAGTAAGGCCTTTGATTTTGTTCCGTAGTCAAGACTAGGAAACAAATGGGCCAAAATGGGAGTAGGACAGATAATTATTAACTGTAACAGAACTCTGGTTAAGTTAAGTAACAGGGCTCAGTGTTATGGCTCATTATTTTCAATTTTTTTACTAATGACATTGCAGAGGGTCTTGAGGGACAATATGGTTATTTGTAGATAAGGGAAAAATGGTTATTTGCACATAAGGGAAAATATGGTTATTTGTAGATAAGGGGAAATATGGTTATTTGTAGCTATGGTGATTTGTAGCTGCTAAACAAGAAAGATACCTACTAGAAATCATATCAATTGATCTAAAGGTTTCCAGTCAGTGTAATAAAACAGCAGTGAAGTTAACAGTAAGCTCAGGGGCATAAAGAAAGGTATCATCAGCAGAAATTGCCCTTGTATAGGTTGCTATGAGATCCCACTTCAAGTATTACCTTCAGTTTTATAGGGTGTACTTTTGTAAGGACATTAAAAGGATAGAAGTAATTTAGAGAAGACTTAGGCCCGGACTTAGGCATGGGTAACATAGTCAACAGCCTTGGGTACCATATTTTGAAGGTAACAAACTTAAAAGGAGCTCCTCTCACTTACTTTAGGGCCATGAGTCAAATACCCCCTCCCCTGCTTTTCAATCTCTGGTGATGAAATCTCTGCTCTCTGAGCTCCTAGGGGGGACCCCTGCCCTCACCTGCCAGTCTTGCCTATGGGCACCAAAATCATAAATCCAGCCCTGAGAAGACTACCAAAATGGCATGGTATAATACAAATTTTGCACAGAGAAGCCTAATAAACTCAAAACCTACTCACTGAAGGAAAGAAAAGAAGAGAAAAATATGAAGAAACATTTAAATAGCATGCAGGTTTAAGGAAGTGCAATAAGATACAATTCCCCATTGGAAAACAAGTGCAATGATAGGAGGTCATGCTATGAGGGAATATGAGTTTATATTTCTTTATGGAGTGTGAGACAGAGAAATGGTGGAAATATTAAATAAATTCTTCAGTTCGGTGTTCATTAAAGAAGACCATGAAAAAGGACCGTTGCAAATTTATGAGACTGTGGATGGGGATGGAGTAGACAATACTCTGTTTACAGAAGAGAATGTATGGGAAGAGCAAGGAAAACTGAAAGTGGACAAAGCAATGGGGTTGGATGAGGTTCATCCCAGAATACTGAGGGAGCTCAGAGATGTGCTGGCAGGTCCACTGAAGGACCTGTTCAACAGATCCCTGGAAATGGGAGTGGTGCTTCAAGATTGGAGAAGAGCGGTTGTGGTCCCGCTTTACAAGAGTGTGAGCAGGGAGGAGGCTGGAAACTACAGGCCGGTTAGCCTCACCTCTGTGGTGGAAAAATTAATGGATGCTCTGCTGAAAGAAAGGATTGTGAACTATATACAGTCAGGAGGATTGCTGGAGCCGAGGCAAAATGGATTCTCCAGGGGAAGGTCCTGTCAGACAAATCTGATTGATATTTTTTTTATTGGGTGACTAAAGAATTGAATCAAAGAAGAGTGCTCGATGTGATCTTCTTGGATTTCAGCAAAGATTTTGATACGGTCCTGCATTGGAGGCTTGTGAATACAATGAGAAGCTTGGGAGTGAGCGCCAAGGTGGTGGCATGGATTACAAACTGGTTGACGATAGAAGGCAGCATGCAATGGTAAATGGAATCTACTCTGAAGATAGAATGATGTTAAGCAGAGTGCCATAAGGATCAGTGTTGGGGCTGGTCCTGTTCAATATCTTTGTGAGTGACATTACGGAAGAAATAGAAGATAAGGTTTTTTTCTATTTGCGGATGATATTAAGATCTGCAACAGAGTGGACATGCTGGAAGGAATAGAGAGAATAAGATGTAATTTAAGATAGCTTGAATGGTGGTCAAAGATATGGCAGCTGAGATTCAATGCCAAGAAGTGCAGAGTCATGCATCTGGAGTGTGATAATCCATAAGAGCTGTATGTGTTGGGGGGTGAAGGGTTGTTGTGCACAGAGTAAGAGAAGGACCTTGGGGTGATATTGACTAGCGGATTGTGATACAATGCAGGAGGATCTTGCGAGACTGGAAAATTGGGCATCCAATGGCAGATGAAATTTAATATGGACAAGTGCAAGGTGTTGCATATAGGGAAAAATAACCCTTGCTGTAATTACACGATGTTAGGTTCCATATTAGGAGCTACCACCCATGAAAAAGATCTAGGCATCATAGTGGATAATACTTTGAAATCGTCGACTGAGTGTGCTGCAGCAGTCAAAAAAGCAAATAAAATGTTAGCAATTATTAGGAAGGGAATGGTTAATAAAACGGAAAATGTCATAATGCCTCTGTATCGCTCCAAGGTGAGACCGCACCTTGAATACTGTGTACAATTCTGGTCGCCGCATCTCAAAAAAGATATAATTGAGATGGAGAAGGTACAGAGAAGGGCAATCAAAATGATAAAGGGGTTGGAACAGGTCCCCTATGAGGAAAGGCTGAAAAGGTTAGGGCTGTTCAGCTTGGAGAAGAGGCAGCTGAGGGGGGATATGATAGAGGTCTTTAAAATCATGAGAGGTCTTGAACGAGTATATGTGAATTGGTTATTTACACTTTTGGATAATAGAAGGACTAGGGGGCACTCCATGAAGTTAGCAAGTAGTACATTTAAGACTAGAGAAAATTCTTTTTCACTTAACGCACAATTAAGCTCTAGAATTTGTTGCCAGAGGATGTGGTTAGTGCAGTTAGTGTAGCTGGGTTCAAAAAAGAAGTTCTTAGAGGAGAAGTCCAGTAACTGCTATTAATCAAGTTTACTTAAGGAATGGCCTTTGCTTTTACTGGCATCAGTAACATGGGTTCTTCTGGGTATTTGGGTACTTGCCAGGTTCTTGTGGCCTGGTTTGGCCTCTGTTGGAAACAGGATGCTGGGCTTGATGGACCCTTGGTCTGACCCAGCATGGCAGTTTCTTATGATCTTATGTAGCAATATGATAAGGCAATAGCTAAAGCAAGAATAATGCTGGGCTGCATAGAGAGAGGAATAACCAGTAAGAAAAGGAGGTGATAATCCCCTTGTACAGGTCCTTGGTGACATCTCACCTGCAGTATTGTGTTCAGTTCTGGAGACTGTATCTCAAAAGGGACAGAGACAGGATGGAATCAGTCCAGAGAAGGGCAACAGAAATGGTGGGGGTGTCTCCATCAAATGAATTATGAGGAGAAGCTGAAGGACCTAAAAAGCTATACCCTGGAGGAGAGAAGGAACAGGGGAGATATGATACAGACCTTCAGAAACCTGAAAGGTTTTAATGATGCACAATCAACAAACTATCTCTACTGTAAAGAAATCAGTAGAAATGGGGGGGGGTCCACAAAATTAAATTCCAGGGAGGTCAACTCAGAACCAATGTCAAGAAATATTTCTTCACAGAGAGGGTGGTGGATGCCTGGAATGCCCTTCCAGAGGAAGTAGTGAAGACAAAAACGGTGAAAGATTTCAAAAGGGCATGGGATAAACACTGTGGTTCCATAAAGGCTAGAGGATGAAATGAAGCAAAGAATGCATGGGGGTAACTTGCTGATGTGGCAGTTACTGCCCTTAACCAATAAGCCTTCATACTGTTGATACAACTCCATTATTGCTCTCTGCTTCAAAGGTAGAGGAAAAGAGGAAAAGGGAATTAGATTCAGACAGTAACCAACAAGGAAAACAGATAAGAATGGGGGTAACTAGCTTATGCAGCTGTTGCTACCCTTAACCAATAAGCCTGATACTGTTGTTGCAACTCCAACATTGTTCTGTGCTTTAATGGCAGGAAGTGATGGGAGGTTGGACTCAGGCAGCAACCAACAAAGACTATGACTTTGACGGTTTGGGAAACTAATTATGGGAGTGACCTGTATAGTGCAGCAAATGCTACCATAATCTCGCTGGGCAGACTGGATGGATCATTTGGTCCTTTTCTGCCATCATATCTATGTTTCTATGTTTCAATATATGTGTGGTAGATGTCTGAAATAGATTTAGAACTGTACTCTGATTTTATCTAAATGTGTATGGTAGGGAAATTAATGCAAGAGAGGAGCTCTCTCAGATGCAACCTTTCCTATAACGCCATCTTGCCATCATTACAGATGGCATTTTCAAATCATGTTATGTACCTTTCAACCTCAAATCTACCTATACAAAATGCAGATACTTGTGATCATGCATGCTTTGTACCCATGGAACGTTTAAAAATTGGTGCAAAGCCTGTAGGTGAAATGTTTGCTTTGGTCTTTGTCCCAATGTGGAGAGTTTGAAATATGCAAGTAGAATTAAGGATCAACAAACAGACTTTTTGTTGGACTAACCCACTACAGTTGTGACTAGCTTTTGAGAGCTATGTTGACTCGATGAAGGAAGCAGACTTCTAGAAATCTAGTCACAGAAGTATCAAGTTAGTTCAATAGAAAGAAATCACCTGCAGCTTGTTCGGTCATATAAAGCAGTGGTTCCAACCTTTCCTCAGGACCCCCCAGTCAGTTGGTTTTCAGGGAATCCACAATAAATATGTGCATAAGTTATATTTTCATGCACTGCCTCAGCTATATGCTAATATATCTCATGCATGCTCATTGTAGATATCCTGAAAATCCGACTGGCTGGATATCTCTGAGGACAGGTTTGGAACCACTAATGTAAAGCACTCTATAAGGCCAATCAATGTCTTTATATGTAAGAGCAGAATTCTTAATAAATTGTATTCATATTATGCTGGGGGCACTGACGTTTATAGCAGACATATAAGAAAGGACATTGAAGAATGTGTACTCAGGATCAATTTACTATAGGTGTGCAACAAAGGAAGAAACTGATTATTCTGAATAACAATATTATATTATTGTTACATAATATAATACCTTTATATTGATAATCCAAATTGGCTATAGCACTGTTCTGTTTCATCAAGTACTGTTTTGAAATTAAAATAGCATAAAACAATGACTAAGATGCACAGTCAGCTACATTTATCCATAAAGCTCTGAAAAAGTATGTATACATGAAATAAGTTTAATATTTACTATAGGTGTGCAACAAAGGAAGAAACTGATTATTCTGAATAACAATATTATATTATTGCTACATAATATAATACCTTTCTATTGATAATCCAAATTGGCTATAGCACTGGACTGTTTCATCAAGTACTGTTTTGAAATTAAAATAGCATAAAACAATGACTAAGATGCACAGTCAGCTACATTTATCCATAAAGCTCTGAAAAAGTATTTATACATGAAATAAGTTTAATATTTTGTGCTGTAGTGTTTCCTTGCTAGACCACTGGAAGAAATGAACATATCAGCAAGGAAAAGTAATGATCCATTTTATAACAGTAACATTTCATGTTGCACATTTAAAATTATTCAGTAGCCAAGAACAACATCCAGCCATCCCTTATAAAATTCTCAAGGGAGCAGGGGAAACATACTGTAGACATATATTCATAGCAGTCAGAGCTAAAAAAAACAAATCAATCTTTAGTCAATATAAGCTCTAATATTTTAATAAACCTTACATTTCAAAAATGTCTATGCACTTGGTTAAATAATAAAAATACATTCTTCTACAACCATGCAGTGCAAGGCTGAACCTTGTGTTTCCAGGAATTAATCTGACACAATGTGACCTTCACCTAGGAATTCAGTAGCCGGTGTGTTTCCTGTGCATTCAAAATGACTAACAATTATGCTTAGGTTTACTTAATTTAAATAGCATCACAACAAAAATAGCAATCAATTATGTTTTGCCGGAGGCTAGGTAGGCATGCAATGAACTGCCACATGGTAGACAAGGTTGAGAAGCAACCTTTAGATTGGTCCTGGCTACTTTGCATGCGCAAGCATTTCACGGAAGGGGCCTGTTTTGCATGCACTCTAATTATGCTGGTTTTTGTAAACCCACAAAGTAGCAGGAGTCCGGGAATTAGAGAAAGCTACTCGACCTTCCATCTGGCTTGAAGAAAGGCATAAAAGTGCAAAACCCTAGCAGCAAAGCTGGTTTTTTTTTTTTTCTTTTTTAGACATTTGACATTTTTGGGGGTCATTTTCAAAAAGATTTATATGCATAAACCCTGGTTTTATGTTTGCAAGTGGCCTTTTAAAAAGGGCCTGTGGGGGGCTGTGTATGTAAAAGTACATGCCAAAAAAAGCGATTTCCTGCGCACTTTTAAGCCCACTACAAAGAGGCATTCCAGGGGGCAGAACTGGGGTGGGAACATGATTTGCCTGTATGCTTTTAATTTTCAAAATTACAGTGCATGCAGAAATATGAATGCACAGATTTACATGCATAATTCTGCTTTGAAAATGTGGGCTAAAGTATGCAGCATGGCACCCGCAAACTTTAGCCTAGGTGGGCTCTGAGAAAATAACCCTCTCCATCAGTTTCTTCATGTTTGTTTCCAACACTTTTTTCTTTTCTTTTATTCTTTTTTCTTTACTTTTCTCCTTCTCTGTTTGGCCACTGTTTTTTTTTCTTATGTGCGCAATAGCTCAAAATGGGATGATCTGAGCACGAAAATCTAAAGTTCATTTGATTCAAAGTTGAAGCTGTAAAGCTGATCTGATGCAGGGTACCAGGACAACAATAACCATAACAAACAGGGGGATTCATCATTCCGCGATGATTAGAGCAGGATGATGGCTTGTGAAAAAAAGGGGTGGGGGCAATAGTGTGCACCTGTCCACATCACGGTAGTACGTTTTCGCCTGCCGCGGTTAAGGCACGGTGCCCACTGCAAAAGGTGGGGTTATTTCTGGCGCTACTGCCAGCGATAATGTCTAAAACATTATCGCCCGCAGTACTACTGTTACTCTCCTGCTCTCGGACCCCATCCCTCGAGCAGGTCCTCCACCTACTGCCATCTTCGCAGCCTTGCGCCGCCACCGGCCTCCATTGACGCAGCCTTGCCACCCCAGACTACCACTGCCAGGACTCCTCTCCTACGACCCTGGAGCCGGTGCTGACATCTCTCCACGCTGCGGCCTGATGCTACTACCAGGACCTCCCTTGCGGCCTGTGCCACCGCTTCGCCACTGGCTCTGCCTCCGCAGCGGGGCAGCTTCCCACTGGGATTCCCTCTAGCGGCATAGAGCCGCCGCTGCTGCCTTCCTCTTTCCAGGGCAAGAAACCCCCCCAGCTGGCTTTCCATGTAGCAGGACTTTGCTGTAGGCCTTGGCTCCTCTATCCTTCCTCCGGGGTCCTTCTAGGCATGGGCGCACACCTCTTCTTCCTATTTAAGGGGCCAGCAGCAGGAAGCAGTCTGCGGCCCCTCTGGGTGATGTCATCTCAGCACTTCCTGGTTCAGTCCTTTATAAAGGCCCTGCTTCAGTTCCTCAGGGCCTTCGAATTGGATTCCATGGTTGT
Organism: Rhinatrema bivittatum; assembly: GCF_901001135.1. Classification (NCBI taxonomy): domain Eukaryota; kingdom Metazoa; phylum Chordata; class Amphibia; order Gymnophiona; family Rhinatrematidae; genus Rhinatrema; species Rhinatrema bivittatum. The sequence continues at coordinate 109,496,079 of NC_042616.1, forward strand.
CCATGTCTCCTCTTCTCTGGTCAAGGTTCTCTGTGGTCTGCTCCTGTCCGGATGGCTTCATGTTCCATGTTCTTCTTGTTCCTGATGTTCTCTGAGTGATGTTCCGGGTATCATCCCTCATCGGACCTTCCTCGTGGTATGTTCCAGTCCTCAGGTCCCTCCTCCAGAAGCCCTGGTGTTCCTCGTCTGTATCCAGATGTCCTAGATGTCCAGATGTCCAGAAGTCCTTGTGTCCAGAGGTACCAGTCTCCTGTGTACCCGATGTCCTACGCTCCAGTCCTGATGAATTTACTAGCAGCCTTGTAGTCCGCTTGACTTCGTCTCCAGCCGACCTTCCTGGGAGTAAATCCATATTTATCCGGTGTCTGTCTCCAGTGACTAGAGCCTCCTACTGGTTGGATCCTTCTTCAACCGCTGCTTGGATCCCTTCTCCATCCTGCACATGTCCCGCTCTCCACTTGGTCTGTGACCAGCCTCTCAGATTGTGTAGGGCACGCATCGGGACAGAGTGGTTTGTGACCAGCCCACAACGGGCTGTGTAGGGCACCTTGTGGGGCTGTACCGACCAAGTTCCTTGTCTCGTCCAAGTTCCAGGAGTCCTCGTCTCATCCAAGTTCCAAGTGCCATCCTCGTCTTCTGCTACTTGTCCTCCTTCCATTTTCCTTGCTACCTTACCTCTCTGGGCATGCCATCATCATGGTCTGTGACCAGCCCATGAGGGCTGTGTAAGGGGCCTCATGTCACAAGGCCTTCCATCATCTCTGCAGCGCAAGTCTCCAGAAGGCCCTTGTTTTTTATGCCAATTCTCCTTCCTGAATTCTGAGTTTTGTCTCTTGAATCCTGAGTCTTGGACCCTGTTCCAGTCTTTCCTGCTTCCAGTCTTGCCTGTTCCAGACTTGCCTGCTTCTGTCCATGCCCAAGACTCTGCCAGAACCTGCTCCACCCCAGCTTGGTCCATGACCAGCCACAGATGGCTGTGTAGGGCGTGCCTTGATGCAGGTCTCTCCTGAATCTTCAACATGTCCTGGCTTCAACTTCCACTGCTTTGCCTGGAGTCTGCTTCACTACCAGCGTGGTCCGTGACCAGCCACGGGCGGCTGTGTAAGGTGTGCCAATGATGCTGCACTCTTCCAGCACTGTCCTTTACCTCCTCAGGGTCTTTTCAATGCCCTTCCAAGTCTTCATCTGAGCCCTCACTCCAAATCCTCTGACTCTTCTTCATGTCTTCCAAGTATCCTGAGTCTTCTGAGTCTTCAAGTCTTCAAGTCTTCGTCTGAGTCCTCAGTCCTAAACCTCCAAGTATACTGACTCTGTCCGTGTCTTCCAAGTATCTGGAGTCTTCTGTTCCAGTTCCTTGTCTCTTCGTTTCCTGCCATCTGCCTCCATCTGACCTCATGCACTCGTCGCTTCCTAGCGGCGGGTCCGGAAGGGCTACTGAGTGGCCGGAGGGCTACTCCTGAGACCAGCATTGTGTGGCTGGGTCTCACTGGTGCATGCTGGTTCAGTGGAGGGCTGACTCTGTCTCTTTCCAGTTCCTGTTGTTCCTAGCCTAGTCCTGTCCAGCCTTGTTCCTGCTTCGCCCATGCCTGTACTCGCTCACTTCCCTTGGGGTGTGTCTTGGGGCTCCTCCCTGAGTTGCCCTGTGGGCCAAGGACTCACTTTCTCCCAGGAGGAGGCAATCGCACCTCCATGTTCCTCCTAAGGACCCGCAGGGTGCATTCGCAACAGCTATTGGAAGAAAAATTATTTTTTTCCCACCCAAACCCTGCCCTAACTCCACCCCTTTCCCTACATAAGAACATAAGAAATTGCCATGCTGGGTCAGATCAAGGGTCCATAAAGCCCAGCATCCTGTTTCCAAAAGAGGCCAAACCAGGCCACAAGAAACTGGCAATTACCCAAACACCAAGAAGATCCCATGCTACTGATGCAATTAATAGCTGTGGCTATTCCCTAAGTAAACTTGATTTATAGCAGTTAATGGACTTCTCCTCCAAGAACTTATCCAAACCTTTTTTGAACCCAGCTACACTAACTGCACTAACTATATCCTCTGGCAACAAATTCCAGAGCTTTATTGTGCATTGAGTGAAAAAGAATTTTCTCTGATTAGTCTTAAATGTGCTACTTGCTAACTTCATTGAATGCCCCCTAGTCCTTCTATTATCCGAAAGTGTAAATAACCAATTCACATCTACTCGTACAAGACCTCTCATGATCTTAAAGACCTCTATCATATTCCCCCTCAGCCGTCTCTTCTCCAAACTGAACAGCCCTAACCTCTTTAGCCTTTCCTTATAGGGGAGCTGTTCCATCCTCTTTGTCATTTTGGTTGCCCTTCTCTGTAACTTCTCCATTGCAACTATATCTTTTTTGGGATGCGGCGACCAGAATTGTACACAGTATTCAAGGTGCAGTCTCACCATGGAGCAATATAGAGGCATTATGACATTTCCTTTTTATTAACCATTCCCTTCCTAATAATTCCTAACATTCTGTTTGCTTTTTTGACTGCTGCAGCACACTGAGCCGACGATTTTAAAGTATTATCCACTATGATGCCTAGATCTTTTTCCTGGGTGGTAGTTCCTAATTTGGAATCTAACATTGTATAACTACAGCAAGGGTTATTTTTCCCTATGTGCAACAACTTTCACTTGTCCACATTAAATTTCACCTGCCATTTGGATGCCCAATCTTCCAGTCTTACAAGGTCCTCCTATAATGTATCACAATCCGCTTGTGCTTTAACTTACCACAGCGATGCAATTGTTATCATGTGCAGTAGGGCGTTATCGTATATGATAATGCCCTAATGTAAGCAATAAAGCCACATCGCATTTTAAAGAATGACCTTGATTATTTCTAAAAATAGCTTTCCATTTAATTTCATATAAAAAGTCTTATACATATATATTTATGTTTATAGTTGCTTTGATCTGAGATAATGGAATTGGATATAAGGAAACACAGAATATGATAAAGCAAACAATCACAAGGCTAATCTAGGTTACCTATTTTTCATGGTTGGTAGAAGTTTGACATTTGGAAATATATAAGAAAAAGGTGATATAATCAGGACATTTATTTTTAGGGTTGTACGTGCCAGTAATTGGGTAGATTTTAAAAAAGGTGCATGTGGGGAAATCGGGGGTTATACATATGGTTGGGCCTTGTGCGCACTGCGCGCATTTTAGAGGGGGCCCGACAGAGCGCATAACTCCCATTATGCGCAGAAGTGCCAGGCCGAAGGAGAGGAGCGGTCCTGGGGATGGGGAGGGGCGGGGCTGGAGGCGGGCGGTACAGCAGACATTTGCCACTGTACCGGGGAAGGGACTGACGGTGCGCGCAAGTTGCTTACTGCTCCAACGGAGCAGTAAGCAACTTGCGCGCAGTAACGGAGCAGTAAGCAACGAAATACAATTTAAAAAAGGTAGGAAATAGGGTTTAGGGGGTGGGGAGGGTGTAAGGAAGTTCCCTCCCAGTCTGCTCCTTAATTGGAGCGGTCTGGGAGGGAACCGGGGAAGGCTGGGATGAGTCGCTGTGCAAAATTTGCAAAATTGTACTCCCATTTGCGTGTGCTGCACGCACATGTGTGCACAACCCAACAATTTTTGTAACATGCATGCACTAGCGTGCACATGTTATAAAATCGCCATGTCCATGTGTGCATGCCAGGAAGCATGCGCACACCTTTCAAAATCTACCCGAATCAGTACCGGTACCTTTTCCTCTACCTGTTTGATTTGCCCTTTGGTCCTCCTCAAAATAATGCATCCTGTATGTGTATACCCGCTCCTTTTTTCCCCAGAAAGAAAGCACTGGATACAATCAAGGTGAGCAAAAATAGAGATGTTCAGCTGTGCAACATTATTCCATTGTGCAGACTGCAATATAAGAGAACAGGGTTCGAGGCCACCTGTAGCATGAAGGTTTAGAGGAGTATCCATTACTATAAGGGAGCTCTCCCCTTTCTGCATGAGCATTTCCATACCTTATTTTTTTGTAAAACAAAATGCTGTCTCTCTCCCCATCCCCTCAATTCTATAAGAACATAAGAAAATGCCATACTGGGTCAGACCAAGGGTCCATCAAGCCCAGCATCCTGTTTCCAACTCTGGCCAATCCAGGCCATAAGAACCTGGCAAGTACCCAAAAACTAAGTCTATTCCATGTAACCATTGCTAATGGCAGTGGCTATTCTCTAAGTGAACTTAATAGCAGGTAATGGACTTCTCCTCCAAGAACTTATCCAATCCTTTTTTAAACACAGCTATACTAACTGCACGAACCACATTCTCTGGCAACAAATTCCAGAGTTTAATTGTGCGTTGAGTAAAAAAGAACTTTCTCCGATTAGTTTTAAATGTGCCCCATGCTAACTTCATGGAGTGTCCCCTAGTCCTTCTACTATCCGAAAGAGTAAATAACCGATTCACATCTACCCGTTCTAGACCTCTCATGATTTTAAACACCTCTATCATATCCCCCCTCAGTCGTCTCTTCTCCAAGCTGAAAAGTCCTAACCTCTTTAGTCTTTCCTCATAGGGGAGCTGTTCCATTCCCCTTATCATTTTGGTAGCCCTTCTCTGTACCTTCTCCATCGCAATTATATCTCTCATGTTCCCCTACTGAACCTCTCCTTCCCCTTAACCAGAAGAGCAAAGTTGCATACCACATATTCCTCCTCTGCACACTGGTTCACTTAGCATTTTGAAGGTGTAGTTTTGGCAGGATCCCTGAGACTAGAGTCTCCCATGCACTAGAAGTGAATTTTCAAAGGAGCTATGCACATAAAGCTAACAGTTTACAAAATTCATTTATGCAAGTAAAACCCAGTTTTTTACACATAAATCCTTTTGAAATTTCGTTCCTGGGACGATAACTTTCAAAGTGGTGAGCGGGCACACGTTTGTGCGCATACATTGGCCCATGCCCAAGGACATGCAGCACCACATGTGTACCAAATTTTAAGTGGGTATGTGAATGTGTTCAAATATCGTTTCTCCTGCATAAATCAAGGATTTTAAAAAAGGCGCGAATCGACGCATTCCAAGTTTTACAATTTTGTCACTAGTTCACCCATTTAAGAGCTAGGTCCTCCAAACCTCCCTAGTTTAATAGCCTTCACTTCCCCCAGTTAGCCCTGACTCTTAAAACCCTGCAGATCTGCCTAGTTTTCTTTATTTATTAACTTACCCGTCATTCATAGCAGACATGTAAAATTACATGGCAGGGGACCTTGGTGCGTTCCGGGGTCGTGTAAGTATCAATGCACACATCTCTGGTTCATGCCCTGAAATGCCCATGCCCCACCCAGATCACAGTTACACCCCACCCCTTTTTGAATTTTTTGAAGATGTGTGCACTCTGTGGGAGATATGAGCGTATCCGGGTGGCTTTCAAAATCTGCTTGGTGCGCAAGCCCAACTTACTCATGCATCCCCTAATTCATTCATGTGCCGGGCTTTTAAAATCTACATCTAAGAGGATAACTTTCAAACAACTGTGCGTGGTAGCATATTTGTGCATATATGGTCATGTGTAGTTTTACCATAGTATTTTATAATCTATGTGAATGATAATAATGCATTTTTATAAAATATGCATGTATCTGCTTCACAATATGGGGCGGATTTTAAATGCCCTGCACGCCGGCGCGCCTATTTTGCAAGGCCACCGGCATGCGCAGAGCCCCGGGACGCGGACGGGGAGGGGGCGGGGAGGGGGCGGGGTGGGGGGCGTTCCTGAAACGACACGGCATTTTGGGGGTGGGCCCGGGGGCCTGGTGCTGGCCTGGGGGCGTGGTCGAGGCCTCCGGACCAGCCCCTGGGTCGGGTGACGGCGCGCCAGCAACCCGCTGGCGCGCGCAGATTTACGTCTGCTTTTAGCAGGCGTAAATCTGCCAACAAAGGTGGGGGGGGTTTAGAAAGGGCCGGGGGGGGTGGGTTAGGTAGGGGAAGGGAGGGGAAGGTGGGGGGAGGGTGAAGGAAAGTTCCCTCCGAGGCTGCTCCGAAATCGGAGCGGCCTCGGAGGGAACAGACAGCGCGCCCTGGGCTCGGCGCGCACAGGTTGCACAAATATGCACCCCCTTGCGTGCGCCAACCCCGGATTTTATAAGATACGCGCGGCTACGCGCGTATCTTATAAAATCCAGTATACTTTTGTTCGCGCCTGGTGCGCGAACAAAAGTACGTGATCGCGCACATTTTTAAAATCTACCCCTATATGCACATATGCAGACTTACAAGCAAATACATGTAATGCATTGAAACCACATTTATCAATGCATTGATCATGCGGATATTTTACACATTAAAGTAAAGTAGTACATACTCGCATAGATCTCGATTTACATGCGTACGTTGGCCAAAACATGCACGCGTAAATGAAATTAACCAGTTGGCCCAGTCCTTCACCAGGTCATCAAGACCTTCCTGGTTGTTCAGCCTGAACTCACGCTAGTTCAACCAGACCTCCCTTTAGTCAGTAATACACAATAAACACATTCAATATCACTTATGCCAGATAACTTTTGGGGTAAAAATATACAAGTAAATTGGAAAACGTATACATATAGGTGTCTTTTAAAATAGCCTTGCCATGGAATACCCCTAGACTGCCCCATGGACATATTTTATAAAATACAGAGTATGCAAGTAGAGGCTGTTTCCACATGTATATGCTAATTTTTACATACATAACATTTTGAAAATTCACCTGACTTTGCCCCAGAGAATGCCTCTCCTCAGTTCGTGTAAATTACATATGAAACCAGGTAACATGCCTACTTTTACGTGCGCTGAGCCTGAGTCAATTTTAGAACAGCCATTTATGCACATAAAACCAAGTTTATGCGCATAAATGGCTTTGAAAATGACCCAGTTGAGCAAACAATTCATAGACCAACACATGTAGGTATTTTCGGAAAAGGTACTATGTGCTATCAGTTATATTTACAGTGAACATAGGAATCTAAAGCTATTTGCATGATCACAGATATCCATGAAGTCAAGATGAGTTTTGCATATAAGAACCACGCTAATGTATTGTACTATCGCTGTGCACTACTAAGTTGATGATCCATGCTCCCTAGGGTTTCCCTTGTGTACGCTAGCATTCTGCAGAGAAAAGAATCAGTAGGAACCACTTACATAGAGAATACCTTTGAAAACTATCAGGAAATGTGTTAATTCAAAGTGCTTTCTTCAGAAACTGAAATCTAGATTTTTCACTCGGAGAGAAAAAAATAAAACAGTGAGGGAGGAACATGGGAAAAGATAACAGAGATTTGCAAACAATTTGTAGAAAACAAACCAGGTGACTTTCAGCCTGGTACAGGTTTGACAGAATATTTTGGATTTTTCCCAGTTCTGAATAGGAACATCTATTGGATTTTTGCCAGCAGCACTGGAAAAATTTTGAAACATTTTTAAAAAATTGCTTTTTATTTTTAAAAAATTTGAAACAATTCTGCCAAATAGAGAAAAGCAGAAGATATATATATATATATATATTTTTTTTTTTTAATTTAAAGCTGCCTTTTCTGAATCCGCTTTGGATATTGTTTTTCAAAATGGTTCATGGCAAAAATACAATGAACCTTGACAGATTTTCTGGGTTTTTAGAACTTTTAAACAGACCTATTTTTTTTTAATAACTTTTCAGGTACATACAAAGTATGATATACCTAGGAAATACTGTATAAGCCAATTATGAAACAACATTGAATAAGCAAAGAAAAAAGATGAAGAAAAAAAATTATCCTTGGCTTATTATATGGCTAATAAATAAACCTATGAGAGGGGGCTATATATGAGGAGTACAAAAGAATCAAATAAAGAAGAAAAAGCATAATCCTAAATAAACAAAGCTGCTTGAAAATTACCAAAAACATTGGGGGCCAAATCTTAAAATCTACGCCCAATTTTATAACATGCGTGCACTGCCGCGCGCATGTTATAAAATCTGGGCTCGGCGCACGTGAGGGGGTGCACATATGTGCACTTTGCGTGCGCCGAGCCCAAGGGGAGCCCCGATGGCTTTCCCTGTTCCCTCCAAGGCCACTCCGAAATCAGAGCGGCCTTGGAGGGAACTTTTTTTTGGATCCCCCCACCTTTCCCTCCCTTCCCCTATTTAACCCACCCCTGGCCCTACCTAAATCCACCCCCTGCCTTATTTGATGGAGTTACGCCTGCCTCTGGCCGCTGTGCCGGAGGACTTGGGAACGCCCCCGGCCCTGCCCCCGGCCCGCCCCATACCACCACCACGCCCCCAGCCCCGCCCCTGCCCCGATCCGCCCATTTTCGAAAGCCCCTGGACATACGCGCATCCTGGGGCTTGCGTGCGCAGGGGCAGATTTTCTCGGGTTACGCATGTATGTAAAGTGCGTAGCCTTTGAAAATCTGTCCCTGGAACTTTATGGATTTAAAGACTAAATAGTAGAGGAATTGAGGAAAGTTCTCAGCTGTTCTGGGGCAAAAAAGATATAGCAATCATTATCTTTCTTAACTATACATTTACAAGGGTATCTTAATAGGAACAGACCTTTTTTGAAGAAGTTAACACATCTCTAATCTTCAACAAAATTTTTATCTTGGAAAGTTCTTGCAGATATGTATGCAATTATTCACTTTCCCATATTATTTTTATGTCTTGTCCTGAATGCCTTATTTGACATGAAACAAGCACTTAAGTCCTCTTGTATTCAGAGATGTACTATTAAACACCAGAAATCCATGTGTGCAGGCGGTCGTTGGTCTGTTTCTCCACTATATGTACAATGTTTAGATAAGAAGAGAACTATGTGGTCTCAAAAACTTATCTACAGCATTATCGTTAGGTACTTCTTAGAAAAGGTACCATAATTAAATGTACCACAAACTTCAAAGAATTCCTATGGATAACAAGGGATAGAGATGCATAGAATGAATGTCTTCCTATGCAGTTTCCAATGTAGAAGCCAACGTTTTTTGACTAAAATGAAATTGCAAAATATGTTGGGCATTCATGATTTGATCATATTGTATTTTCATAGCACATGGATCACTGTAATTTGATCTATACAGGTAGAATGTATTTGTCCTTTATCTTGATATCATCAAGGTTAAGATAGCAATAGTTTATAATGATATATTCACCTACACATTAGAAAAACTGAACAATTCATGAAAGTCATAGCATCTGACTGGGCCTAGAAATGGTGTACTCCCTAAGCAGCTGTTTAGCAGCCATGGGTAGAATTTGCAAAGCTGATTATTCAGCAGTATTCTATTTATTTTGTACTCCTAGTTCCGAAAAGTTATGTAGCTATTTTGCTATAATCAGCAATATGTTTTCTCATTTGTTGACACAGAAACATTTTTCAAACACCTAAGTTTGAAGAAAACGTAAAATATACATATATTGCATTTCCTAATAGGTTTTAACATCACAGTTTGAGGAGAAGGAGCTTGATTCATAAGGTAAACTGAAATGATCACTCTACAGCACCACAGGATGTATCAGTGTAACAAAATTCTTAGTAAACACAATATACTAAGGTGATACTGTGCTGTTTCCTCAGATTAAATATATCTCATCCTTAGATTTATACTGGCACTTTATGGCTTCTGCAAATGACTGTCTCAGTGCTGCAAAGTAATTCCATCCTGTCATATTTGTCTTTAGAAATTGTAACAAATTACGGTGATTTATAGCATCAAACTCAAGTCTTCCATTTTTCCCCAGACGGGAATGTCGCTGATGGCAAGATTCTAGGCCATCCATTTATTCTGGATGGAGGGTGACAGTGAAGCATGTTTCATCTTTCCTGCAAGACACTCTCTTTCCCTTTGAGGAGAGGCTGTCAACATAACTCAAGCTGTCAAGATACCTTTGCAAGGGGCCCTGGAACAAATCTAAAGCTCCACTACCTGCATGCTTGCTAATGAGGTGTGACTTGCCTTGTAGATGCCGAGCCTGACTGAACCTCCTTGCCTCTGACCCCCTCATGATCTCTCTCAGTCAATATAAGTCACACTGTCATCTGTCATGGGGTAAGGATAGGTCAAAATACAGAACTGTTTTTCTCAGTATGATATTTAAGGGACATCATTACTAAAATAGGCAAGTAACTATACTCTTTAATAAAGTCCGAGAAGTGCTTCCCAGGACATGTTGCATTCAATACATTGGAAAGAATCTTCAGAAAGCTCAGGGCATAAATCTTAATATAGTAGATGAACCTTGTGTAGGGTGCAACATTTTGTTTACCTCATCATTAAGTGTTTCTGTTTAGTAAGCACTTTAAAAGATAAATTTTAAAAGCCAAGTGCGTGCATTAGTTAGGGGATGTACGCACAGGTAGGGCTTATGTACTCCAACCAAATTTTAAAAACCACCCAGTTGCATGCAAATCTCCTGCTGCACTCACTGATTCAAAAAGGGGTGAAGTGTGGGCATGGTATGGGTGGGGCATAGGTGCTCCTGGGCAGGGCCCTGGGGTCCACTGCTGTGTACGTTTACTTCTGCTAGGGAGGAAGTGTAACTTTAAAAAAGACATTTCTGAGGCTTTTAAAGGGCCTGGGGTATCTGGGAGGGAGTGCAAGCTATTAGACCATTGAGGTTTGGAGGACCTAGCTCTACACTGGGCAAAATAATGTATGAACTGGTGAAACTGGTCTTGGTGTGGATGCACACCAGTTATAAATTTCCCTGACTTAAGTGGCCGAAACCTGATTTGTGCAGTTGGACACGCCTACTTGCAAAATTAGGCAAACCCATACCCGTGTCTAGGCTATTTTATGATATACATGTGTTTGTGCATGGAGGTAATAAAATCATTGTGTCACTGGGTGTGTGCCGACGCTCATGCGACAATGTGCGCCCGTGCCATTTTGAAAGTTACTGTCTAACGGGGTCATTTTTTTATTCAGTGATGTGCCGGTATTGCGGTGGTATTATTCTAATTAGGGGAAGGGGAGGAGTGTGGGTGAGGTTTGGGCAGAGTTATACCCTGGCAGGGCTGCAGGCGATAATGTTTTTCACATTATTGCCAGCAGCACCGTGGGAAATAATTACACCTTTTCCCGTGGTGCTACGGGGGCGATAGTGTGCAGCGCAACCACACCACGGTGGGAGAAACCGTACTGCTGCGATGTGGCCGGCCGCCCACTATTGCCCCGCCCCTTTTTTTCCGCGCCTCATCATTCTGCTAAAACGAGATGTTTTTTCTCATACTTTCACCAGCTCCTTTTTTCAATATAGTATCACATAAATCTGTAATACATGTGAGTAAGAAAAGAAGAAAGAGAAATGCAAGACAAATTATTTGAAAGAATAAAAAGCGTAATTCTATGCTAAATTAATGACCTTGGGGCAGATGTACTAACTTGCAGGATTTTCCTTGGGTTAGCAGCCTTTTTCTGAAGCAAGTTTGCTATGAATGGGAAATGTGTTCCATAGCAAACTTGCATGAGAAACTTTGCTAAAAATATCTACATCTCATTGTTAAATAATATTGCCATTTGTGGAACTGCAAATCTATCATTGGTTGTTTTATCACAGTCCACAATATTCCCAGACAGCCTGTGAGTGAGAGAGAGAGAGACTTCCTATGATGCCTATGCCCTAGACAGGTATTTGAATCCCTATGGGAGGGCCACCTACTAACTCGGGGTGGGGATTAGGTATGAGCGTCGGGGGTTGGGGGCCACTTTCGCATTCCACATGAGATGTATGGAAAGAACAGTGGTCTCTAGTGAAGATTTGCTGGCCGTCGGAGTGAGGAAACTCACTCCAAGAAGAGATTTGGGCTACGTTCTCTCCACCTAGCTTGTTTATCAAGCTAGGTGGAGAGAACGTTGCCCAAATCTCCTCTTGGAGTGAGTTTCCTCACTCCGACGGCCAGCAAATCTTCACTAGAGACCACTGTTCTTTCCATACGTCTCATGTGGAATGCGAAAGTGGCCCCCAACCCCCGACGCTCATACCTAATCCCCACCCCGAGTTAGTAGGTGGCCCTCCCATAGGGATTCAAATACCTGTCTAGGGCATAGGCATCATAGGAAGTCTCTCTCTCTCTCTCTCAAATCTTATGGCAAAAAAGGATCAACACATGAAAAATTACAACATTTTGCTTTTTTTTTTGGTGCATTGCCCACTTTTGCCAAACAATGTGTGTTTCATTCATATGCGTCTTAGAGATGCATGATCTTGACCCATGCACATGCAATACTGTTGAATGACAAGAGGTCGTATGGAAAAACCAGGAGATTATAAATGTACAGTTATCAGTCATTGCATTTCCTATGCACCATATAAAATCTTATTCTATATTTGGCAGTCATTTTATTTGTAGTGTTTGCCAAGTTATGTTTGACCTGAAGGGTGTTAAGTAGATAAAGAGAAAAAGAAGGCTTATGGTGTGTCACATCTAGTATACTTCTTCCTTCTCCTTTCCTGTTCCCACCTCCTCCCCCCAAAATGCTGAGTATGGGATAAATGCACAAATATTAAATGTATGCATCTTTTTTTAACATGACAGATGAGCAAAATCACTAAAGTACATATAATTGTAATTATAAGTCTATAATTTTTCAACTTTGCTCGCTCAGATAATGTGTGACAATAAGCTATTGTCATTATCGTAGTGGCAAATAAGGAGAAAAGTAGAATGACAGGGGGATGAGAGAGCTCCCAGGATACACTTGCTGTTTCTCGAGAGACAGATGAGATTTGACAATCTTCTCTTTAAAAATGAAATTACCTCATTGGGAAGAAGGTTATCTCTCATTGCACAGTTGAATTTTAAGCACAATTCACTGGCTGAGAATTGCTTTCATTTATAACAGCAGTTGATAAAACTTATTTTTTTCAATGCCGAGTTAAATGTGTCAAACTGAAACACACACAGTAACAACGAAGGTAATTTTAATAAAATTACATAATGTAAAATGAATAATTTAAATACCTACATTAACTAGGATTTGCATGCAACACAGCATTGTATAATGTTGGGTTATCTGTAGAAAAGTATGAGGTATAAAGTACAGTAACACTGTTTAAGAAAGCATTTTGCAGAATTTTAGTTCTTTTTGCTGTTTTGTGAGGCAGTGATAATTAATATGTTTTTTTTTTCACAGCTGACAGGCGAACAAAACTCCATAATTGAACGGTACCATTTTACCCATGAGGCAGGATGATAATTACAGGTTTAACAGACAGTTTGGATTTAATCTGAGCCATGGCAGCTACTTCTTTCTTTTGTGTGTGTGTGTTTGAGAAGCAAGTAATGACTCTATTTAGAATTGGGAAAAAATGAAATAGCAGATAGTGGATTTTGTTGCTGATCCCTGGTTCATGTTCAACAGAAGCAATTTATGACTTAGGACTTACAGTGATGGTTATCCTGAGATCTGCACACCTCAATCTTCTATTCCCAGAACTTTGGAAAAGTGAAGATCTTGCATGTGTTTTGGAAAGGGATTAGAGCAGTGGTTCTCAACCCTGTCCTGGGACCCCCCCCCCCCCCCCAGCCAATCGGGTTTTCAGGATATCCACAATGAATATGCATGAGAGAAAATTTGCATGTTATGGAGGCAGTGTATGCAAATTTTCTCTCATACATATTCATTGTGGATAACCTGAAAACCCGACTGGCTAGGGGGGTCCCCAGGACAGGGTTGAGAACCACTGGATTAGAGCGTACAGGCACCGTTTTGATTTGGTGCCTGGACTGGCAGGAGGAATACTGGCTTCCTCTGCCACTGAAGATTTTGAGGCTCATTCTATGGGAACTGGGAGGGATAGTATGCAGAGCATTGAGGCCTCTTGGAGATCTCCAGTGGAAAAGGGGATTCTTGTGTTTCCATGGGAGAAATCTAGAAGGTCTTCTATGAGGTGGAGATTAGCGTTTTTCTGGGGAAGGGGATGGTATCACAGGCTAGTTCACCAGGAGGCTATTCTCAATGGGAGGTGGAAATATTGGAGAAGGTTTTCCTCAGGGGAGGATTGCTTCAGGGAGTGGGGGTCAGTTTTCCTATGCTAAGTAGTCCTTTCACTTTGTGCCAGATAGTATGGGGTCAGTTAGCATTCTTTAATGTGTCCATGTTAATGCACCTAGGTTCTGCATCTCATTAGATTAGTGTATTGAGTGTTAAACTTCATGTACAATTAGGGACTATCGTTTTCAGGTTTTATTTTATTTTTCCTTGGAATTTCAATGTTATAATAAACAAAAATCAGTGAAAAAAATAACTTTGTTAAAACACACATGAGAAAAATGAGTGAAACAATAATTTTTCCACTGATTTTAGTTTGTTTTAACATTGAAGTAAGTATAGCTTTGGGAAATCTTAGGACTTAAAAAAGTTTGTAGAGAGGTGAAATAGTGGGATATATTCTTTAGAGTTTGTGAGTATCTGAGATAATAAGCAAGCCAGATGGAGTTAATTCTAGTGTCTCTTTTCCACCAACCCACCCACCCCATCTCAACCCTTGATTTTTAGGCAAGATATACTTTCTTATTAAAAATCAATCAGGCTTATACTATTACACTGCCCTTATCGAGAGTTTAATCATCACCTTGTAGGACATGAGCAGATTAATTAGTAAATACACCTGTAAATTTAAAGTACTTAATTCCAACTCCCTTAGTATCTTAAACTTTACTAGGAACTCAACAAAATTAAGATGAAGGCAGCAGTCCAGCAGCAAGAGGGGGGCTTTCCAGTCTTTTACACTGAGTGTCACATGTATGATTTTTTTACCCAGCGATTGTTATGATCCGTGGGTTAGTGGACCCTTGTCCCGAGGTGAGAGTTGGGACTGCCCACGGGGAGGAATCCCACTGGGCCTCACCATCGGGAGGCGAGATCTGTAGCAGCAGATGACACAGCTCAGAGAGTGCGGAGAGAGAGAGAGAGAGAGAGAGAGAGACTGGGATGTAGGTGCCAGTGCCAGAGTAGGAACTCACTGTGGTGGAGCACTGGGCAGGCTCCGTGGTGAGTCAGCACAGGAGAAATGATGTAGGCTTACCTGAGGAGCGGAGAAACCCAATAGAGTCTCTGGCAATGCACATCGGCACTACTCCAAGGAGCGGGGGAAGTGTGAGTCCAGTCTCTATAGTGAATCAGGGTGCTGCCCCAAGGAGCAGGGAAGCGCGGCACAGTCACTGAAGTACACAAGGCATTGCCCTGAGGAGCAAGGGAGCGTGGTACAGTCACTGAAGAACACAAGGTGCTACCCCGAGGAGCAGGGAGCGCGGTACAGTCACTGAAGTACACAAGGCATTGCCCCGAGGAGCGGGGGAGCGAGGTATAGTCACTGAAGACAAAAGGTGCTTCCCCGAGGAGCGGGAGAGTGTGGCACAATCTCTGAAGTAGAAAGGCAATGGCCCTCAGACCAGGGTATACCAACGCTGAGTCTCCAAGAAGCGGTGTAGTTCCAGGAGCGGCCCTGAGGAGCGGGGAAGCTGGCAGGCAAGGCTTCCGAGGCGCAGGGCCTTCCGAGGAGTGGATAGCCAGAGACAAGAGAGAGCCCCCGAGGAGCGGGTACCCGAAGAGTGTCTCATGCCAGGAAGTGCAGGATATGGGAACCACGGTCCGAGGAGACAGCAGCAGGAATCAGCAAGGATGGAACTCTTTGCCAAGTCGATTAGATCCAGGCCCCGGTGATGCTTAAGAGTCCAGGGCTAGTGATGTCATCAGGAGGTGATGCCCCTGAGGTTCCCGCCCTAGCGTCCTTAAAGGAGGGCCGAGTAGCATGCACGTCTAGGAAGGCCCAGAAGAGGCATGGCGGTCGCCAGCGTCCTTGCCGCCAGGTGGTGTCCTGGAACAGGGCAACATGCGTCGGAAGCGGCTAGCCACAGCCATGAGTTCACCCAAGGAAGAGAGGGCAGCAGCACATGATGTAAGAGCAGTCGCTGCCGTCTGCGACCGACGGTCATAACACCGATGAGATATTGTATCTGTACACCCAGTGCAAAGAGCTCCTGGCTCTTACAGAATGAATCTGATCTCTGGAGGCTAGAGGGGCAGACTTGGAGGAGCTGAAGTAGACAGAGAGATTTATTGATGAGACCTTCAAGGACATAGTAGCCAAGACCCAAATCCAGTCTGGCAGCTCCAGTGCTGCCTTGGATCTGAAAGGTCCACCGGTTAGAGAATATCACTCTGGTGTAGCAGGAGGTGATTCTATAGCAAGGACCTGCTCTCCAGGTGATGTGTTGTCCTCTCGCACTGAGGACAAGTTTCCCAGGGCTACTGCCTAGGAGGGAAGTATTAGGTCGACCAACATAGTTGATGATTTAATTATTAGAAATGTAGATAGCTGGGTGGCTGGTGGATGTGAGGACCACCAGGTAACTTGCTTGCCTGGTGTGAAGGTGGCAGACCTCACACATGACCTAGATTGGATTAATAGACAGTACTGGGGAGGAGCCAGCTGTCGTGGTACATGTGGGCACCAACAATGTAGGAAAATGTAGGAGAGAGGTTCTAGAAGCCAAATTTAGGATTTTAGGTAGAAAGCTGAAATCCAGAACCTCCAGGCTGGCATTCTCTGAAATGTTCCCTGTTCTACATATAGGTCCCCAGAGGCAGGCACAGCTCCAGAGTCTCAATGCATGGATGAGACAATGGTGCAGTTTTGTAAGGAACTGTGGAACTTTTTGTGGAAAAGGGATACTTTTTCGAAAGGATGGGCTCCACCTTAACAAGAGTAGAACCAGGCTGCTGGCACTAACTTTTAAAAAGGAGATAGAACAGCTTTTAAACTAGAACAAGGGGGAAAGCCTACAGTCAGTCAGCAGTGCATGGTTCGTAGGAAAGACTAAAGAGGTTAGGACTAAAGAGGTTAGGACTTTTCAGCTTGGAGAAGAGACGACTGATGGGGGATATGATACAGGTGTTTAAAATCATGAGAGGTCTAGAACGGGTAGATGTGAATCGGTTATTTACTCTTTCGGATAGTAGAAAGACTAGGGGGCACTCCATGAAGTTAGCATGGGGCACATTTAAAACTAATCGGAGAAAGTTCTTTTTTACTCAACGCACAATTAAACTCTGGAATTTGTTATCAGAGGATGTGGTCAGTGCAGTTAGTATAGCTGTGTTTAAAAAAGGATTGGATAAGTTCTTGGAGGAGAAGTCCATTACCTGCTATTAAGTTCACTTAGAGAATAGCCACTGCCATTAGCAATGGTTACATGGAATAGACTTAGTTTTTGGGTACTTGCCAGGTTCTTATGGCCTGGATTGGCCACTATTGGAAACAGGATGCTGGGCTTGATGGACCCTTGGCCTGACCCAGTATGGCATTTTCTTATGTTCTTATCTTTGAAGGATACTAATGAAACAGGAGAGTTTGGGCAACCTAACAGAGAGGCTCCAATAAAAGCAAACATAGTCCATATATAACAAAAATCACCTGAGCTGAAGATTTCCAAATTATCTCTACCAACTAAAAATCAGGTTGTTAATACAACAAAAAATGTAGTTTGAAATGTCTGTATGCCAATGCCAGAAGTCTAAGAAGTAAGATGGGAGAGTTAGAGTGCATTGCAGTAAATGATGAGATTGACATAATTGGCATCTCAGAGACCTGGTGGAAGGAGGATAACCAATGGGACAGTGCTATATCAGGGTACAAATTATATTGCAATGATAGGAATGATCAACTTGGTGCAGGTATGGCACTTTATATCCGGGAGGGTATAGGGTCCAACAGGATCATGGATCATACAAGAGTCTAAATGCCCAGTAGAATCTACATGGGTAGA
The DNA here is from genome assembly GCF_901001135.1 of Rhinatrema bivittatum. NCBI lineage: Eukaryota > Metazoa > Chordata > Amphibia > Gymnophiona > Rhinatrematidae > Rhinatrema > Rhinatrema bivittatum. The sequence continues at coordinate 109,513,840 of NC_042616.1, forward strand.
AATCCCATGTGTGTTGGGTAAGAGTATAGTGATAGGAGTATACTACCATCCATCTGGACAAAATGATCAGACAGATGATGAAATGCTAAGAGAAATCAGAGAAGCAAACCAATTTGGTAGTGCTGTAATAATGGGAGATTTCAATTACCAACAAACCCAGCATGCAAGGAACAAGTGACAAAGTCCATCGAGGAATTTATAATAAATTTTTATTGAACCAATATTTAAGCTATCATTCATGGCAACTCCATATTTCTTCAAAAATGCAAGTAAAAGAGGGGGACTCTTTTACTTGCATTTTTGAAGAAATATGGAGTTGCCATGAATGATAGCTTAAATATTGGTTCAATAAAAATTTATTATAAATTCCTCGATGGACTTTGTCACTTGTTCCTTGCACGCTGGGTTTGTTGATTTGATTGATGTGCAAGACATCTCTGCTTCATGCTTTTGCTTAGATTTCAATTATCCCAATATTGACTGCGTAAATGTAACATCAGGACATGCCAGAGATATAAAGTTCCTGGAAGGAATAAATGACTGCTTCAGGAGCAATTGGTTCAGGAACCAATGAGAGAGGTAACTATTTTAGATTTAATTCTTAGTGGAATGCAGGATTTGTAGAGAGAGGTAATGGTGCTGGGACTACTTGGCAATAATGATCCTAACAAGATCAAATTTGAACTAATAACTGGAAGGGAGACAATAAGTACATCTACAACTCTACCACTTAATTTTCAAAATGGAAACTTTGATAAAATGAGGAAAATAGTTAGAAAAAAAGTGAAAGGAACAGCTGCAAAGGCTAAAAGTGTTTAACAGGCATGGACATTGTTTAAAAATACAATCTTAGAAGCACAGTCCAGGTGTATTCCATGCATTAATAAAGGTGGAAGGAAGGCAAAACAATTGCTGGCATGGTTAAAAGGTGAAGTGAAAAAGGCTATTTTACCCCCAAAAAAATCTATCAAAAATTGGAAGAAGGATCCATCTGAAGAAAATAGGAAAACGCATAAGCATTGTCAAGTTAAGAGTAAAACATTGATAAGACAGCCTAAGAGAGAATTTGAAATAAAGTTGACCATAGAGGCAAAAACTCATAATAAAAACATTTTAAAATATATCCAAAGCAAGAAACCTGTGAGGGAGTTGGTTGGACTGTTAGATGACTGAGGGGTTAAAGGGGCTCTTAGGGAAGATAAGGCCATTGCAGAAAGACTAAATGAATTCTTTGCTTCTGTGTTTACTAATGAGGATGTTGGGGAGATACAGGTTATGGAGATGGTTTTCAAGGGTGATGAGTCAGATGAACTGAACCAAATCACTGTGAAGCTGGAAGATGTAGTAGGCCAGATTGACAAAATAAAGAATAGCAAATCACCTAGATCAGATGGTATGCATCCCAGGATTCTAAAGGAATTAAAGGAACTAAAAAATGAAATTTCAGATCTATTAGTTAAAATTTGTAACTTATCATTAAAATCATCCATTGTACCTGAACATAAGAACATAAGAAATTGCCATGCTGGGTCAGACCAAGGGTCCATCAAGCCCAGCATCCTGTTTCTAACAGAGGCCAAACCAGGCCACAAGAACCTGGCAATTACCCAAACACCAAGAAGATCCCATGCTACTGATGCATGGAGGAAGTTTTTAGGTTAAGATCTACTGATGAGCTCATAGTGACATTTACTACTAGTGGTCACCTAAGCAAGTGACTGTGTAAAAGAAAAAGTATGTAATGGAATTTCACGATGGGTAGCTCAATAATGAGTACATTACATTACAAGATTAGACTCTGGATCCGGATGGGGAATCAACTAGGCCCCCACCAGGGCAGTTTCATTATAAAGTAGGAACGGACACAGTAGATTTCTCTCCCGCAGTCCCTGAAGCAGGCACACAGTGCCGAAACATGGCCAATGTCGGGCAGGCGAATCTGAACCCATAGGAAGTCATGAGGGCGGCAGCCTTAATAAGTATATGAGAATAAAAACGGATAAGTGGGTCGGATAAGCAGCCAGGGAGAAGGGATTTTATAAGTAAAAAGTGAAAAGGAAAAGAAAAAAAGAAAAAAAAGAAAAAAGATGAATATAAAGTGTGATTAATAAAGAGCAATATACGGGGCAAGAAGTGGAAAAGAGGACTGATAAACAAGACAGGGGAGAACCGCGTTCAGCAGGTGGCATTTATTAAGAAGCAGAGAATAGGATTAATAAACAAGACAGGGGAGAACCATGACTAGCAGGCGGCGGGTCTTATCAAATAGTCCAAGGAAGGATAAGGGAATAGGAAATAGTTCACATATATAGAATGCACAAGAAACATGGAATACATATTTACTAGATTAGGGGAGGGGCCGCGCTAATTAATCCTGTCCCAGTAATTGACATTACAGGCAAAGTGCGGACGTGAAGGTGTTTAGTTCTCCATCAGGTCCGCAGTATGATAGAATAACAACAGGTGCATGCAAGAATGGGCTTCCCCCAGGTCCGATAACCGTGACAGCGGGATTTATTGAATGACATTGTAAATACATAAAAAATAACAAAAAATAACAAGAATCATATGCAAATAAATAAAATCCGCGCAGGGGACATAATAACCGGATTCACATATAGAAACTGGGCATTGGGAGACTGTGGAGGAAGTATTGGTAACAATTGAATCTGATTAAGTGCACCGGAGGCAGCCTCGGTCTGGGGAGGACAGGGCGTTGTTATCCCGTGGTGGGTTTAAAAACCGGGTAGAATAGGTAGAGACGCCAGAGTTGTATGCTGAAGGCGTCACTCACATTACACGCGTAGTACGAAAAAAGTAAGTATTAAATACCTCAGAGGTGGTAGAAATTGCATTCATGCTGAAAGTTGGTTGTGAAAACATTGTATTTTAATTTTAATTTTATGTATTTAAGATATGTTGACACTGTGAACCTGGACCGGACACAGTAGATTTCTCTCCCGCAGTCCCTGAAGCAGGCACACAGTGCCGAAACATGGCCAATGTCGGGCAGGTGAATCCGAAGCCATAGGAAGTCATGAGGGTGGCAGCCTTGATAAGTATATGAGAATAAAACCGGATAAGTGGGTCGGATAAGCAGCCAGGGAGAAGGGATTTTATAAGTAAAAAGTGAAAAGGAAAAGAAAAAAAGAAAAAAAGATGAATATAAAGTGTGATTAATAAAGAGCAATATACGGGGCAAATGAGAGGGTTAACTAAAAAGTGGTTATCCTTGCACATTGCCACCGTACAAAAAAGACCTCCGAGCAAGGTTTTCCCTTGAATCAGTGGGTGTTGTAGACTGATGCAATTAATAGCAGTGGCTATTCCCTAACTAAACTTGATTAATAGCCGTTAATAGACTTCTCCAAGAACTTATCCAAACCTTTTTTGAACCCAGCTACACTAACTGCACTAACCACATCCTCTGGCAACAAATTCCAGAGCTTTATTGTGCTTTGAGTGAAAAAGAATTTTCTCTGATTAGTCTTAAATGTGCTACTTGCTAACTTTATGGAATGCCCCCTAGTCCTTCTATTATCCGAAAGTGTAAATAACCAATTCACATCTACTCATTCAAGACCTTTCAAGATCTTAGACCTCTATCGTCTTTTCTCCAAGCTGAACAGCCCTAACCTCTTCAGCCTTTCCTCATAGGGGAGCTGTTCCATCCCCTTTACCATTTTGATTGCCCTTCTCTGTACCTTCTCCATCGCAATTATATCTTTTTTGAGATGTGGCGACCAGAATTGTTCACAGTAATCAAGGTGCGGTCTCACCATGGAGCGATACAGAGTCATTATGACATTTTCCATTTTATTAACCATTCCCTTCTTAATAATTCCTAACATTCTGTTTGCTTTTTTGACTTCTGCGGCACACTGAGCAAATGATTTTAAAGTATTATCCACTATGATGCCTAGATCTTTTTCCTGGGTGGTAGCTCCTAATATGGAACCTAACATCATGTAACTACAGAAAGGGTTATTTTTCCCTATGTGCACTTGTCCACATTAAATTTCATCTGACATTTGGATACCCAATCTTTCAGTCTTCCAAGGTCCTCCTGCAATGTATCACAATCCGCTTGTGATTTAATTACTCTGAATAATTTTGTGTCATCCGAAAATTTGATAACCTTTCTCGTCGTATTCCTTTCCAGATCATTTATATACATATTGAAAAGCACCGGTCCAAGTACAGATCCCTGAGGCACTCCACCGTTTACCCTTTTCCACTGAGAAAATAGACCATTTAATCCTACTCTCTGTTTCCTGCCTTTTAACCAGTTTGTAATCCATGAAGACTGGATGGTGGTCAATGTAACCTTAATATTTAAAAAGGGCTCCAGCAGCTATCTGGGAAACTATATACCAGTGAGCCTGAATTCAGTGCCTTGTAAAATAGTGGAAACTATTCTAAAGATCAAAATCACATGGTTTAATGGAACACAGTCAACATGGATTTATTCATGGGAAGTCTTGTCTCACAAATCTGCTTCATTTTTTTGAAGGGGTTAATAAACATGGGGATAAAGGTGAACCGGTAAATGTAGTGTATTTGGCTATTCAGAAGGCATTTGACAAAGTACCTCATGAGAGGTTTCTAAGAAAACTAAAAAGCCATGGGATAGGAGGTGATGTCCTTTCATGGATTACAAACTGGTTATAGGACAGGAAACAGAGAGTATTTATTTATTTATTTATTTATTGTTTTTGTTATACCGAGTTTCATGATAGGCATCACATCAACCCGGTTTACAAATAACAAGGAGTGTAAAGCATAACGTAACGTAAAAAACAATATTTTCAATAAGAACCTTGAACTTTAAATACAGTGAATCAGAAAAAGGGAGAGGGAAAGTTACAAAAAACAAGGAACATAAACTTGGGATGGAAGGGGAGAAATTGAACAGCACAATATTTACATTTCAGCCTATTGATACATTAGAATAGCAAGTGAAAAAATAAGACTATGAAACGGTACATAGGTAATCAAATGAATAAATATGACACAGTTGTGAATGGTAATAGTATGATAAATATTCAGCAGGAATTAGTGAGAGAGGGTTTGAGGTTGGTTGATTCGTGTTTACATTCCATTATTGCATACGAGTTAGTGCTAGTGAGAGGAGGTTTTATTCAAGGCTTGGAAATGCTTTTTTGAAAAGCCAAGTTTTTAGTCTTTTCCTAAATGTTAAAGAGCATGGCTCTTGTCTCAAATCAGGTGGGATCGAGTTCCAGAGAGCTGGACCTGCTGATGAGAAGGCTCTGAGACTCAAGGATTTATGTTGGTAGGTTTTGGCCTTTGGAATTTGGAGTGACTCTTTGTAGTGTTCCCTGATAGGCCTGGCGGAGGTGAATTTTTTAAGTGGTATTTGTAGGTCGAGTTGCATGTGTTGGTTGATAGTTTTGTAAATGATGTTAATGGTTTTGTACATGATTCTATAGTGGATCTATATCTATCTATATATATATATATATTAAATAAATATATATATATATATATATATATATATATATATATCTATAGTGGATCATGATTCTATAGTAGGATTAAATGGTCAATTTTCTCAGTGGAAAAGGGTAAATAGTGGAGTGCCTCAGGGATCTGTACTTGGACAGGTGGTTTCAATATATTTATAAATGAGCTGGAAAGGAATACGAGTGAGGTTATCAAATTTGCAGATGATACAAAATTGTTCAAATTAGTTCAATCACAAGCAGACTGTGATAAATTGCAGGAGGACCTTGCAAAACTGGAAGATTGGGTACCCAAAAGGCAGATTAAATTTAATGGAGACAAGTGCTGTAGTTACACAATGGGCCTTATTTTCCAAATGGATCGCATGCGATAAGGGACGTTTTGCAAGCGAAAAGTCCCTTATCGCGTGCAATACCAAAATGGGGGCAGAATCGGCCCCGGAAGAGGAGGAGTCGGGGCATCACAGGGGCTGACGCCGAAAAGACGCTGCGGACGATGAAAAGGTAAGGCCTTTTTCGCATCCGAGTTCATGCCCAATAGCTATACCTTCTATGGTGGCGCTATTGAGTGCGAAACCGGCAGTAATCGCACCGCGACGGTGCGATCGCTGCTGGCTAATGCAGGCCCGCCCCACTTTTCGGCCCCCCACCCCTCATTCCCTAAAGTATCACAGGCCTGTGATACTTTAGAAAATGAGGCCCAATGTTAGGTTCTATATTAGGAGTTACCACCCAGGAAAAAGATCTAGGCATCATAGTGGATAATACATTGAAATCATCTTCTCAGTGTGCTGCAGCAGTCAAAAAAGCAAACAGAATGTTAGGAATTATTAGAAAGGGAATGGTGAATAAAACGGAAAACATCATAATGCCTATGTATTGCTCCATGGTGAGACTGCACCTTAAGTACCGTGTTCAGTTCTGGTCACCGCATCTCAAAAGAAATATAACTGCACTGGAGAAGGTACAGAGAAGGGCGACCAAAATGATAAAGGGGATGGAACAGCTCCCCTATGAGGAAAGGCTAAAGAGGTTAGGGCTGTTTAGCTTAGAGAAGAGACGGCTGAGGGGGGATATGATATGATAGAGGTCTGTAAAATAATGGGAGGTCTAGAATGCATAGATGTGATTCGGTTATTTACACTTTCAGATAATAGAAGGATTATGGGGCACTCCATGAGTTAGCAAGTAGCACATAACTAATTGGAGAAAATCATTTTTCACTCAATGCACAATTAAGCTCTGGAATTTGTGGCCAGAGGATGTGGTTAGTACAGTTAGTGTAGTTGGGTTTAAAAAAGGTTTGGATAAGTTCTTGGAGGAGAAGTCCATTACCTACTATTAATCAAGTTGACTTAGGGAATAGCCTCTGCTATTACTGGCATCAGTAGTATGGGATCTGCTTAGTGTTTGGGTAGTTTCCAGGTACTTGTAGATGGTTTGGCCACTGTTGGAAACAGGATGTTGGGCTTGATGGACCCGTGGTCTGATCCAGTATGGCAATTTATTATGTTCTTATGAAAGTCCCAGGAAAATAAAATATAAACTGCAAACAATGATAAATAGGTCTGTAGGATTTTAAGGTTCAGGCTTCCAGGAGAAAAGAGAGGCTTTTAAACTAGAGGGGTGTAATAAAATTGCTGCATCCCTGGGTGCAGACCAACGAACTCGTGCACATGCACGCTCATGTGCCTGTTTAAAAGTTAACATCTAAGTGGGGGCATAAATAGAGCTATCTAAAAAAACTACAAAAATTTTGTGCAGATTGCTTTTCAGAGAAAAAAAATACAAAGTTTTCAAAATTCCAAAATATTTTTCAAGACGTTATGTACGTAAAATTTGCATATAGAAAAGTATGTAGCTTGTACTCACATACATGCTATTTTATAAACATCAAAAGTACACATTAAAAGGAGAATTTCAAAAGCCCTAAGCACACCAAAGCTGGGAGATATGCAGCCAAATGGGGCAGGCGCACCCCATGTGGATTCTAAAAGGTACTCATGCACGCGTGTATTTCCCGGTATGTGCATAAGTCAAACGTTCTCAAAAAGGTTGGGGCGTGGGCATGGGCGTGGTCTGGGCGGGTCATGGGTATGGCCAGGGAAGGCCAAGAGATGTGCTTGTAAATAATCATGCGTACAGGCATATGCCAGGGTCCCCTGTCGCATAAAATTACTTCTGCTATGGAGGATGTAAGTAATGCATTAAAAAAATTTAGACCAGGAAGTGGGGTTTTAAAGGTCGGGACTCACAAGAGGAAGGGTGGCTATAAAATTAGGGGGGCTTGGAACTGCTATCCCTAAACTGGGTGAACTGGGAGCAACTTGGGTAAACATGGTATGGCATCAGCAGGCGTCCCTTTTAAAACTCCCCTTATTTATGCGGTAGAGGCGGCATTTGCATGCACATTTGCTCGTACATATATAATTGTGCGCACATATATGCAGTCAGCCTATTTTATAACATGCGCACGTATACGTGCATATGTTATAAAATGGGTGGGTCTGTCAGTGTGTCTCTGGACCCGAGCCGGTATACATGCGCACATGTGCGCTGTGCAGCTGTTTCAAAGTTGCTGTCCCATTTTCAGTTCTGTGTGCACATTTACCTTTACAATAAAGGGGCAGTCTATGAGCATTTCTTGGTAGGGCCAAGAGGCATGCATGCAAGTTTCTATATTGTAAGAGATTTATGGGAATTCTTTAAGCAACTTATTCATGCAATTTTACACCTGGTAATTATCTTGCGCAACTGATATCAGTCTTTTTGTTTGCTACTGGTTGGATAAGAGAGCTGGGTGAACTGGTGGGAGTTCATAGTGAATAACTAGGAAGGTCTCAATGATCTGGAGCAGGAATTGGTGAACTGGTGGCAATTTTGGCAAACTGGTGATTTCAGTTATGTGCACATGATTTAAAATATACCCACTTCTGCATATAAACCAGAGTTTCACCTGAACAAGTACTACAGACTATTTTTCCAACTGGAGGTTCTTGGGATTTGAACCTATAAACTTCTGACTCCTTAACAGGCATTCTGTCACTAAGGGCTAAAGATATGCTCTCCTAATTGAGCTACTGGGAGAAACCTATCTACTTTAATCTTATATCCATCATCTTACTGCAACACTGCCCTGTCAATGGCACATTTCAATATAGCTGTCTTGTTTGCTATGTTAAAACACAGATTAATTAGTAGCTGTGTTTTCAGCGACATAAAGTTTAAATCTAACGTAAAAACAATTTCTGCTGGTTCCTTTGGTTGTTATATGATTTTGAAAAAAAAAAAAACAACCCAGGTTTAAAATTTCATTTCCTTAACTCTGATGACTCATGAATTTTTTCTTACTGTTGCACTTCTGTTAACCTCCTACTACAGTCATATTTATTCTGGAATAAGCATCTGCATTATAAATAACTCAACTTTGCCTCAGTCATTAGATGGGCAGAGGACATTTATAGGGGTGTGCATTCGGATTGACCGCATTAGTAAACGCAACTCATATTTTTTTTTTACTTAAAAAATTGATTCGACATAAACGATCGGATTTCCCACATATCGAACATAGATATGTTCGATATGTGGGAAATCGCGATTGTTGAGCCAAAATAAAAATATAAACCCCCTCACCCTCCTTAATCCCCCCCCCCCCGACTTACCACAACTCCCTGGTGATGGAGCGAGGAGTGAGGACGCCATTTCTGCAATCCTTGGCGAGAAGCATGTGACGTCGGCGGCACGTCGAGTGACGCCGGCGTCACGTGATTCCCGGCTCGTTCGCGCCGGATGGCTCGTTCGGCCCAAAAAGAACTTTTGGCCAGCTTGGGGGGGTCAGGAGGCCCCCCCAAGCTGGCCAAAAGTTCTTTTTGGGCCGAACGAGCCGTCCGGCGCGAACTCGCCGGGAATCACGTGACGCCGCGTCACTCGACGTGCCACCGACGTCACATGCTTCTCACCAAGGATTGCAGAAATGACGTCCTCACTCCTCGCTCGATCACCAGGGAGTTGTGGTAAGTCTGGGGGGGGGGATTAAGGAGGGTGAGGGGGTTTAAATTTTTTTTTTGCACATATGTACATATACCCAACTCATTGGATTTTTTTTATGTCCATATTGGCCGCAAGTGGGACCCCCTTTCGGACATAAAAAATATGAACATAAAATTTTGCTCTGCACATCCCTAGACATTTACTCTCAAATAAAAGACAATGGCATGAGAAAGGATTTAATCAAATAGAGTTAATCTATTCAAAAGTATTCTAAAAGATACCTAAGTTACTTACTTTGTAGATAAAGGGATGTGAATAAACTATGCAGGGCAGCATATATGTGCATATATGGATGAGGGTAGTTTTACCACAATATTTTATTACCTACACGTATCACATATGCGCGTTATATAAAATATGTGTATTTTTATCCCACAACATAGACATGTATGTATGCCTGTGTGTGAATGCATGCAATGCTTTGAAACCACGTGTATCGATGCACTGAATGTACATATTTTTCCTACCTATTTAAAAAAATCTACTTGTCTATTATTTAACATGTGAAAGTAAAGTAGGACTTACCTGCGTAAGTCCCAGTTTACACATGGAAGTCAGCCAATTTTAAAACATGAATCCAATTAGTCCACCAGTTCACCAGGTCCTTCTCCAGATCATCGAGACCTTCCTGATTCTTCAACCTGAACTCCCCCCCAGTTAACCCAGACCTCCCACCCAGTTAGTACTACAGAATTAATCTGTTTAAGAACTCTTTCACCAGCTATTTAGCAGGTGTGAAAATTCACAACTTTTAAAATAGCATCTTATTCAAGAGTTGGCTCGGCCCTGGAAAGTCCCCTCTCTTTTTTTTTACAAGCATGAATGTGCATGTGAACGTGAACATTAGTGCATATTTTCAACTTTTATAAATATAGAGTATGTGAGTAGAAGCTACTTATGTGAATATATGCTAATTTTTATGTGCATAACGTTTTGAAAACTCATCTTTAAGGTTGCAAGGTTGATATTTTAGACACACAAGAGCTCAAACCAATACATTATAATTCTATAATTCTTCTACATTTTTCATAGATATTTATTTGTAATCCTTGTGGTTTAGACTCACTCTATCTTCGAGTTATGCTGTATAACTTGAAATTCCTAAAGATTAAAACTTTTATTTCGAAGGACAATATAAGTAGAAAGATCTAATGACATAATACTCTATCAAGTTGTTATATGTTCTAATCACTGATATCTCACAGTCACTGCCCTTCTCATGCATAGAAATTTCCTTTAAAAAACACATTAACTTACAAGAGATTCTGAAGGATACATTCCAATAAAGATTGCTTCTTTAAAGAGAATAGGTCTTTGATATACAGAATAAATCTCTAAAATGATAAATCTGAAACAGAAATTAATCAGAGGGAACATAGAAATTGTATGAATATTTTCTTTAGGTAATTAAGAATGTCTATTCATCATTAGCACATACTGTATAAGAAAGGGATGCTTGGTTAATTTATTGGTTCACACATCAGAATGGTACTGAATTTATTGCTTCCATTATGATAGAAGATAGTGCCTCAATTTATTTCAACTCATCTAATTTTCAAAAACCTTTCCCAAATATTAAATTGTCTTTCTCTATTTTTAGCCACTGCTATTTTATGCCTTTCTGTATGAAAACGTTTTGCAGAAAAATATATATTTTTTAGGTTTTATCATTGCTAAAAAAACAAGAGTCATATTTTCCAATTTAGCAATATCTCATTATCTGTCATGGAATTCATCTTTTGGGACCTGAATTCAATGGAAATTTGTCTTGTTGTGTTTCTTGTAGCCACATTGACAGTGGGACCTAAAGCCAGCAAAGCATTAAGGGGTAGATTTTTGAAATTATGCATGGGCGTAGATTTGTTCGTGCAACCCGGTGCGAACCAATATATGCCTGATTATATATCATGTGCGCGCTGCCACGCACATGTTATAAAATGAAATTGGAGTGGCCTCGGAGGGAACTTTTTTTCTGGCCCCTTCCACCTTCCACCTTCCCCTCCCTTCCCCTACCTAGCCCACCCCCCAGCCTTAACTAAATCCCCCTACCTTTGTTCAGAAAGTTACGCCTGCCTAAGGCAGGCGTAACTTATGCACACCGGCCAGCTGCCGGTGCGCCATTCCCCGGCCCAGGGGCTGGTTCGGAGGCCTCGGCCATGCCCCCAGAATGCCCCCGGGCTGGCACCATGCCCATGGCCCTGTCCCCGGAATGCCCCCGAATGCCGCACCACCACTGACATGCCCCCGACATGCCCCCGACACTCCCCCCACAAAGCAAAGCCCCGGGACTTATGCACGTACCGAGGCTTTGCGCACGCCGGCAGCCTATGCTGGATTTACGTGCGCAGGGCTTTTAAAATCTGCCCCTAAGTGTGAATGTCTGCAGTTTAAAAAGAGCAAAAAAAAGTATTTTTTTTAATGTGAAACTAGAAGGCTTAAGGCATTTTGAATCTGGTGTAAAAAAATAAGCAAAATATAAAAAACAATATTCATGACGGAGCAATCTTTGAAAACAAAACAAAATATAAGCAAATTCTCAAGCAGGAACTCCTTTAAGTGTGACTAGATTGTCTCACCACAGGGGGCATCTCCAGGAAAATACAACAAAACTGGAATTTTTGGCTTGAAGATCAGAACCAATATAATGTCCCCATAAGCTCAGAGGTAATCCAGAAGAAGTCATGATGTCTGTCTGAAGACTTTTAGAGTGGGTTTTGAGAGAGCTCTGAAAAGGAATTTTTCATTGCCAGTAAAGGGTGATTTCTGAGACTCAAAAGACATACAGTTTGCAGAACATCAAGATGAGCAGCAAAAGAGCCCCATCCCTCTCATGTCAGTTGAACACAAAAGAACTGTCCAAAGTCTGGACACAATTTGAGGAAAGTTTACAGAGCTTCACAGATAATGATCCTAATCATGAGTATAACCTTAGAGTTTCCTGAGGAGAACATGATATACTGAAATGCTACCAGGAGCTGTATGAGGATCAACAAGTTGCACGGGAAGAAGCAGACGACCCATAAGAAAAGGCAGGTGATTCAAGAGACTGTCCCTCTCGCAATAAAAAATAAAGTCTTGTTTTTGGTTGTTTCCTGTGTATCTTTTTCTTTTTTTGTACATAGGAATGCATCTCCAGGTTTATAATGGAAGTCATTGAGTAAACAAGTTCTGATATGTAGAATTTTAATATATGGAAAACAAATACTGGAACTTCTCTTTTGTAGATTGAGAGATTTAATTTTCCTGGAATAACACTGAAAGCAAAACTCCTGATAATTTGCAAGCTTCAAGTATACTAGCAGAAAATGTATTTATCCTAATAAATGGTATTTTACTGAGCCCCTTGTTTTAAAGTGTTGCCATTATCCTCAGATTCCCCTTCTTCCCTCCCCCAGTATCTATATCTTATTGAAATCCATTACATTCAAGCACAATTTTAGGAATAAAAAGTAAGTGTAGGAAACCTGTACAAATAATAGTGTTTGTACCTAAGGTTCTGAAGTTTATGTGCTCAAAGTTTGTGAAAATGCCTGTCTCCAACCAGCACTGTGCTTACAACCATTTAAATAGTATCTAATATCCTAAACCAGTGTGACATGCAAAAATTATATAGAAGTACAATAAATCCATGGCCCAAAGAACTTAAAGAAGAATTTTAAAAGCCTGGCGTGTGCATTAATTAGGGGATGCGTGAACAAGTTGGCCTCGCACTCACTGAGTGCATTTTAAAATCTGCCCAGATTTGCCGTGTATCTCCCGCAGCATGCACATCTCCAAAGTTTTCCAAAAGGGGCAGGGCATTTTGAGGTGTCTTTTGAGGCTTGAACCAGAAATGTCCACCTAAATGTTTACATGGCTGGGTGAATGCCCAGATCCCCTGTCGCATAAGTTTATTTCTGCTATGGAGGAGGTATAAGTTATAAAATAAAGAAAAATAGGCAGATATACGGGGTATTAAGGGTGGGTGCTAACTTGGGGGAGTGAAGGCTATTAAACTAGGGGGATTTGGAGAATCTACCCCTTAACTGGGCAAACTGGGGATGAACTGGTTACATGGCAATGGCTTTGGCGTGCTCCAATTTTACAATCCCCTGACCTACAAAGTAGAAGCAGGAAATGCACGCACATGCGTGCACACACTTAAAATTTGGTGCACATGTGTATGCACAGCCAGTCTATTTTATAATATGCATGCATTTGCACACGTATGTTATAAAGTGGCTGTGTCCCTGGGCGTGGGCTGATGCATATGCGCAATTGTCTGCCTGCTTGATGGTTTGAAATTTGCCGTCTTATAGTGTAAGTGGAAATATGATGTGATGGGAGGTGAAGTGATACCCAAGGTCACTACAAGTGACAGGGCAGGAGTAGAAGTTAAATTCAGGTCTCTTGATTCCTATCCCATTACTCTTACCACAAGGTCATCTACCATCCCTTAGACCAGAGATCTCAAAATCCAGTCCTTAAGGACTGCAAACCGGGAGGATTTTTAGGATATTCCCAATAAAAATGCATAAGATATATTTGCATACCCAAGTTGCAGTTGTAAGCAAATCAATGTCATGCATATTCATTAGGGATATCTGAAAACCTGACCGGTCTGTGGCCTGCATAGACCAGCATGAGGTGTCTCGAGAGAAAAGTCAAATGCCACAGTTATTGCATTTCTTGGGTAAATGCTTTTAGTGAAGTAAATTTCCTGGAAATTTTGAATTGAGGGAAAAAAAATGAGGAAAAATGGGAAGAAAAAGAAATATTGAAAAATAAGTGCAAGGCAGGGGAGTGGAGTCTCTCACCCTGCCGTCATTAACATGGTGGAAGAGTAGGTATTCCATGGGAAGATTAGTTTGGGGTTGTTAGGGCATTAACCCCCCTCCCCCGACCCTCCTAGCTCCATTTGGTCCATGTTTGTTTTCCCACCTGATGTCCTAAGTATTCTCAGGAGTGGAGGTTAGAGCAGGAATTTCCAGGGTTCTGATTGGTTGGAGGCAGGTGCCAGGGGGAGTTTTTAAACTGAGTGCGGCTAATGGTTTTATCTGCTCTTTCCTCTGGGGCTCCGCAACACCCTCCCACCCGCCTTCCCTTTTTGATGCTGTATGTTATTCTGGTGTGTATTCTTTGCTGCGGTGAGCAGTGAACCTGAGCTGCCTTCATTATGTGGCAATGACACGGTAGGGCATGTGTAGCTGGAGAGGCTGATACACAATGCCAGGATGGTATGCGAGGTCAGCAACAGTCATGCTGGTATCCTCTGCTGGGGCATGGCAGAGAGGACTCCACGGGTGGCGTTGTCCACTGGAGGAGGGGTTAGGGTTATTGGTGGGCTGAAGATGTCAAGCTGTTGGGATGTTGCTGCGAGTCATTTGGAGGCCACTGGGGGGGGGGGGGGGAGGAAATAATTTTTTAGGTCATGTTGTCTGTGAGGTATTTGGCTCAGGTTTCATGTTGTATATAATAAACTGCGGCCTTGTTAATACCATATTTGGGTCCATGTGTATTTGTTAAGGGAGATTGGGAGGAATGCCATTAGTCCTGCATGCCCATGTTATAAATAAGTTTACAATCCAGGCCAGGTATATTGTGCTGGTAGCAGGGGAAAGCAGATGCTTGTATTGAGCATCTGTTGCTTAACCCGCACTGACAGCCACCTTTCCTGGGTGCCCGATACTGAGGAGGAGCTAGAGCTGCACAGTTTCCCCTAGTGCCTCCTTTTTACCATAGCAGCAAATTTTAATATTAAATTAAGTGCCTGTGAGAGGTGGATCGGCGCGCAATAAGAGAGCAGGTGCTCAGTCATGAGTGCCTGTTTTAGGCGTGCTGATATTGCATTGGCCTGATAGGGAGGGTAATTTTCAAACAGCCTATGTAGGGCAAAGTCATTTTATACTTATTTTTTAAAGCAGACTTCGTGCATAACTGCATTTTGAAAATTCACGAGTTGTACCAATGAATGAGCAGGCATAACGCATAGAGAGTCTCACCATGCTCGGAGTCTCACTGTGTAGATTAATGTACACACTTTTAAAAAGCAAACGTATTCATGTAAATCCTTTTCCTGTCCTGACTCAGCTCCCTGGGAATGCCTCTTATAAGCATGAGAATAAGGATGGACTACATAAAGGTTATGTATGTACTTTCACCTGCAGAACCCACTGTTGATTTTCAAAGCGCAATTTGATGTGAAATTTAAAAGCCCGACGTGTGCATTAATTAGGGGATGCACAAAGAAGTTGGGCTTGTGCATGCCAAGCAAATTTTAAAAACCACAGAGATATGTCTGTATCTCCTGCAAAGCCAGATCTCAAAAGTTTGCAAAAAGGGGCAGGGCATGGGTGTTTTGGTGCGTGTAAATACTGAATCGAATGGTGCATGCCGAGGCCCCCTGCCTCGTAACTTTACTTCTGCTATAGATGCCATAGAAGTTAACATTTAAAGAAAGCTAGGCAGATCTTCAGGGTTTTAAGGGTTGGGGCTAACTGGGAGGAGTAAAGGCTATCAAACTGGGGGGGGGGAGGGGTTTGGAAAATCTATCTTTTAACTGTGCAAACTGGGGATGAACTTGTAAAACTGGTAATGGTGTCGATGCTTGTCCCTTTTAAAATCTCCTGATTTACCCAGTAGAATGGGATTTGAGTGCATATGCATGTGTATATTATAAAATGGCAATGTGTATGTGTGCAAATACATATACATGTGCAAAAGTTTTATACATGTAAGGTGGTTTGAAATAACTTGTGAAAACGGGTCATAGGCTCTGACAATATATGGTCATGACTTAAATACATGGAGAACTCTATGTTCGCCATTGATCCTGGTTAAAGCTGTTTCTGTAAGGTGAACAAATCACTGTATACAATTTCTACCTCGATTCATGTTATACAAAAAATGAACTTCGATTCTTTATCAAAATTTGCAAGGAAATAAAGTTTCACAAACAAACAAACAAACAAACAAAAAACCCCCCACACAAAAGTAAAACAAATAAATAAATAAGGTGATGCTTTTTAGTTCACTAAAACTACATTTCTTGACTAGTTTTCAGGGGCTGACATTCCCTTCCTCAGATCCAAAATATCAAAATTTCAAAATGGCAACAGGAAAAAAAAACATAACTCACATCATTTATTTACTGTCTTAACAAGCATCTGGAGTTCTGGACATCTTGAAATTCAGATTAATTTTCTGGAAAATTATTTAAAAAATAGATTTCAGAACAAAATTCATTTATTCAGTGTCTTCTAATTCTGATTTGTACAAATCTTCACTTATGTACTGTTTCCCAAATGGTTCAGTGTTCTTTATTTGTTTCTAGTCTGTCTTCTGCTTCATGATTTGTCCAGCTGGAACCCAGCCCCTAGTATTTGACCCTTTCTTGTGCTGAGCTGCTGGGCAGTGATCCCTCTAAGGTTTGTGCAGCAGACTTCCAGGGCCTGCACACAGCTATAAACCTGACTATGCCATCATTATTCAGGACCTTGCAGGAGGAATGTTGGGAGCCTGTTCCATGGTTGCTGACTGCTGAATGCACTTTGTGTCAAAACAGCAGCAAGCAATTTTAACATTCATGAGCTAGCACTTCCTGGATGCTGATTGTAAAATCCTTGAGTAAGATATCCTAGTAGTCCTGAACAAGATTTATTTGTGCTTTCTATTAGTTCAGGTGTGCTTTTGCATCATCTTAGGTTTGAGGATAGCACTATGAAGCTGAGAGACAAAGGAAAGGATTGCAAGATCATGAGAGAGGACAATGGAGTGGAGATATAGCTGAGAGAGCTGAAAGATGTGAGAAAAGCTACAGAGTTAGAATAGATATAATTAAATGAAAGAACATGGAAGCTGATAAAAGAAAAATAGAGCTCAGATCCCTGGCAGCAGCAGCAGTAGAAGTAAAAGAGAGACCTGACCATTGATCCACTGTCCCTGTCAAAATATGCTTATCTTTTAAGAAAATTCAGATCTACTGTAATATTCTTCTGAAGCTATATTATTGATTTTAAGAAACTGGAGAAATATATACAAAGAGGTCAATATTGAAAGAAGTTTGCCTGGATAACTGTTGGACTTAGCCACACAAACTGCAGGATTTAAAATTCCACTGGTCTGACCACCCCATACTTAGCCAGTGTACATTTTATCTGGCTAAAGGAATAGCTGGACAATTCCAGGGCAGGGTGAGGGCATTCCGGGTGGGGCCAGTTTAGCGACTAAGTTAACTGGATAAATACCGATTTTCAGTGTTATCTGGACAATATCAGTTCTGGGCTATCTCTTAAAAATAGGAATTCAACTAAAATTTATTAATAAAGTCACTACTTAAAATTGTTACCCTAAAGTTTCTACCCCATCTAAGATTTATATCACCTAAAGTTTAGCTGCTTCATAAGTCTCTCCAAATGGAAATCTTTAGCAGGGCTGTGTTGTTATGACTCTCAGTGATGCTGTATGCTCCCAGCACTTCCTGTTGTCCATTGCAATCTTCTTGGATTAGACTTCTGTACTGATGATTTTGCATTTAGTCATCATAGCCAGAGTTTTGCTTATCACCTTCTATATCTGGATCATAAGTGGCTGATGTCTGGTATTAGGCCTTTTTCATTGGTTAGCCAAGTCATATCTGAATTATTGGCCTTCCAGGTATCTCATGAGCCCTATGACAATCAGAGGGACACTCTGCAATGTTAGAAAACTGTTACTAATTGGCTAGAGTTAATTTTACATCTCATTGGATAGCAAGGCTGTCCATGTAAGACCTTAATTGTAATCATGGTCTGCTTAACAAAATGTGCACAGTACTTTCCTGAGTTTTATATCTGCAGTTACTTGTTTGTATAACTTCTGCTGTACTGAAATCTTGTGCAGGTTGTAGGTCTCTCAGTCTACTTCTTGCTGGAAAATCATACCCTGCTATAATATAATTTTGTTGATGTCTGGAGTAAGATTCATCTTACTGACCCATTCTATCTCTCTTCTTCAGTTTTCAGCCTTTGTTTCTAACTTCTGAGCTAGGATGAAGTGGCTCCCTGTGTTTGAGTCCCTATCTCACTGCATAAATCTGTAGACAGAAGTTAATTGCCTCTATGAAATGTATTCAGTTTTTGTTTAAGTCTAGAAATGCAAAATAAAATATAATATAAATAAAAGTATATATCTTGTAAAGGGTCCTTAAAGATTACAATATTGCATTTCAAATCACTGAGAGGGCCAGAATGAAGTGGAACCAGGGAGGGGGAGTATGGGAGACATACCCACACTTTTTGATGATTTGAAATGCTGTAGAAAGGGAGGAAACAGGGTTTCAAGGGGTATGTTGAAAAATAGTGTGTCAGTAATAATATTTTTAGATTTCTAGGAAGTTGTCAACCCTTCCATAGCCCCAAAAATCCTGCCCCTTGCCTTCCCCCTGCATTTGGCCCATGGGGAAGTGGGGCAGGAAGGAGGAGTTGAGGAGTGAGTGATATACTATCTCCCTCTTTTCTCTTGGCTACCCCTTTTCCCTCTTTTCCTTCTGCCCTCACCATAGCATCTCTCTTTCTCTCTGTTCTCTCCTCTACTACCACCACAGCATTTCTTCTTTTATCTCTTCTATACTTTCCCTTTTCTTTCCTATTCCCCTCCAGCTTCACACAATTCTCTTTCCATAGAAACATACATAGAAACATAGAAATAATGGCAGAAAAGGACCAAATGGTCCATCCAGTCTGCTCAGCAAGTTTATGGTAGCACCAGTCGTGCCATACAGGTCTCCCTCATAAAGGTATCATTAGGAGGTGGCACTAGCATGCATACACAGGTCTCCCCCATAAAGGTATCATCAGGTGGTGGCATCTGCCTTGCAAGTTACCCCCCCCCCCATACTTATTTTACCAAACTGCTAAAGTCAGGGCCCTTGCTGGTTTCTGTCTGAGTCCAATTCCCCTTTATTTCTTGCCGTTGAAGCAGAGAACAATGTAGGAATTACAACACAACTATAAAGCTTATTGGATAAGCTGCATCAGCAAGTTACCACCATGCTTATTTGTTTTCCCAGACCATACAATTCATGTAATTGTTGGTTGCTGTGTGAAATTAATTATCCTTTTTCTCTTTTCCCCTGCAGTTAAAGTAGAGAGCAATAATGAGTTGTATGAACAGTATGAAGGCTTGATGGTTAAGGGTAGTAACTGCCATACCAGTAAGTTATCCCCATGCTCTCTTTTCCTCATTTCCATCCTCTAGCCTTTAGGGATTAACAGTGTTTATCTCATGCCCCTTTGACATCTTCCACCATTTTTGTCTTTACCACCTCCTCCGGAAGTGCATTCCAAGCATCCACCACCCTCTCCATGAAGAAATATTTCCTGATGTTGTTTCTGAGTCATCCTCCCTGGAGTTTCATGAGGTGACCCCTAGTTCTACTGATTTCTTTCCAACAGAAAAGGTTTGTTAAATGTGTATCAATAAAACCTTTAAGGTATCTGAAGGTCTGTATCCTATCTCCCCTGCACTTCCTCTCCTCCAGGGTATACATATTTAGGTCCTTCAACCACTCCTCATAAGTCATTTGATGGAGACTCCCCAACAATTTTGTCACCCTTCTCTGGACCACCTCCATACTGTCTCTCTCCTTTTTGAGATATGGTCTCCAGAACAGAATACAATACTCCAGATGAGGCCTCACCAAGAACCTGTAGAAGGGGACCATCACTTCATTTTTCTTACTGAATATTCCTTTCTCTATGCAGCCCAGCATTCTTATGGCTTTAGCTATGCCTTGTCATATTGCTTCACCATCTTCAGATCGCTAGACACCATTTCCCTAAGGTCCCTCCCTTGATCCGTGCACAACAGTCCTTCACATCCCAAGATATACAGCTCTTTCAGATTACTACACCCCAGATGCATGACTCTGCACTTCTTGGCATTGAATCCCAGCTGCCATATCTTCGCCCACCTTTCAATCTTCTTTAAATCGCATCTCATTATCTCTACTCCTTCTGGTGTGTCCACTCTATTGCAGATCTTAGTATCATCTGCAAAAAGACAAACTTTACCTTCTATGCCTTCCGCAATGTCGCTCACAAAGATATTGAACAGGACCAGTCCCAACACCGATCCTTGTGGCACTCCGCTTAACACCATTCTTTCTTCAGAGTAGGTTTCATTTACCATCTCACACACTGTCTTCTATCCGTCAACCAGTTTGTAATCCACATCACCACCTTTGCACTCACTCCCAAACTTCTCATTTTATTCACAAGCCTCCTATGTGGGACCACTGAAATCCAAGTACATCACATCGAGCATTCTTCCCTGATCCAATTGTCTAGTCACCCAGTCAAAAAAGTCAATCAGATTTGTCTGATAGGACCTTCCCCTTGTGAATCCATGCTGCCTCGGGTCCAGCAATCCTTTTGACTGTAGATAATTCACTAACCTTTCCTTCAGCAGAGCATCCATTAATTTTCCCACCACTGAGGTGAGGCTAACCGGCCTGTAGTTTCCAGCCTCCTCTCTTCTCCCACTCTTGTGAAGCGGGACCACCACTACTCTTCTTCAATCACTCGGCACTTCTCCCATTTCCAGGGATCTATTGAACAGGTCATTCAGTGGACCTGCCAGCACATTTCTGAGCTCCCTCGTTTCCTGGGATGAACCTCATCAGGCCACATGGCTTTGTCCACTTTTAGTTTTTCTAGCTCTTCCGATATATTCTCTTCTGTAAACGGAGATTCGTATACTCCACCCCATTCACAGACTTGTTAACTAGTGACAAGCCTTCTCCAGGGTCTTCTTTAGTGAACACCAAACTGAAGTATTTGTTTAATATTTTTGCCATGTCTTTGAATCTCTCCACATATTAATCCTTGTCACCTTTCAATTTCACAACACCACTTTGTACCTTTCTTCTTTTTCTGAAGTATCTGAAAATTGTTTTTATTTATTTATTTATTTATTGTTTTGTTATACCGAGTTTCATGATAGGCATCACATCAACCCGGTTTACAAATAACAAGGAGTGTAAAGCATAACGTAACGTAAAAAACAATATTTTCAATAAGAACCTTGAACTTTAAATACAGTGAATCAGAAAAAGGGAGAGGGAAAGTTACAAAAAACAAGGAAAATAAACTTGGGATGGAAGGGGAGAAATTGAACAGCACAATATTTACATTTCAGCCTATTGATACATTAGAATAGCAAGTGAAAAATGAAACGGTACATAGGTAATCAAATGAATAAATATGACAGTTGTGAATGGTAATAGTATGATAAATATTCAGCAGGAATTAGTGAGAGAGGGTTTGAGGTTGGTTGATTCGTGTTTACATTCCATTATTGCATACGAGTTAGTGCTAGTGAGAGGAGGTTTTATTCAAGGCTTGGAAATGCTTTTTTGAAAAGCCAAGTTTTTAGTCTTTTCCTAAATGTTAAAGAGCATGGCTCTTGTCTCAAATCAGGTGGGATCGAGTTCCAGAGAGCTGGACCTGCTGATGAGAAGGCTCTGAGACTCAAGGATTTATGTTGGTAGGTTTTGGCCTTTGGAATTTGGAGTGACTCTTTGTAGTGTTCCCGTCCGGTCTCCTGCAGCCCCGTCCGGACCGGACGGGGCTGCAGGAGACCGGACGGGACCAGGGCAAAAAAAAACAAACGAAAAAGTAGCAAGGCTCGGGCCTGCTATGGTAAGTTTAAAAAGTGTAAAAAACAAAAAACCTGTGTGTTATATAAAAAAATAAAACAATTTTAAATACCTGTCGGAGGGCCGTGGGTCCCGGTGGGCGGCGGGCAGCCATCAGCGGCATCCGGTAGTCCCTTCTCCCTTCCTCCCTCCCTCCCCTGCCTGGATGAGCGCCAAAATCGCACGGGCGGGTCGGCAGCGGGGGGGGGGGGGGGGGGGACGGCAGCAGGATCCAGGAGCGGCGGGTAGGCGGCAGCGGGGTCGGGGGGGGGGGGCAGCGGCAGCGGGGTCCGGGGGGGCAGCGGCAGCGGGGTCCGGGGGTGGCAGCGAGATCCGGGGAGCCAGCAGCGGCAGCATGTTCGATCGGGTAGGCAGCTAGGTGGCAAAGTAAAGATGGCCGCCTGCACGGGAAAATCGTGCAATTGGCCGCTGAAGACGTGACGTCACGACGTTTGGCGTCACGGGGGTGTGACGTCACGTCTTCAGCGGCCAATTGCACGATTTTCCCGTGCAGGCGGCCATCTTTACTTTGCCACCTAGCTGCCTGCCCGATCGAACATGCTGCCGCTGCTGGCTCCCCGGATCTCGCTGCCACCCCCGGACCCCACTGCCGCTGCCCCCCCCGGACCCCGCTGCCGCCTACCCGCCGCTCCCGGATCCTGCTGCCGCCCCCCCGCTGCCGCCCCCCCCCCCCCCCGCTGCCGACCCGCCCGTGCGATTTTGGCGCTCATCCAGGCAGGGGAGGGAGGGAGGAAGGGAGGAGGGACTACCGGATGCCGCTGATGGCTGCCCGCCGCCCACCGGGACCCACGGCCCTCCGACAGGTATTTAAAATTGTTTTATTTTTTTATATAACACACAGGTTTTTTGTTTTTTTACACTTTTTAAACTTTTTTACACTTCCTGGTGCCTGTCATTTCAAATGTCATTTGAAATGACAGGTACCAGCGCACCCAGGTTACTGTATAGGCGCTGTTACAGCGCCTATACAGTAAAATGGGTTGCGCGGGCATAACCCTTCCCTAACGCTTCACAGCCGCGGCATGCATTTGCATGCGATTAGAGGAGAGTATCGGGGAGTTAGTGAAGAGAACTGTGCGTGCGGGGAGGAAGGGTGCGCCTGACACTACCTCACTGTTTTTACCGCGGCCTTACTGGATCGACCTGTTAGACTGATGGTATACCTATAAAAGTTTGCATCATACACAAAAGGTCCCATGAAAGCCACAAGTAAATCAGTAAATAATGGCATTTCTTTTACCACTTCTGTGTCATATTTTACTCTGAACATTTTTGTTGCATGGGAATTATGTCATTCAATTAGACAGCAACATTGTCACTGTATCACTGCTATCAGCTTGTAAACATGCATCAGAGATTTCCATTTTATACAAAAAATGTCAAGGAAAATGATGCTTTGTTTAGACAGTTCAGGTTCTTACATTTCCCGTGGGTTGATTCTTTTCCCCATTTGCTGCATTGCACAGAACATGTTAGCTTTGCTTCTTTTGGAAAACAACATGAATAGATTTTGTGACAATTGAAAGGAGCATGCTTCATTTCATTAACTTTCTACTGAGATGGGTTTCAGCTGATTTATCATGACACAGAAGCTGTAGATTCTTTCTGAAAAAAAAAATGAAAATAAGAACGCAAACAGCAAATTTCGTTTTCTCAAGATGCTTGGTATGGGGTTACTTTTTGGAACATGAGGACCTTCACAAAGAGAAACCTACAAAGGAGGAAATAAGTGACCATGCAATAGTGAATTTGGGCTGCTGCAGATAAATGTTCTGCACTAAGAAAGCCTACAGTTGACACTGCAGCTGATGTCATCATTAATTCAGAGAGTTCTGATGGACAGTGTTCCTTTACTCGTGTGGCACCAATATGCTGGAACTGTTTGCACCTGGAGTTAAGGACCTTGGAGGGATACTTATTTCAGAAATATTTAAAAAGTGGCATCATGGTCAGACACTGGAATGTTGCTTGGTAGCAAATGTGGAGGCATCGAGCTGCAGCAGCAGTGTGAAATATATTATAGAATGAAGATAATATTTGGATGATGAGAAGAAGGTTGGGTTGGAATTGTGTTTTATATTAAGGTTTTATCGTGAGGGCTTTGATGTTTTTTTAATGCTTTTATATATTTAATTGTGATCCACTTTGTTTCAGCTTGCTGGGAAAATGTAGAGCAGAAGAATTTAAAATTAAATTAAACGTAATTAAAATTAATAATATATTTCTAAATCATGCTATAAAATAGGTTGGGGCTTTGATTTTGGAAAAATAAAAGATTGATCATATCCATATCCCACATCCAATAAGTTCATACTGTAATTTTAATTTTATATTTTTTTAAACTTGCCATTTATTTAGTCATGAACAGATGACATCTTCAGTATGTGTATCCAACACAGAAACCACAAGACTATTGTCTGCATAACATTTGGGCATGGTGTTATTGCAAATGTTTGTCTGCAAGTTGCATTTTTTATGACGTGATTTAAATAAAGTGCATTTTATTTCAATTCATAAATATGTGAGAGGATTGGTAATTGGGAAGGGAGAGAAAAGAGAGAGGAGAGAGACAAGTGGGAATAAATAGTAGGCTGAAACGTGTGAACTAGGGATGTGAATTGTGTGCCCGATTGTTTTAACGATCGGGTTCGGCTGGGGGGGCGGGGAAATCTGATCGTTAGAGATGTGAATTGGGATCGGTTCCGATTCCAATTCACATCACTAATTTATTTTAGTGAGGCCCCGCCGCCGATAAAAAAAACCCTACCCCAACCCTTTAAAATTACCCCCTTAGCCTCCCCACTCTCCCAACCCCCCCAAAAAAAAACTTTTTACACATACCTGGTGGTCCAGGGGGGGCCGCAGGGAGCGATCTCCCATTCCCAGGCCATCAGCTGTGCTAAAAAAAAATGGCGCCGATGGCCCTTACCATGTGACAGGGTATCCGTGCCATTGGCCGGCCCCTGTCACATGGTAGGAGCACTGGATGGCCGGCGCCATCCAGTAATTTTTCACACAGGGCAGAAAAAAAACTAGCACCAGCCTGCTTATGTCCTCATTTATTAAGCTTTTTTCCCATAGAACAAAATGGGGAAAAAGACTTAGTAAATGGGGCCCTTAGTTTATCTGGGGACAGCAAAATACCTACGGTACTTGAATGTAACCTGCTTTGAAGTGCCTGAAAGGTAACAAATAAGAAATAAAAATAATAAATAAGGTGTCAGTTATTCATGGTAACTGGAGCAAGCCTTTAGAATTACCTGTTCTATAAACAGGATGGGGCTAAGTGACCTGGGAGTGATGGGCTCCGCCCTGGTTTGGTTCACCTCTTTTCTTTTCAAGCACACCCAATCAGTGGTGTCTCTCGGAACCACAAGCTCTTTCCTGTGGCATTCCACAAAGTGCCATCCTCTCATCCACACTATTTAATATCTACATGTCTTCACTTGTTTTACATGATAAACACAATTTGTACTCGAAGAAGATTAAGAAATAGTCTAATATGCCAAGAACAGGAAATGTTTGCTTTAAAACAATTTGCCTGTGATCCATGTTATGTGGCAAAGCCTGCTGATAAGGGTGGTGCAGTTGTTATTACGGGATGTCAGCAATATGTAACAGAAGTACTTTCTCAATTTTCTGATGAGACCTTCTACAGTAAACTACCCGGGGCCCCTACATCTGACCTCTTATTTAGGATTTCAAAACTATTGGAAGAAGGTAAAGAAAAGGGCTTTATTTCTAACTGTGAAAATTTCTGAAGGTTGAGCGCCTTCGAGTATCGGTGCTTTATATACTTCCGAAAATACATGACTTTAGAAAATCTGTCCGAATGACCCATCATGTCAGTGAATAGGTTTCTATTAGAACCCATTTCTATTTTACTGGATATTCTTTTGAAGCTACATATTTCAGAAATGCAATCTTACATAACAGATTCTATGCATATGATTGAAATTTTGGACAAGATTTAATATTTAAGTGACAAAATCATATTATTAACCATGGACACTGAATATCTTTATACTAATGTCTCCAATAGCAAGCAACAAATTGATAACAGCTTGAGAAAGATTTTCCCTATTGGATTTGTTAGAGAATTGATGAGATTTGTTCTTTTTTTTAGCTTTGATAGTGCACTTTATCTTCAAATAAAAGGCCTAGCAATGGGTGCTGCCATGGCTTTGAACATGGCAAATTTATATGTTGCAAAATTTGAACAAAGATTTTTGGAATGTTCCCCTTTTTCTTCTTATATTCATTTGTCTAAATATTATATAGATTACTTTTTTAATTTGGTCTGGATCTGTGCAGCAGCTAGAACTGTTTCACACTTGAATTAACCAATGTGATTATAATTTAAGATTTGCTTTAAAAATGAACAAGCATAGGATTGCATTTTTTGACATTCTAATAGAACGTATGGCTAGGGGCTTTAACATTACAATTTATCATAAAGAAACTGACTACAACAATTTATCAAGGCATTTACGATGGAAAATTCAAGCAGAGTGGAAGGTAAAACTGGTCCAGAAGATGACAGCTGGACCCAGATTACTACAGCTATTAGACCTTATACCATGGATTTCCCTTGAACTGAAGAACCTGTATACAGCCCTGGAAGTGGAGAAGGAGATATCAATCCATGCTGAGGAGGAACCAAGACATGCAAACTCCAAAGCTGTGGGCACAGCAACTACTTTACCTAGGAGGCAGAGGGTAGTGATTGTTGATGGCTCACTTCTAAGTGGTATGAAGGCATCCATCTGCCCGCCAGATGTTGTCCCAAGAAGTGTGCTGTCTGCTGGGTGCCAAAATCCTAGACATTACTGAAAGAGTGCCAAAAATTCTCAAGCCCACTGACCACTATCCAATGCTGCTCATTCATGTTGGCATGAATAATACTGCGAGGGACCTCACAGATCATATCAAAAGTGACTTCATGCCTCTGGGAGAGAAGGTAAAGTAGATAGATGTATAAATGGTATTCTCCTTAATCCTCCCAGTTAAGGATAAAGGCCAAGGGAAGGAAACTTACATTCTGGAGATAAATGAATGGCTGCATAGATGGTGTCAATAAGAATGTTTTGGCTCCCTGGATCATGGGATGATATTTCAAGGATTATTGAGTAGAGATGGGATCCACTTGTTGAAGAAGGGGCACAGCATCTTTCAAAGCTGGCAAGCTTATTGAGGAGGGCTTTAAAATAGAATCATCGAGGATAGGTGACCAAAACCCTAAGGTAAGTAAAACATTAAGGGCCGGATTTTTAAAAGGTTACGCAAGCTGGGCCTATTTTCAAAAGGCCCAGCGTCGTGCGTAAAGCCCCAGGATGCATGTAAGTCCCGAGGCAGTCTGGGAGGCGGGGCAGGGCAGCGTCAGAGGCTCTCGGCAAAGCAGCCATTTGTTGCTGTGCCAGGAATCATGCACTGGCAGTCGGCTGGTGCACGCAACTTACTTCAGCCCCAAGACTGAAGTAAGTTTTAAAAGAAAAGAAAAGGGTAGGGGGGAAAGAGTGGGGGAGGTAGGGGGAGGTAGGGGAAGGAAAGGGAAGGTGGGGTTGGGGGGTAGGGAAGTTCTCTCCAGGAGGGAACAGGGGAAGGCAGCATGGCTCGACGTGAGCTCAACGCGTGCAAGGTGCACAATTGTGCACCCCCTTGCGCGCGCCGACCCCTGATTTTGTAGCATGCGCGCCTGCACACACATATTATAAAATCGGGCGCACATGTATGCCTGTGTGTACGTCTGAAAATCTACCCCTAAATACTTATATAGAAATGGGAAATATGGGAAAAAAAGGTATGTACACTAAAGCTCAAAATAAGGGGAATAAAGTCCTAGATCTGGAGGCAGTCCTGAAAGAAGCTGATTTAGATATAGTAGCTATCATGGAGACCTGGTTCTCAGAAAACCATGACTGTGATATAGTTATACCGGGCTACAATCTATTCAGGAAGGACCGGGTAGGAAGGAAATGTTGTGTGCCGCGGCTGCCCGTGGCCGCGACCCCCTATCTGAGCTGCAGTGTCGGGCCGCTGCGGCAGCGCCAGGGAACCCAGGCCGTTCATCCCTGCACCTCAACGCACCTCCCTGCAGTGATGGCCGGCGGGAGAGATGCCCCAGGCCTCCCCTCACAGCGTCGGGCCTTTCTGCAGGGCTTCCGGGAGCCAAGATGGCCGCCCTGCCCTTAGGCGTGAGGCCACGCCTCCTTTGCTGATTTAAAGGGGCCTCGCCCTCCAAATTGCCTGCACCTGTTTCTAATGGACTAGACCAGGGGAAGTATAAAAGGAGACTTCCTCCGGTCACTCCTCGACTTGGCAACTTGTTTGCTACGAGTCTGCTCGCTCCGGTGAGTCTCCTGGTGCTTCGGTTCCTGGTTCCTGATTCCTGCTTCTTCTCGGTGATTCCTCGGTATGTGACTTCGGACCGGCAAGCGGTGATCCCTCGGTGTGTGACTTCGGACTGGCAAGCGGCGATCCTCTGGTACTCAACCTCGGACTTCTCTCGGACACTCCTCCTTCAAGGGCCCACCTAAGTCCCAGTGGCCCGGGTCCCTACGGGCTCATCCCGGGGGGACCGTGGGCTTCCAGTGGCGAAGATCCAGTTGGCCCTTGCATCGACCTCACGCTTCGCCGACCTCTCAAAGGTCCATCCAAGTCCCAGTGGCCCGGGTCCCTACGGGCTCCTCCCAGGGGGGCAGCGGGCTTCCAGTGGCGAAGATCCAGTTGGCCCTTGCACCGACTCCATGCCTCTTCGACCTCTCAAAGGTCCATCCAAGTCACCTGCGGCGAAGATCCAGCCAGTTCCAACTTCTGTTCCACCTTGCCATCCGATGGGGGAAACTGAGGAGCCATCTCCTAAGGTCGTACCAACTTCCCCGTTGGTCCAAGGGTTCACGATCCCTCCTGGTCATAACAGGAAAGGAGGAGGCATAGCATTAAAAATAAAAAACAATATTAAAGCAATAGCACTGCTGGGCCTATGAGGTAAAGAAAAAGGAGGCACTGTGGGTTAATCTGGAAAGAGGGGATGGAACATCTATTTACATTTTTATATTGGTGTAATATGCAGACCTCCTTCACAGACAGATGAGGTAGATAGAGATTTAATGGAGGATATTCACAAGATTTCTGTGAAAATGGAGGTGCTGCTACTAGAGGATTTCAGTCTACCAGATGTTGATTGGGACATCCCAACTTTACTATCTTATAGAAGCAGGGAGATCCTGGATTCTCTGCAAGGAGAACTGCTCTGCCAACCAAATGGAAGGGGGGGCCAATACTGGACCTGTTTTAGAATTGTTTCTCCAGATGAAGCAGTATGGGTGAAACACAGTTGTTTCTGGGGACAAAATTTTGTTTTGTGCGGCTGCATTGATACGGCACAAATGAAGAAATAAATCATGTATTTGTTGGAACTTTATAACCCTTGTTGTGAATGCTTGATTCTGAACTTTTCCCCTGCACTAAATTCTTTCACTTATCATATTGTGAAGTATGGGATTGAACCTATATCCACTCTTCCTGTTGAGCATATGTTGAGTATATATTTTACAATGTCCATGCCCACTATTATAATGTGGGAAAGACAAAATGGATGGTTAAGATGCGGATGATCGAAAAAGACTAGGAAGACATCTGTGGCTGTTGTTCAACATTGTAGTGATATAGGACATTGCTTTAAAGACTTGAGATAGTTTGTGAAATATTGTGTTCACAATAGCTGGAGGGTTGGCAATATGGGCAGACTACTTTCTAAGAAGGATCTGAGGTGTATTTTAGAATTTAATACAGTCCACCACCATTGTCTTAATACAGAATTGGAATGCGAGACATTAGCATAATCCTGTGATCAATATATACATATGACATAATATAACAACAAAATATTTCTATTTTAAAAAGGCAAAAGAATTTGCTTTGATTCTTCAATTGGTTTGAAAATGGGGTCAAAAAATAAGAAGTCTTTTCATTAATGTACTCAAGAGATTTGAGTCTGGTTTGCTTAGTAGTCTATTTTCCCCACAGAAGAAAAAGGTGTGAAGAAGGCCAATGTTTAGAAAGCCCGGACGGAGGCACGTATGGGAGCACCAAAACACAGCTGTGTCGAGAAGAAATGTGGAGATGCTATTCTTCAACAGGCGGTTCTTTTGGCTACTTCAGATAGGTTCTCCACCTTCAGAAAGAAATTTCTATAATATATAAATGCACATGAGAAAATATTCTGCTGAAATGCACTTTAAGAAAAAGTGACTAGTTTTTCAACTGTTGTGTATTTTGGGTTTGCCCTCATTCAATCACTTATGAGGATTACTTTTTTTTTTTTTTTTTTTAAATCACTTGTTGTTTTGGGGTATAATTATAACTTAGTGGTGATCTCAGAATGAGAGGTTTGATGCCTAAGATTGATTAAAAACTGTTTATATGAATATCCTATAACAAAGGTGCAGTAATAATTTAAAAAATAGTGGTTGATAAGTATAGTACTACATACAAAAAGGTTAATATCACTTTTTTAAAATTTTTGATCCATAGTGTTTTTGTTTTGCTTTTACAATGTTTTACCTGCATGGAGCCACATGAAAATAAGAGTCACAACTGTAGCCTGTGGGTTGTAAAAATGAAAATATCAATTTATGTGACAAAATGGTAAAAAAGATTAATGCACTGT